>NW_006256547.1:3444229-3912682 GCF_000478725.1 Eutrema salsugineum | reverse complement strand
TGTTTGATTTAGGTTAACGATCGTTTTTCTTTTCAGCACTATTTTTTTTTTTGTAGTTGATACAATCTCTCTCGTCCATGGCTTTTGTAGTTGATAACTTGATATATTTACCAGTAAAAAAAAACAAATGAAGGCTTTACTAGGTAATTTGTGCATTTCACAATTTATGATTCAACGTATAGTTTATCAATAAGGTAAAATTTTAAGACAGATTTGTTTCAACTACTTATGAAAAGGATTTAGGAACTCATTTTAAAATATTGGTTTATTGAATGATTTGGGAAAACGCACATAGGGGGTGAATTATTCTGCCACTTTCTTTGAACATACAAATTGGCAAAAACATATATGGTCTAGAGTATAATGGTAACACCGGAGCTCTTATTTTTTTGGAAACATAGAAGATTTTCACACGTATAAGAGAGGAGAAGCTTCAGTGCCTCGACGAAGTGATTCTTCCACGAACTGATGATAACATTTTGTGTGATGACATTACCTTTGAAAAGGAGTCTTCTTCGTCGAATGTAATAACGTTGCTAATTCCGTGACAAGATATGCGAGAGTTCTGACAAATATTAGGAGAAACGATCCTCGCATTGTTGACATAAAGTCCTGACCCACCGGATTTTGTGATGGTGAACATCCTTTCAGGGAGGCTACAAGGAACAAGAGTTTTGTTTGGAAAACGAAGCATGTGGTTGATCATAAGCCACGCAGGTATCGTATGTCTTAGGATAAATGTCTGGAGATTCTCTTGACTCATGTCTGCTCGAGAAAGATCGTCGTCGCTAGGCATCAAGAAAGTGATCTCTTGGTTCCTGAAGAAGTTTGTATCGTTGAGGAGATGGAGAAGAATGACAAAACCGTAGTAAGAGTCCCTTCTCATGTCGCCAATGGCAGAGGAGAGGTCGCTGCTTTGGTTGTCATGTCTCAATATGGGCATTTGACGTGGCTCAGTGGGACGTGACTCGGTTGGACGTGGCTCGGGGGGACGTGGCTCCGTGGGATGTGGCTCGGTGGGACGTGGCTCGGTGGATGCATGAATCGTAAGAAGAAAGAAAAGCAAAGGAGCCACTATTAGGGAAAGAGATCTCATAGTACTAGCTGGTATTAGAATCATCATTCTTCATTCATGTCAATTCTATAACTTTGAGAACAAACTTATAAACGATGTGGGATACTCAGAGGTTCATGAATTTTAGGAGTTCATACTAAACCGGTATAGGCCTCGTGGTGATTAGTTGATGCATGGTTGATTCATGACTTCAACCTTTTTCATCTACTAAGTGTGACAAGAATACGTCATTCGTTTCAATTTTTTTTATAAATGATTTTATTGTAACTTTTTCACTAGTAGAGAAAACACTTCATTACTTAAACTTGATTATAATAGCTAATTTCACCAACATAAAGAATACTCCACCCGAGTAAAAAAAGGAAAAAAAGAAAAGGACAAACACAAAATTGCGTTACATGTATATCGAAAGAAATACACACATATATATACATCAACAGTCAAGTAAAGAAAACAAAAATCAGGAAGAAGAAAATTAAAAGTTGAGAGGGTTTAGTGAAGAACAAGATCATTAAAACCACGTTTAGAGGCTAAGCCTATAACACACAACATGTAAAACACTTTCCCACTCTTCACTTTTGCTTTTACTATTGCCTTTCCCTTCTCCACTTTTGTCTTAGCCTTAACCAACATTGGCTTCTGCGATTCTCCTAACCGCTCTCGCTCTTCTGCTTCCGGTTCCTCCTCGATCGTCTCTAGTCTCCCCTTAAGTAACTCATCCAAGTCTTTTCCCAACTCACATATCTTCTTACTCTGTCAAATCACAATTAATACTTTTAAAAAAAAAATTACATTTCTAGTAAAATATATGAATCAAAATCTCAGTTTTTCACTACATATATATACCTCGCAATCTCGGTGTATGTTCCTCTTGTTCGTCCTTCGATATACAATCCACCACATCTTCTTATACACCAAACTCCTCATATAACCTTCTGCTTCTTCAAAATCGTGTCTTCTTGTCACATCAGCTTCTCTAAAAGACTGCTGAAAATGTGATGGCTTTCACCAACCCTTTCATAGCTTTATAATGATACTTATTGATTCTCTCAAAGTGACCAGAAAAGTTTGTTACTTTACAGACAAGCCTTCAATCTTTAAATGTGTTGCTTCTCATTATAGCACATATTAAAAAACGAGGTGGTTGTCACAAATCATCACATTCCGTTTTGTAAAGTCTTTATGTTCTGTAAAGTGATCCTCTCCTTTATCATGCTATCTCTCTTCTACCTTTTTTTTTTCTCTCCCTTGATTGATGTTTTCTCTGTCACGCTTAATCGTCAGCAATTATATTAAATAATATGTTCTTTTATTTGGGAACTTTAGTCTATTTCGTATATTCTCATCTACTAATTCCAAACGAAATATTCATATATAATGTACGTGGAAATTTAGTTGGAGTTTCACTAGCCATTGATATATATTAACATGGCGCATCGCATGGCTTAGGGAGTCTATTGAGTGTGAACTTCTTAAATCTATATTAAAAAAAGGGATGAACATTCAGTCCAAAGATCAGTTGAATACACATTTACACACTTAGACTATTGGTTTACTAGTATGAAATTTGTATAGGAAATCAAGTGTATCAAAGCTAACTTAGAGAACGAGATGTGTAGTTTGTAGACCAAATATGAGTAATGTAAAGTTGCTTCATTATTGGGCTGTGGAGGACAGAAACATATCGATGTTTTGTTTGGTCGTGAATGTTGCTCAGCATTCAAGAAAGTAGAGAGGACTTACTCTTCCACTTGCTCTCAACTATGAAACAAAGAGATAAATTAAACCCGTTTGTCCTCTATTTCATAACCTCAAACTCCAATAACATCATATAATAACATTTGGTTTAACATCATAAATGACATTTGATTACAATTTCATCATTACTCTGTTTTCGATCTCTTTTTGTCTATACGAAGTCACAAACGTCAAAATTTGAGTTTTTTCTCTAATACAATAGGGAAGCCCCAGTGGGAAGAGAGAATGAGATTGGGATAGAAACCTTCTCTGTTCATTTTATTTGTGATCTGCGTGTAAATGCTGAAGATCCTTCTTGGCAAAACCAGTGCCTTAAGAACCAGCCTCCTTGGCCGGTTTAGTCTTAACCCTTTTGACCTACCCTCGATCTTCTTCCTCCAGTTATGTCTTATAGTTCTTGTCTTAACCTTCTCGTAATGATGACTTAGCTTCTGGTACCGGCATGATGAGCTTGACCTGTAATTACCAATAATCTGCAGCATCTTGAGCTTATTTCTTGTTGTTTGGAAGATTTTGTTTATGAAGTGTTTGAAAGTAGCTCTAAAACAAAGAAAACAGTTCAATGAGTAATGAATCAAAGGAGAAACAGTTGAGTAACAACACAAAGAACTATCTGACGATGATTGATGAGTAAAGGGGCTCCTTTAAAAGATAAGAGAGTGAGGGAAAGATTCTGAAAGCACATGGTTTTATTCTTCTTTTGTATTTGTTAAAAACCACAAATCCCCAAATCCTCTGATTTGTGCAGTTCTTGTTTAACCACATAAGCCAGAGAGAGACTGCAACTGCCATGTATTTGACCTATGTGGCTATGGTTGTCATAAAAAAAGAGAAAAAAATAAAGAAATGATGTTATATATAGTTTATAAGAAATTTGAGAGCCATGTGCAATGATTGAATAAGAGCCAAGAGGTTTTATATATCTAAATAAGAGATTAAAGAGAAGCCACTACCTAAGCCAGCGGCGTAATCATTTGGCAACATGAGTAGAAGAGAGGATAATGAGAAAGACAAAAGTCCCAGATGTTAATTTTTGTATTTTGGTTAAAGAAAATGTTGTTAAAATTAAATCCAACAATAATACAAAAATATATTGTTGGATTGGATTATAAATTAGTTCAATGTTATGCTTTTGTCTATTTTTCTTTTATAACCAATTTTTGACTAAAAAAAGTTTCTATTTTATGCTCAAAACCCGATTCTAAACATTTTGCTAAATTCACAAGTTACATAAAGAAAAAAAAAGAAAACTTAGGATGATTGGATTAAAAGGGAAAGAACAAATGTAGTTGGTCATACAACAAACGCAACATACAACAGTTGGTCATGAGATGCTTAAGAATTTTTTTGACCCAATAGTGTCCTTCTTTTGATTTGCATTGAGGCCCAGTGAAGGCCCATTAAAAACGAAACCGTACAAAATAACAAGAGGAAAATGCATCTTTGACTTGTAGACGAATAGACACGAGAAAAGAGGAACGGACCACTCTCTCTGACTGAGGAATGGACCACGACCCTCGCATCTTAAGTCGTAACTGTGATCGAAGCTATGATCACGTTTCTTGTATGACTCTCTCCGTTACACACATAAACCCAATTTTGACTTTCCACTACCAAAATCAAATGAAGATTACAAGTGAAACTGAATCCAAAATTTTATTGATCTGATCAATAAGACCACAACGGAGAATTATAGTGTGATTAATATGAGCATAACAAGATAATCAAAGACGGAACCAAACACTGAAGATAAAGCTATAAAACCTCTAGAAACAGTAACAAGGTTCATCGTGGAAGTGAAAAAGGCGGAAAAAACGTCTCCGGCGGTAGAAAAACGCCGATCTGAGACGGGACCAGACAACGCGTTTTAACCTCCGAGCTGATCTCAGTCTCGTCCACACAACTCTCTTCGCTCTCCTCACAGAACTGGTAACCTTCTCAGTGAAGCTCTGTTTTCTGGAGAACTGGTAGCTCCTGAGAAACATCTGTCTCTTCTCCAAATACTCTCCATACGCTCCGTAACCATAGTTTCCTTGCCAGCACCAGTCGCCGCCACTGCTGCCTCTGAAGACGAGCTTCTCACTCATCGGAATCTGAAGAAAAATAGCTCCTTTTTTAGGAATTTCTTGATTTCCGAGGTTGGAAAAAAGAACACGTCAAGTGAAGGGTTAAGGGTCGATTGAGATCTCTAAACGCACGCTCTCTCGCCGCCGCTAACGCAGTCGCGTAATAGCGAATGACTTGATTAGAAGCGCGTGTTGATGTTTCTACTTTTCCTTTTCTTCTCTGTCTCGCTTTTATAGTGTTTATTAGCTTTATGTTTACACACTGTGTTCTTATTGGCGCAAGCCTATGTGCTCTTTCTCTCTCGCTCGCTCATCTGATAGTCTTGTCCTCGTTAATCCATCCAAAAGTCTGGTGAGACTTTATTTTAGCCTTTTCCCGATGAGCAACAACATTCCATTAACAGAAAAGTAAAAGTAAATGCAGTGAATGAAAGCCATTTGTTTCGAAAATGTAAATGAAATCTATTCTTTTTTATATTTAATTGAATTAGAAGACATTTTCGAGATGCAGAGAACGTGAAATACGTATCATCCAAGACAATGCCTTATTTACTACTTATTTTGTTTTTCGTTTTGTGGTCACACAAGTAATATGAGAGAGCTAAATAGTTTATGTTTGGTGGACCAAAAGTAGTCAGTTGTGGTTAGGTATGTGAAGATGTGACATAGGGCATTAAAGAGGGATAAGCCAACTCCTATGCATTTACATTGCTTGCTCTAGTCAAAACCTACCCTATCAGCCTAAGTACACGACCTGTAATAAGAATTGTCTAACAACTCTACTATTTCCACGGTAAAAGCAAGTGTTACTGTTAGGCAGTAGGCACACAAGTTCGCCATCTCAGCCTTAGCCTTGGCTAGTATCTCCAAAGTTAAAATTCTACATCACAATATTACTTACTAGCCATACAATTATCTTACAACTCTACTATCTCCACGGGAAAAGCAATATAGTGTTACTGTTAAGCCTTAGGCGTAGCCTTTTAAGAGTTTCAAACTTCAGAAACTGATGCCAAGAAGAACACAGAATATGTAATTTTTAAAAGACTCTGCATACTCAACCTAGTTACATGTATATGAAGAATAATTTCGCTGCCAAACAATTCCCAAGCTTCAGAAGCATCAATGAGAGGTTCCATATCCTATTGTATCTACAAAGCAGGCAAGAACAAGAAACATGCAATCTACAAGAGTTGAAGGCAAATGGGTTTAGAAGCTTTTTTCATTTATCCTCAAGACTCCCTACTAACATCTTCAAACTACGAACACACCTGTAGAAGATTCATCTGAATCCAACTATAAGGAGCACATTTTGTACTTGTAAATGGTGCTTTCTTCTACATCTTTATTCTGCTCCTATCTAGGTCCACTTTCATTTGCTGAGGGAACATTGCTGGGGAAACTAGATAAATCAATGTCAATGAGCGACATATCATACATTGTATCAAGAGAATCCGAGGCATCCACAAGCAAGGAAGATTTAGCAGCATCAGAGCGCACAGGATCAGAAGTTACGCTGGAGCTTTTCGGTGAGCTTGTCCCTGAAGATAGACTACTTGAGACCGAGACACCATCTATCTTGTTTGCATACACGGGTTTGTTCTTTCTCATTGCATCCATCTCTTGGCCAGTTGGCACAAAAGTTCTCGACCGGTACTTCTTTGCCCCCTCGTCACCACCATCGTTATGATTATAGAGCACATAATCATGGTAAGTAGGAGCAAACTGTAACAACCAATCATCAGGAAACCAAAATGACAATGCTATTATTTAAAACATACAGATGGTTTAAAACGAAATCAGTTACCTGGTGAACAGTGTCATGGTAGAAGTCATTTAGTTTGACAGCATGTGATAGGCTCCCTGAGAAACTGCCAGATCCACCAACATTGGCACCGGCATACTCCTTGTATGGAAAAGCATAGAAATGGCATGCTGCAGCGATAAGCATCTCGACACATATTATAAAATTTTGAAAATGAGCCGCTTGCTCTGCGCCCTTTATGAATCCAGATTTTGCAGCAAGAAATACTAGAACACCCTGTATAAAGAAAGAAAGCCATTCAACAAAATTAGAAGAAAGCAACTATTTGTGGAAGATAGCAAGAGGCAAGAGTTGATGTCAAATACTCTTAAGTTAAAACGCAAATTTACCTGCCAATAGGTTAGAAAGACCACAGACTTGATGATCACAAACTTTGGGACTGGATTGAAAGGCTGAAGCAGATCTCTGCATGCCATATAAAATAGCACAAGTGCGTACAAGGCCACTGTGTAGGATATGGTGTAGATGATAGTAAGATAGAGATATGCTTGATCAGGGTTAAAATTCCCATCCTTGTACTTTCCTTTCGCATAAAGAACAAGTGTGACAGCAACTAGGATAGGCTTTAGAATTACAAATTGCAGACAACCTTGCTTGCATCGCCGAATAAAACGCCTGCAAAGAAAAAACCATGCGAATGGATGTCAGCTAAGACTATGTAAATGCTGCCTTTGATGATAGGTACAAAGAACTTCGTTTCGTTC
The DNA here is from genome assembly GCF_000478725.1 of Eutrema salsugineum. NCBI lineage: Eukaryota > Viridiplantae > Streptophyta > Magnoliopsida > Brassicales > Brassicaceae > Eutrema > Eutrema salsugineum. The sequence goes on along the minus strand of NW_006256547.1, from coordinate 3,905,254 downwards.
CATAAACTTACCCGTCCAATGTTAATGGTGGAAAGCAGCATGTCATGAGAGACCAAGATGGCGCTAGAGAGCGGCCGCTTAAACTTAGCACTACAGCTCCTGGGCCTCCAACCCAAGCCAAACACAGTGATAAGAAGTTGTAAATGACCCATGCTTCATAACTGATACAACCAGAAAATGTCATCACTAGAGTCTCAAAATGCCACTGAATTTAAACGGGAACAGAAGACTTTTAAGGGCCAGCACAGTTAGAAAACTCACACTTCTCGTATGGAATCAAAATATATCGAGCTTCTGGGTAGCACAAGAGACAAGAATGACATGAAGGCATAAACCTGACAAGGTAGAAGAAAACATCAAGGACGTGTTAGGGATGGAGACAGCATCCAACATGGTTATGGACTAGAAAGTTGAGGTTAGAGATGAGAATACTGACTGGGACCATGAAGATGATGCGTACGATATATCTCTGATAAGTTGGCTCCGTGTAATTCAGGAGATGCCTGTAGATATGAAATATTGCCAAAGCAATGGCTCCAGCAGTACATAGAAATGCCACGATATTGAGATAAAATGGTATCAAATCCGCCATTCTGCAAACAAACAAAAATAAAGAATTGACATTTCTCCATGAATAAACTCCTCAAACTATAAAATCAAGCAAAAAAGAGATTTTTGGGTACAAACCTCTACAAGAGCTAAGACGGATCTGGAAAAAACTTCAAATTGCTCCGAGAGGTATCAAGAAGGTGTTGAAATTGAAAGATCACAGCGAGATCGGAGCAGAACAGGAACCCAATTTCGCGTCGCGAGTTAAGGATTCAGCAAGTAGGAGTCGAGGATCGATGCGTGTTCTCTTATGTTGATCAAATGACGCAAACCCAGAATTGAGACACGATCCGCAATCGGGAAGAGCGTACCTTGAATTGAAGGACGAGAGAGAACAATGTAACCGTAGTAACGAAGCGAAAACAGAAGGAAGGAACAGAGAGAAAAAACTTTAATGGATTTTGTGAAGAGGGTTTTGATAAGCCTTCCTCGTTGTTCTTCCCTTCCTAAGAAAGGAGAAAACTTTAATGGAGATGGGTTTCACACAACAAAGCAAGTCGAAAAGAAAGAAAAAGAATGAAGAAACTAAAAGGAATCTTTAATTATAGAGAAAAAGAATGAAGAAACTAAAAGGAATCTTTAATTATAGGTCTCAAGATTTTTAGATCAGCAAGGAGTTGGAATCCGTTCAACGTCCATCCAATCCAGCCTGTGAACTTCAAACCCTAAATTATTTCCCTTTCCTAACTTTATTTTCTATTTATTTTTGGAATAATCTATGTTCCTTAAGATACACGAGTCTAACCCAATCCAATGATTTCAATATAATGGTTCATAATTATTAATTTACAATTATAAACTTCATCATAATTTGTCGGCAATGGAAAAAAAAAAAACTACGGTAACGTTTGCGGTCGTCAACTGCATTGATAGATAAACAAAAAACGTATATTTTCTTATTCAAATATGCTTTATTTTGCTCGATGTTGGATTAATGAGTAGTATTTGTTAAATTCTTATAACAAATGATAAGAAGCCATTAAAGTATAGTCGTAGAATTAATAGGGTGATTTTTGTGACAGAAGTTTTTGATGTGGTGAAGGCGGCAAATAGGCCACTCAAGGCAAAGAAGTGGCCAACTTTCTATCATGAGATTAAGAAATAAGTATTTTGAAGGAGATTTTTATTTATTTTTGGGTTGAAAATTGGTAGCGGAAGTGAGGGCAACAAATAAAAATGCTATATCTCATTGCTCAAATTGTATCCAAAGATGAGAGAATTTTGGCTTTGATGATCTCTTTGTAAATGAAAGAGTTGTTACCTCTGTGAAATGGCCTTCATTGCTTTTAATAGTTTGTCTAACAGTGTTAAAGTTGGCACCTTTAGAACCTCTAATTCGCTGGAAAAAATAGTGGACCTAAATTAACACAAAAGATCGGCCCAACAACGGCCCATTAAATGTTGATATTTTAGACCACTTGGAGGAAGGAGAAAATAAATAAGATAGGGCGGAGCAGAGAAGCAAAAGAAAGGCGTGGAAGGTTGCAAAGCCTTTAAAAAAACACTCACTCTCTCTTTCACCTTATCCTTCCTTGTTCCTTGTTCCTTGTTCCTTGTTCCTCCTTCCTTCTTCCTCTCCAATGGCGTCGACGGTAGGAGTTCCTTCTCTTTACCAGGTTCCTCACCTCGAAATCTCTAAACCCAATTCCAAGAAGAGGTCTGGTTGCTTAGCTCTCTCTCTAGATAAGCCTTTCTTCTCTCCCATCTCTCTTCGTAGAACTCGTCTTATCCACTCCTCTTCCTCTTCCACTTCCTCTTCTCTTCTTATCCCCTCCGCCGTCGCCACCCCCAATTCCGTTCTCAGCGAGGAAGCTTTCAAGAGCCTTGGTCTCTCCGACCACGACGAATTCGACCTCGACGGCAACGACTCCTCCGACGATGCCGAAGAGCTCGCTATCTCAAAACTCGGTTTGCCTCAGCGTCTCGGTGAGTCTCTCGAGAAGCGTGGTATCACTCACCTCTTCCCCATTCAGGTTCCTCTCTTTTCTCTCTCGATAAATCTTTTCTTTTTCGACTTAGGTTTCCAAAGTTTTATCATTTTCCAATTTCAAATTACAAAAATGGCTCCTTTGCGGATAATCTGAAAACTGTTGAAGACTTTTCTTTGTTTGCCTTATCTGCTCTAGAAAGCTTAAGACCACATACGTTGAGTCTCGATTGACATATATATTTTTTTTATTTGGGTAATTGAAGAGGGCTGTGCTGGTTCCTGCACTACAAGGACGAGACATCATTGCTCGTGCAAAGACAGGAACTGGGAAGACTTTAGCTTTCGGTATCCCTATCATCAAACGACTCACTGAACAATCTGGAGATTACTCTGCTTTCAGGTCTTTCATTTAACTTTACATACCCTTTGTTTACATTAACCTTTCCATTGGATTTTCTAAACGTTTCGTTTCCTCTGATTGAGCAGGAGGCCTGGTCGTCTTCCTAAATTTCTTGTCCTTGCGCCAACCCGAGAACTGGCTAAGCAAGTGGAGAAGGAGATTAAGGAGTCTGCACCTTATTTGAGCACTGTCTGTGTATATGGTGGTGTTTCCTATACCATTCAGCAGAGTGCTCTGACTCGTGGTGTTGATGTTGTTGTTGGAACCCCTGGAAGGATCATCGACTTGATCGAAGGAAGGAGCCTCAAGTTGGGTGAAGTTGAGTATTTGGTACTTGATGAAGCTGATCAGATGCTTGCCGTTGGGTTTGAGGAGGCCGTGGAATCGATTCTTGAGAATCTCCCACAGAAGCGTCAAAGTATGCTTTTCTCAGCAACTATGCCTACTTGGGTCAAGAAGTTGGCGAGAAAGTACCTTGACAATCCCTTGAACATCGATTTGGTAAAAGCTTTTCTTTGCTTGACATTTTGTTCCTTCTCATTGTTTCCGTTCGAGTCAGATGCTTAATGCTAGTTTCTTGTTTGTTTTAATGGATTGGTAGGTTGGAGACCAAGATGAGAAGCTTGCAGAAGGGATCAAACTTTATGCTATCTCAGCATCATCGACATCCAAACGCACTATTCTGAGCGACCTTATAACAGTATGGCTCAGCTTATAGTTTGCTGTTTCCTAAACATGGTTGATGATTGATTGGTGTCTTTAGCTCTGAATTGATTATTTCTCTTTTCAAAACTTGAAGGTGTATGCGAAGGGTGGCAAGACCATTGTTTTTACACAAACAAAAAGAGATGCAGACGAGGTCTCTCTAGCATTGTCAAACAGCATAGCTTCCGAAGCACTTCATGGAGATATATCCCAACATCAAAGAGAGAGAACACTCAATAGTTTCCGCCAAGGGAAGTTCACAGTGCTAGTTGCCACTGATGTTGCATCTCGTGGACTTGACATTCCCAACGTTGATCTTGTAAGTTTTTTAAAGTTTCAGTACATAGCTTATCCTCTTTCATGGCATGTTTGTCTGTTTGTTCTGACATTTTCTTCTACAGGTTATCCACTATGAACTTCCTAATGACCCAGAGACTTTTGTGCACCGTTCTGGTCGTACTGGGCGTGCAGGAAAAGAAGGCTCTGCCATTCTCATGCACGCCAGCAGCCAAAAGAGAACAGTGAGGTCTCTGGAGCGAGACGTTGGCTGCAGATTTGAGTTTATTAGCCCACCAACGGTTGCAGACTTGTTGGAAGCGTCAGCAGACCATGTGGTGGCCACTCTAAACGGTGTACACCCTGAGTCTATAAAGTTTTTCTCAGCAACTGCTCAAAAACTATTTGAGGAAAAGGGAACAGATGCTTTAGCTGCAGCTCTAGCTCACCTGAGCGGTTTCTCTCAGCCACCTTCATCAAGATCTCTCCTCAGTCATGAGAAGGTTTAATTCTCAATCATGCTTTCAGATTCAGGAAAACCAATGAGAGATTCTTGAGAGTCCTTTATATATATTTAGCAATCCGTCAATTATTAACTGAAGTTAAATTTTTGGGCTGCAGGGATGGGTGACTTTACAATTAATACGAGATCCAACGAACTCTAGAGGCTTCTTGTCTGCGAGGTCTGTCACTGGTTTTCTTTCCGATGTTTACCGCCCAGCTGCAGATGAAGTTGGAAAAATCTTCTTGATCGCAGATGACAGGGTCAGTATCATTGTTATATTAGCAGTATCTTAAAAGTATCTTCTTTTGAAAACCTCTGATTCTGCGACATTATCAGGTGCAAGGAGCTGTTTTTGATCTACCAGAGGACATAGCGAAAAATCTGCTAGAGAAAGAAGTGCCAGAAGGAAACAGTTTATCCATGATAACAAAGGTACTGATCCTGCTAGACTTCACTCTTTAGATACAACAAACCATATTCATAATAAGACCCTTTTTTGACTAACTACACTTGAAATTTGTGGGCTTTGATTGTAGTTGCCTCCGCTGCAAGATGATGGACCGTCTACTGATAACTATGGACGGTTCTCTAGCAGAGACAGGATGCCTAGAGGAGGTTCTAGAGGGTCAAGATCTGGCGGTAGAGGAGGATCATCACGAGGACGTGATAATTGGGGAGGTGATGATGACAGAAGAAGTAGAAGCAGCGGTGGCGGAGGAAGCAGCTGGTCTCGTGGTGGTGGTTCCAGAGGAAGTTCTGATGATTGGTTGATTGGCGGTGGTAGTGACAGAAGATCATCAAGCTTCAGAGCTCCTTCCCGAGAGAGGTGAGTTTTATGAGCTTCAGTCAAATATTCAAATCTAGTTTAAAATCTGCGCACTTGCCCCATTCAACTGATTGAGATGATATCTGTAAACAGGAGTTTTGGAGGTGCATGCTTCAATTGTGGAAGTTCAGGGCACAGGGCAGCAGATTGTCCTGAGAAGAGAGGGTTTTAAAGTATTCTTAGTTAGTGGTTTCTCCTCTTGAGGGAGAGAGATCCTTGTCCTTTTTGGTGTTCTTAATGCGAATTCTTTTCGTGCTTCCTTCAACCATTTGTTTCAGACGGTAGAGAGTGCAAGCATGGAGGATGTATGTCTTCAAACAAGGTTTAACTACAAAGCATAGTGCAGAAAAAGAGAGAGAGGCAACAAAAAGGAGAAGGTTTTCCTCAATTGGCATTTTCAGAGATTGCGTGAGAAACACGGGAAAGCTGATGGATCTTTTTACTTTAGGTTGTTATAATGATCAGATTCCATGTTTCTGAGTTTTGTATGATTTAAGTGGTTAGTCAGTCTATCTACAATACCTTCTTTTGTTTTTGGACGTTTCTATTATTAAATGTGAATCGTGATCACATGTGTTTTGACAGAAGGAGCTCTACCTTTATAATAGAATCGTTTCTCTCTTTATAATATCGATTTTTTTATTCCCTCAGTAATATAACATATATAGAAGACATCCTTGAGCATATTGATCGAAATAGATAAGGATCTTCTTCGAAGAATACGAATGACACAGATCACAAAAATAAGAAATAAGATCAAACGGTGGAGGGAGATGACGAAGATGGTGTTGGTCTAGGAGGTCGTTGTGGGAGACCACACTTGGTCAAACAATCTTGGTAACAAGGTTTGTTTTGTTTGCCACAACTTACGGAACAGTCTCTAAAACAATCGAATCTTCGATCTTGCGTTCCCTTGCTCTCTCCAACGCTCGTTCCATTGCATGCTTGTAATACACATCCCATCATTATCAATGCCATCATCATATACACTTTTCCCGCCATTTTTCTCTTTTGCTACAAAACAAAATTTACAAGACTTTGTGTTTTGTGTTTGTTTGATAGATATGAGATTTGTTATCTAGTGATGATAGAGAGGAAGGCGTTTATATATTGAGTTTTTTTGCCTCTATATATAGTACATTTTGTTGTTCTCTGTGTATTTTCTTTTTTTGTTGTTGCTATTTTAGTTTTGTTTGACTCGGATAGAGAGTTTTGTTATTTTCTGTTTGGATTGACTTAAATAGGATAGGCTAACTATAGTTTGAATTGCATTCTCGTCGTTCTTTCTTTTTATGTCATTTAGTAATTGGAGAACTATGAAAATGTTCGGAGTATAGTATAATTAGTTGGTATATTTATTTTTACTGATGAAGAGAAAGTGATTTACTGATTGAAAATGGGTTATGACTTTTATCATGGATATATAATTATATGCTATAAAATATACATTAGTATTATAAACGAAACTTGGATGTTGGTAACTTGTCGTAAAAACAAAAATCTGGCAACTATGGAGAATTTGAAATCTAGTTGTTTGTATTAGCATTGTCATCGTGTTATATAACCCAGGTTCAAATAAGATAGTTTACGAGTTTTTAGTGGACGACAAAACAGTCATCTGTGGTTAATGCATATATACACACACATTAAAAGTTAGCTTATTATACACACGTAATGAGTGTGTTTTCTGATATTTAGTCCAATAATATGGATTTTGGTGCAAAAACAAAAGTTTATCTAATCAAGAGAGATAAATAAACGACTAATATTAAAATCCCATGAATTCAAATTTATGAAATTACAGTAAGCCAATCGCGGATTTGGCAGGCAAAAGTACCAATCACAATCACATCAGGTACAAAAAATGTATTAAAAAAAAACAACAAAACAAAAATTATAGAATAGGTAAACGGTGTATAATAATAACAACAGTAATCATATGGTTATATAGGAAAAAATACGGCCAAGCATATACTTCCTGGTAAAGATGCAACGCTCAGCTACCTACAAATTTTAAAAGAAACCAGTCAATCATCCTTTGTTAAAAAAAAAGATTCTTACAGAACTAGATACCATATTTCTGTATATATGTATGTGCATATATGCTATATATATCAAGCATCGGCTTCGACAGCCTTTATTCCAGATTCTTAAGTTATCTTTTACTTTTATAGATCGAAACTTGAGTTGGGTTTGAACATAAATGTAAAACATGATCATCAATGACTGCACTTACCTGATCAATTTATCGGGTATCTCTTTACGCTGCTGCTGCTGCTGCCTAGGCTTCAACCTAAGTAAGACGTTCACAGAATCGTTAACTCAAGAATCTACCAATAGCTTAGGTGATAAAATAATGGCATCATCGCTTTTTGGCATTGCTCTATTTAAAATGGATTGCAGGAAAAAGAAAAAGAAAACGTAGATAAAAGTTTATGCAAATGCATTATTCTTTGTCTTACATAACAATCATGAATATCCATGATTCAAACCTGTAAACATTAGTTACAAGCTTCTACATTACAGGTGGTTCATAGGTATCTTTTTATTTTCCTTTAGACTCCTAGAGATTAGAGAATAGCACAACTATTGGTTTTTACCTTCTCAGCATCAGGAGAAAAGACTGCCTTCACCTCCTGAAATACATCTTCAATGGGCTTTGCGGCATGAATCTGAGTGTAAGTAGAACAACAACAGTTTTGTTACAACTTACAATTGGTGGAGTGTACCTTGATGAAATTAAACAAGAAAAAGATTTTACCTTCCTAACTTTCCCCTTAGCTTCATAATACTGAATCACTGGTAAGCTAGATTCAAGAAACACCTTGAATCGCTTCCTTATAGTCTCAATATTGTCATCTTCTCTCCCCTTCAACAACAGAAATGGAGGCAACAATCAACATCTATATGTAACGTGGAATGAAAGAGCCTAGACAGAATAAAGTGACAGAGTTTTTCATATAATATTAACCTGGTTTCGGCCCAACAAACGCCTCTCCATCTCTTCCTCAGGACAATCAAAGAACAAGACAAACTTCGGTTCAATCTCAGTCTACAAAAATCACCAAAAGGCATGTAATTAAGCAATGGTATTACAAAAAGAAAACATAAAGATCTGTTAACAAGTATAAATATACTTACAACTTTTTCAAATGCTGCTCGGTTTTCCTCATTGCGAGGGAAACCATCAATGAGGAATTTGTCATTCCCGTTATCCTGAATTGCTTTCTGCAGAAGCTTGATTGTAACCTCAGAAGGTACAATCTTCCCCTCTTTAATCATATTCTGGATCATAGTTCTGTAAAACCATTGAAATAGAAAAAACAAAGATCATCTTCATTTAACGTAATAGCCAATGATGAAAGCCAAATTTCTAGTTGAAGGCGGTTATAAGCTTATGCATAAATATTGACAATGGCAGAAAGTTTTAGGGCATACCCATTTTCAGAACCTGATTTAATTTCAGCCCTAAGAAGGTCTCCAGCACTCAGATGTGTGTAGCCAAAATGCTCGACAATATAGGCACATTGGGTACCTTTTCCACTTCCTGGACCACCTGTTAAATATATACGAAAAATGAACTCATAAGAAATACAACTAACCTGCAACAAGTCGACCTAAGAGAGCATCTCAATGATCTTAAGAACAATGCAATCCATCGACGACATTGTATTAAGAAGACCAAAAACAATGTGACCAACAAGTAACAGTTTAGCAACGCAAATAAGAGACCAAGAACTTACCCAGGACAAAAATAACTGTGGGTTTCTTCCCACTTGCGGTTCCATTTACCTCCTGGAGAAAATACACCAAAAATGAACTTCAAATAGGTTTACACAATGTATCTCCAAAGTAGAACATGCACAGTAAGTGGTATTCATCATCACCTTGTTTGCAGCATCAACAACTGATCCCATGATACTAAGCAATTCGTTCAAATATTACCTGTTAAGAAGAGTCAATTGACCAATTAGACAAGGCACTGATTTTTTAGTGTAATAGTATGGAGTATCTGACTTGTTCTTAAATCTTAGCCAGGTAAATTTAAGCACAGATCTTAATGATAAGCTTATAGAAGAACAGGAAAAGCAAGATCCAAGGGAACAAAAAGGTTGGAATTTTAAAACAGCGTTATTGCTTTTTACCAATTCTAGCAAGTAAAAACAAAACATTTGCGAAAGAAAGATCAAGTGATGTGAGCATATAGATAAATGCTGACGTATATAGATCAACAAATATCAGATCCGAAAGAGGCAAAAAAAAAGTGAAAAATTTGGAACAATTCAATCGTAAAAATGAGCTCTTTACCAAAAAAGAGAAGAATGGATCAATCAAGCCTCTCGGTTAAATCTAGGAGAATCCGAAACCAGGTGATCTAAGCGCAGATCTAAATGCTGAGCAAGTAGATCAACATCGGAAATCAGATCCGATGGAAGAACAGTGGAGAAACTCATCATTTACTTAACAATTTTCTCAGAAAATCGATAAACAAAAGGGGAAAATCCACCAAGGCAAATCAATACCCAGAATTGAATAGAACAGATGGAGAACGAATCCATGATCTAATTAAGATGCAAACTTGGACGAAATGTAAGATCGAGCATTGGAAGATAATGACATGAATGAAAGACACGAGACCGATTCGGAGTTCATTACACATGTATTTGAGATTCACTGGCAATTTTCAGTCAAAAATAAGAAACTGTGAAAGAGACATTTTTAGAAAACAGAAGAAAGATCTGAGAAAAAAAAAAGCAAACCTGAAGCAAAGGGAACACGGAGAAATTGGTTCAACGCTGAAAAGTGAGAAATGAGGAAGGAGAGGCAAGCTATATAAATATGCACGCATACACATATATATGTACAGATATTTATATATTTTTATACATTCCTTTTTAATTATATTTTAATCTTCTGTTGTTACTTTTAGGGGACTTTTTAATATCCGTCCACGTGTCTGTTAGGGCATTTCTTTAATTTAAATAAAGCGTTTTTTCGTCGTAAATTCGTAATCAAGCGTTTAATACTACAGTACTATTCCGCCAAAAAAAAAAAAAATACTACATTACTATTTAATGACAACAGGAAAGAATTGTTGACAAACAAAAGAAAATTGACAAAAACAAATCATGTAGTAATTGAGGTTGTCATAAGAAAATCTAATCTGACAATTACATATATGAGCACAATTTTGCTGTAATTATAGCTTTTAGTCGATTCCAATGAATAAATATATAAGCTTTACTATAAGTATAAGGGATATTACAAAAACTAATGGTTGGATAAAATTAAAATTTATATCGTCTAACTCCTTAAAACTTTTATTTCAGTTACTCTATAGAATTCAAAACAATGAAACAACTAGAATTCGGAGTTTCGAAAAAGTTTATGATGTTACAAAACAAAAAGCTATTTGACTTAAGAACGTTTCATTGACATCATTTTCTGTACTGAAAATTTGAATACCAACACAAAATCCCAAACAGATGGACAAAAAAAAAAAAAAATCCCAAACAGATGATGCAAGATTTTACTTCTTAGTGACTTAAAGCACGAAATTGAAATGAGCTTAACACATGGGTCTTGCGTAAAACGGGTATTAGTGAATGAATAAGTGATAGTAATAAATTTGATAAATTAGTTTTGTGTCACACTTTTTCATAAGCCAAGATACTTTGGATTTAAACATACGTTAGCTCAATTCACGTGGCACATCGTTTCGATTTAAAGCATTCGATTGGCTAACATTTTTAAAATCGCAAAGTGTATTATGATGTTGTGATTAATCATCATAAACCTTGCCTAATATTCAATCATAAACCTCGAATCTCTCAAACGATATATTATTGTGTAAAATTAAGCATGATGACTTGCACAAATACTTTATCTAATTAGTTTATATTTGCATTACAATTTGAAGTATGGAAATTCAAAACTGCTTTAGCAAATATGTGAAGTTTGAGAAGAAAAAAAATCATTAACAATGGAGATTAGATAATTAGGTTTGGACGTAAAAATCAAGTTTAATTAGAATAGATATAAGTTTGGAGATGGTGAGAGGTTTCTCTTGAAAGTCATTAAGGCCAGCTTCCATAAACTCTTTCCTCTCTACTTCGTTTGCTCTTGTCGTTACTCCTGCTATCTTGCTCTCTATCCCCATTTCCCTTAGTCTCTTTGTCGCCTATATTTCATTCGTTCAAACAAAAGAAGTCATTAAGTATCTAGACCTAATTAGTCATCTGTCGTAAAAAATTTGTAGCCAAAAATCAAGTATCGATCGTTTTAAGTATTTTTTTTTATTTTCTTTCTTTTAAATAACTAACTATCGAAAAGCATAACTCTTTTTAAAAGGTTAAAAGCAAGCAACATTTTCAAAACTTATCGATTTTTTTTTTGAGCCCCAAAGAAAAATAAACTACGAATTAGTTAGGAGTCTTATTCCAAGACTAAGTAGAACAGTTTCATACGACTTCTTTATTATGGTCAGAAAAATTCTCAAATAATGTAATAAGACAGAAAACAAAATCAACAAAACAATTATGTAACCTTATTTATCTGGTTCGTTTAACTCTTGCTTTCTCAATAAATATTATAGCTAGAGAAGCGAAAATATGACGAATTCGATTTTAAAGAAAGTCAGCTTTAAAGAACTATAATAACAAATAAAGAAAATTTTAATGATTAACATAATATAAATTAATACCTGAATACCGTTCATGATGGGCATGTCCATGTCCATGAGAATTAGATCATAGTTTCTGCCGGAACAATGAACGTCGACTGCTTCTTTGCCGTTACAAACGACGTCGTTTTTAATCCCTAGCCGGTCCAACAGTTTGTGATGCATGCTTTGGTTTACGAAATTGTCATCGACCACCAGAGCTGTTAACTTTGACTCCGCCAAATTTGGAACTTCATCAGCTATTTCTCTCGTCATATGTATTTGTTTGTTTGGTTTTTGTTTCTTCAGTGAAAATACTAAAGGTTCTATGAAGATATTTGTTGTGATGAATGAAACTCAACAACCTGCTCTCTATTTAAATGAGCAGACATTGAGAAAGAATCATCAATTCTAGAACCCAAAATCAGTATCAGCTGGATTGTGTTTTGGATTCGGAGGAGATCTAGTAGTCTTTCTACTTTTCTATTTTGGGTAATATATCTCAGCCGTCGCTTTCTCTACATACTTTCACATTTTCACGAGATTGACCAATATCCCTTTAATTTATCATGTTAATTTAGGGTTTAGATTTAGATCAATCAATGTCGATCTCTTGAGATTTTATAGATCACTAAATGGCGATCCCATGAGATTATAATTTGCCAATTCATACATATAACACCATGTGAGCAAAGAGACATGAATGGCAGATAATCATACATGATTATAATTATAGAGATGTTCTGCCAATACGAGATTCATATAATATACATACATTTAGCAAGAAATATTACAATATATATAAATTTTGATTCAATTGTAATTCATAAGAGAAAAAAATCTACGTTTTTTCTTTAAGTTTTTACCAATATCTACGTATTAGATTTAAAATTTATACAAAATAAAAGTAATACAATGATACGAGAAAATCTTAAACATATTATTTCTCTTAAAAGTAAATCCGACTTCTTTTTAAAGCAGATCCGGTCTTTAGGATAGGCGAGTTAGACGACAGCCTAACTTAGGACCACTAACTTTTTTAAATTTTTAATGAGCCACATATTGTATTTACGATTAATAGTTTATAGATTTCAAAATTTAAAGATTATATTTTCTTTAAGAAATTATTTTTTTATTTTAAAAAAACTCGTTGCATCAAATAATATCATCCAAAAACTGCAAAATAAAAATTTTATCGCAAAAACTTTTATTTAAAAAAAACCGCATATTTTTTCTCAACTCGGACCACCATATTTGTTGAACTGGGCTTCAATATCTCTGAGTTTTTTTTGTAAGTTATTAAAACTGAAATCTTAAAATTCCACAAAGTTCAATAAAATATTGTAAATATATATCATTATTAAACATACCTTCACATATGGTAATGACGCAAATGCAGATATAATTTCTGACATTTTTTTTGGTATTATTCGCTTTATAGAAAATAAAAGATTCTACAGAGGTTGTGGCCTTGACTGAACAATGTAAACATCTTCACCAACCAAACAGCCTTCAACGTCTTGTGCACATCCAAAGTTCCTTTCCAAGAAAAAACCAACCGAACCGAGTCTCTGACCGAGTTGCTGTCTAAATACTGAGTCAACCGTTAACCGTTTTTTGCTATAGTCAACGGTCAACCGAACGTATTTTCCATCAGCAGGACCTGTTCCTGACACAAGAAGCTCTTCACTGAAGTTTGCAAAAGCTAAGGTCTGCACAATCCCATCGAGCTTACCCGAAGCGAGTCTCCACGGTGTTCCTCTTGTCCCTGAAGCTAAAGTCTCACCTAAACCAGGAGCGATCTCGGCTTCCACGAGGTTACTGTCTGGATCAGCTGGACTCACCGTGTGAAGAACGAAAGACAAGTCTGGAGAAAGCATTTCTTGTACAAGAACCGCCATTGAAGCTTCTCTTTGAGAGACACCAGCAGCTCTACGGCTTAGAACAGCTCTTCGGGTGTAGAGAGAAGCCCAAACTTGGCAAACTGAATCCGAAAACACTAAAGGATCTGAGGGACTCACGTTGGGGATTGATTCATAGAGTCCTGCTGCTGACATTCCGGCTAAGTCCTCGACGTTAGCGCTTGAACGAACAATGAGACGAGCGTTTTTGGGAAAGACTTTGCTTATGCTGTTGATTGTTTCTTTAGGCACTTGCAATGATTTCATTACTTCATGGATCTGGTCACATATGCCGTCTAGCTCACCGCCTTCAGGTCTGGCGGTTTCTAACTTTTCTAGCAAAGACGCAAACTTTTCTTCCGAATTGCTCTGCTTTAAAGCTAATTCCATCGATCCAAAAGGTATGACAACTCCAGTTGGAACCTTAAATGATGCCGGAACTCCATGTTCGCTGTCCACTGCACAATCATTAGAAACCAGAAAACGTCATTTAGGAAGAAATAAGATTTGGTTCCAGTCAATTTAGTCCCCTTGGACATTAAAAAATCTTTCCTCTACTAGAGGCTGCTGCCAAAGATGCAAGAAGACCACATGCAGCAGCTTTTGAACCAGAGGTTGATGCATCTGAATCAGCAAGTGAAATGATTCCTCCACTAGGGATATCCTATGGATGAATGTTTTAAATCAGTAGGCGATCTGAATGTGAAGTGTACGGAATCACAGAGATATCAAGAGTTTACCTTGGAAGAGTTAAGGAGGCTATCAGAAGATGAAGAAACAGGCTTGGACTCTTCATCATCGACAGATGAACTTTTCTTATCCGTTTTTTTGTTTGCATTGGATTTGGAAGTGCGACTCTTACCTTCAGCTGAAAGTATCAGATTTACATGGCTTGGAGATGCTTCCAGCCTGTAAGGTTCACATTAGAAAGAACATTAGACATGACACATAAGCTTTCTTGTTTTACGGGAGATTAAAAGATTAGCTAATTCTCCAAAAGGATAATATTAGAGAAATTACCTCACATATTTTCCCACAAGTCGCCGTATATCAGCGACCTTGTCATCGTCATCACATGTCACAAAGACAATTTTCTCCTGTGGAAAATTATTTGAAACGAAGAATTTAGACTATGCACTACTTAAGGAAAAATCAGGGAAGTGAAACAAGAGAAAAAAATTAATTGCCTGCCGCGCTCTAACACCAAGGTGAGACAAATGAGGCAATTCCTGGAGAAGCATGACTCCGGCTATGTTCCCATTGGCAGCACTTACCTGTCAAAGCATGTTTTAAGGTAATCTTTAGTATGGTCAGGAATCACGATGAGGTTGAATGTAGGTCAAAAACCTCTTCATCGCCATCAGCTTTGTTGACCAATAGAATAATAGGACCACCACCAGTCGATGGGAATGATCCGGGCACAATGCTCTCAACCTGCAGTAACAATAGCCAGAGAATTCTCATAAAAGTTACAAGGCATAGATGATTGGAACTTTCTATAATTGCAAAACAACCAAGCATATGGTGCATTAATAACACCCGGTCTAAACACACACAACGACAAAGAGATAATAGTTGTTTCATCTGTAGCCTGTATTACGATTTATTTGCGAATAACATGATAAATCATAAGAAAGTGCTAATAATTATGAACAGGTCATACTTCATACGTAACGCCGAATTTAAAACTGGAAATTCCTAAACCATTGAAACCAGACATTATGAGTTGATAACTGAGCTTTGTAATGATAGTTCATTCTCAGAAACAAATACGTATCACAAAGTAGTAGATGCAAAATCTCAGATATGTATTCATTGCCTTCTCCACGTACCTGAACTAATGTCCCCGAAGTCGATCCAGGTACAATGACGTCCCAGCCCTCAGAACCAAGTGAATTTCTTACAGCTTTTAGAAGAACAGTGCAGAGCTTTGAGATTTGAAAAATTATGCTGTATGGCAGAACCACGGGTACGATCAGAGGAAAATACAGAAAGAGAATGAAATTTGAGAAAAATGTTTTCATATAATTTCATGAGGTTACTCGTACGGCTTAAGCTTAAGTCCTAGGAAGTAAAGGTCTGACTTACCCAGCACGAATCTCTGCTTCTGTATAGGTCCTGACACTGTTCTCAGGAATTCCTAGAGCTTTTCCTAATATCTGAAATGATAAGCACGTTTTCTTGCGATTATGTGGCCAAACGAATTTGACGTAAAATAGAAGTTGCATCAGTAAATTCAGAATGTACGGCATGGGCTAATGTGTACCTCCACGTTAGGAGGAAATATTTGAAGAAGTAAATCAGAATATTCTGCAGTTAATCTCCGTGCTCGATCGAGAGTTGCTTTCAGCCTCATGGCCCAAATGGTTCTCCCATCCTCTTCACCTTCATGAAAAGAAAAAAATAAGGAGCATTTTCAGCTTATAATTGTAGCTCGCAAATTCTTTCCAACCTCAAAGTCGCCTTAAATGTCAGAGTTACATAGAACGAGTTGACATAAGTAAGAGAAGTAAATAACCTTCTTTTTCAAGTAGGTCTCTCTCTCGCCAAGCAAGGAGTTCATTTCCAATGGCTAAACATTCTTCTTTCTTCCAACCAGATAAACCTACTTGGTGAACACCCAAGACCAAGGCATCTAGAGGATCATTCCACGAGGCAACATTTCCTGATTCTACATCTTTTGCCAGTTGAACAGCTCCTCCAATAGTTTCAAGAGCATTGAGGAATCTACTCAAATCATTGACAAGACGTGAAGCGGAGAAATGAAGCAGGGGATAAATAACTTCCAAAGGAAATATCGCTCCAAAAATAAATAAAAGTCTTAGGCACACCTGCTTAGTAGAACAAAAAAGTAGTCCTCGAGGCCAATCTCACAAAGGCGCCACTAATCAAAGGAGCAAATCATATAAATAAATTGCTATATGCTAATGCTAAATTCTCTACAAAAAGCTCACCTTCTGGCGCATTGCAATGGCAGCATCAGGAGCATCATTTCGCAAGCCGCTATTAAGTTCCTTGATAATTGTTTCCCTTAGAGAAGCCAGAGAATGCATGGTTTTAATCAACTCCAAAACATTGGTTGATTCTCCCGATGCGTCAAGGCCCTGGAAATATGAATTGGCAGTCAGGCTCATTAAGAGGCTACAAAAACAAACTTTGCAATGATTTTGTTTAATGTGACAGTATGGACACACATCAACATGTCACAGACATTTTCCTTTAGGATTCAATTTCTTTCCTTTTTCTTAAAACGGAGAACGCAACCAGGGATGAGGTTATTATTGATCTGAATTGCAACTTTATGTTTGCTAATAATTGTACCCAAACATTTTGTGTCAAGGGCATACTACTTCAAAGATCAACCAAGAAAACACCATGCATATTTTTTCAGAAAAAAAAAAATCATATGGGCCATTCAGCACCGAATCACAAGGAACAAAAAGGAGAGCTTACACTTTTACATTCAAAAAACAAACTGAGAGCCGAAAGACCCCTCTCATCCATAGAAATTTTCATAGAATCAAGTTGTTCGGTGAGGCTGCATCAAGATACAAGAGATATTGATTAGTTATACGGTAAATGGGACCATCATATAGCACGCATATGATGAAAGAATAGGTTTGGCTTCAGAAATATAGTACCTTCCAGCATTAAAGAAATCCTTTAGCTCATTATGGAATATTTTGAATTGCTCCACAAAGTCTCCACTGTATTGTCCTGGGGTCTCAGTAATTCGTTCAAGCATTGCTTCTGTTGCAATTAGATCTTCTGGACCCGCATTCCGGTGAAGCTTATTTTGTATGGTATGCTTGATTTCTTGCTGGAACAAAGATGGGTTATATGAATACTAAGCAAGTAACCGATCTAATGAGAAAACAGCTAAAAAGAGTATACCTTGAGATCATGAGGAATATCATTGCGATGGGCTATGTCCCTAATTCGAGTTAGAGGGACGGATGCAGTAAACTCTGCTTTGAAAGAAGGCAAACACGGATGGATTTTCCGAGAAACAAGCACTTCCTACGAAACAAAAGCATACGCAACTTAGAGAAACTAATAAGTGAACAACAGCTACAGTTTTTTGAGAGGGGAGGCTGTGAAAGCAGAGAACTTAGAGAAACAATGTGCCACCTCTGCCGTAGCATCTTTCTTGCTGCAAATGTGCTCAAGCTCACGGAATATAAGCCTGGAAATCTCAGCATGCCGGTTTGGACGATGATGCCCTCCATCTTCAAAGCAAGGAATTTGACCTGTGTTTATCCACTGCACAAGAAGCCAGAGAAACAAAAGAAAGAGAAGATAAACAATGTATACTCCCTGATATATGAGAAAAGATAGATTGTGCTAGGAAAAGAAAAGAGAAACCTTTAAATAAACTGCAGAGTATATGAGCGCCTTCAATCGTTCCTCCCTCTCAAGGCTCCCAACTATAACCTCGCGTACCATTTCAAGCTTTGACAGAAGAACACATTAAACGATAAGATAACAATAAGGAGAGAACTAAAAGTCCAAAAGTGAAAGAAACGAACTTTCATTATAAGAGTACACATCCAATTCATAAACATACCTTTCTCCACCAGTTCCTAGAGTTTCGATCACCCTCGACCATCTTGAGAGCTGAGCCTTCGAGACCAGTAGTATCCCAATTCCTGCCGACTTCTCTGTTGCCATGCTCATTGGAGCGCATGAAGGAAGCGTCCTTGCCTTGCCATTGCCCCGCCAATGTGCTTTTATGAAGCTGCGCACCATTCTCACTGCCCACTACTCTATCGTCAACGACGTCGTGTTTATCGCTGTCGTCGTGCCCATCACTGGCGACCTCCTGAGGAAAATCAAGGGTTTCTCCGGTGGCATCCCAGTGGCAGACGACGGAGAAACTCCCGGAATTGGGAAGCTTAAGGACGCGATTGTCACCGGATTCCCATGAGAGTGAACCGTCGTTGTGGACGATGACGAACTTATACTCCAAAACCTGACCTCCGCTAAGCTCCAGCTCACAAACCCATCCATTCTCAGTCCAAGTAAGAGGCGATTTCTTCTTCCAGGATCCAATCTCTTTGGCTGATCCAAACATAGCCACATGCTCGCCGAAATTAACTTGATGATTGAGCCTCACATTCAACTTCACCTTCGTTCCCGACCCATCCTTCTTCTTCCGCTGCTCCTCTCTGGGCTCAGATCAAATTCGAATTCCAAAAAATTAACAACAGGTTTCGATCGAAACGAACAGTAGAAAGCAAAAATGAGAGAAGTCATACATGGTGGAAGAAGCAGCGCAAGTGAGACGAGAAGGGGAGTTTCTGAGTCGCTGAGATTGGCGACCAAGATGAACACTGCGAGTGAAGTTAACGATTCTGGGAAGCGAGGAGTTCCTGGTGATGAAGGTGAAAGGAGAGCCGCAACAATGGCTGCCAATGCTCTCCATTGGAGTTGTTGTGGGTACGATAAGAGTGTTTTTTTGTCAGTCTTCTTCAAGTCTCAGAATAAAACCCATTAACAATCAAATTATAGGAGTTTCGCTTTTCTCTCTGGGAAATTGCCAAAACATGTCCAGAAAATATCTTCTATACGAAATATAATTTTCTTTCTCTTGATAAATAATGCTCTTAAACCGATGAGGCGATGATAAATAAAAAAAAAATTAAAATTAAAGAGAGAGAATAATAAAAAAATCTGTCTTAAACCATTCTTTTCGTAAAAAGTACGTAAAGATAGATCACCATATTTATCCTAGGAATGCGATTCGTCTTTAGTAGTTTTTAATAACAAAAGGTCATTAGCAATGCTCGAATTAGAAATAGTTACGTTTTTTACACTTCTATTTCGTACTGAATAACGGTTGATTCAGCGGATTTGTTCGATTTTTGGGTATAAAAGTAAGTTTGTTGTAAAATAAAATAAATACAAGTGAATAGCATAAAATCATTTTATACTGAAGCTAAAAAGGGGAGCACATCAGAGTTTGTAACGTACGTACGTACTATTACTTCAGATTAGCATCGAACTGTGTGATAATTTAGATTTAAAATCGAAATTATGCATATGTAATGTGAGTGTAATGACCAAAATAAGCTCGACTTCAAATAATAAAAAACATAAGATTTGATTAATTTATGAGTCTATAAGCTGGTTAGTTTGAATATGACTGCAACAGAAATAAGAGGGCTTATGGGCTTTAAGTTATATAAGCTAATGGGCTTTAGCCTTTAGGGCTGGGCTTTTCAACCTCATAAGGAAGAAGTGAAATGAAGAGACTGGGAGAATCGGAGGATTTTTCCAGTTGCCGCCCTTTGAATTTACTCTGCCGCGACTCGCCGTCTCTCAGCTTCTCTTCACTGTGTGAACGCTTAGATCGCAAATATGCACGCACCGGTTCTTGTTCTCAGTGAGTTTCTCACACTTCCTCCAGATCTCATTTCTTCTAATCAATGTCTGATTTGTTGTTTCAATCTAGTTCAGTGTTCGAAGCTGCTAACATTAACTGGTTTTAAAATGTTTCAGATGATTCGTTGAAGCGTGAATCTGGAACGAAGGTTCATCATAATAATATCCAGGCTTCCAAGGTAAATGGCTTTTTTTATTTGGGTTGCTGCTTCTCTCTCGCAACTGTCTCTCTAGTCCGATCATGGCGTCATCGCAGTTTATGTGTTCCATTTCTTACAGGCTGTGGCTGATATCATACGCACGACATTGGGTCCTCGCTCTATGTTGAAGATGCTTCTTGATGCTGGAGGAGGTAGATTTCTAACCTAGCTATATTACCTTTTTATCCCTTCTTTTAGGGTTTGTTCTTCTTTGTAAGTACAGTAGATCTCCATAGAAAGGGCATAAGGTTTAGTGTTTTAGCTCTGGAAATTTCGTTCTCGTGTATTATATTCTTGTTGAAGTTAGTGTACTTCACTTTCTTGGTTAGCTTTATATAAACCCATGGGTTATGTTGGTTTTGGGGTTATAGTATCTTTTAATCTACAGCCTCTTCGTTTCTTGCGTCTTTACAGGGATTGTTGTTACCAATGATGGAAATGCTATCCTTCGTGAACTCGATGTTGCCCATCCTGCAGCTAAGGTTTTACATCTGCCTTTTCTCGATTGTTCAATGATTGTTGTCTTCATGTTGTTCATTCTTCTATTTGTTTTTTTAATTTCGGTAATTGCAGTCAATGATTGAGCTGAGCCGTACACAAGACGAAGAAGTTGGTGATGGGACAACATCAGTTATTGTTCTAGGTATTGATATCTTTCTTGGAAACAATAGCTTCGCTTGAATGAGCGTTTTTGTTTCTTAGCTGATCGTGAATGAGTTTATTAAAGGAAACTTTGTTAAGGTGTTGCATTGTTTATGAATATTGGGTTTAAGCAGTTCAATATAAAGATCTGTTTTCAAGCATGTGTTCTCTTCCAATGATTTTACTCACTGTGACTCTTTTTGTTTTGCGAACAGCTGGTGAAATGCTTCACGTTGCAGAAGCATTTATTGAGAAGAGTTATCATCCCACAGTCATATGCCGAGGTAAAGTTGCGGTGTGCACTGCTTATAGTTGTCATGTGACTTGTCGTTCTCATCTAATCAGTGCTTTCTTTTCTGTAGCTTACATTAAGGCTCTTGAAGACTCTATTGCTGTCCTTGACAAAATCGCGATGACAATTGATGTCAATGACCGTAAGTTCATTTCTATTTTCTATTTGTTCATTTGAGGTCAAGTTGCAACTAATTTGCTTGCTGATGTTGGGGTTTCGCTCATGTTTATACTGATGGAAGGATGTGCGTTTTTCAGGTGCAACGGTACTAGGACTAGTCAAGAGCTGCATAGGGACAAAGTTCACTAGCCAATTTGGCGATTTAATTGCTGTGAGTAGCTTAAATACTGTAGCTTCTTACTTCTTCGTCACCTGGTTAGGTTCCAGGGTTTAACATCTATTTTGACACAGCACTCTCAAGAACGTGATTGAATTCTTACAAAGTACTCTACTCAAATGATTTTGCATGACTCTTATGTGCTTTATTAGGATTTGGCTATTGATGCCACTACTACTATTGGTGTTGATCTTGGGCAAGGTTTGAGGGAGGTAGACATTAAAAAGTACATTAAGGTTGAGAAGGTTCCTGGTGGTCAGTTGGAGGACTCGAAGGTTCTTACAGGAGTTATGTTTAACAAGGATGTTGTTGCTCCTGGTAAAATGAAAAGAAAGATTGTCAACCCACGGATTATTCTTCTTGACTGCCCCCTTGAGTACAAGAAAGGTGAAAATCAAACCAACGCTGAGTTGGTTAGAGAAGAGGACTGGGAAGTCCTGTTGAAGTTGGAAGAGGAATACATTGAGAACATTTGCGTGCAAATTCTAAAGTTCAAACCTGATTTAGTTATTACAGAGAAGGGGCTTAGTGACTTGGCCTGTCACTATTTTAGTAAAGCTGGTGTTAGTGCAATCCGAAGGTTGAGAAAGACAGACAACAACAGAATTGCCAAGGCTTGTGGAGCAGTAATTGTGAACAGGCCCGATGAACTACAGGAGTCTGATATCGGTACCGGAGCTGGATTGTTTGAGGTCAAGAAAATAGGAGATGATTTCTTTGCTTTCATAGTTGATTGCAAAGAGCCCAAAGCATGTACTGTACTCTTAAGGGGACCAAGTAAAGATCTCCTCAATGAAGTGGAAAGAAATTTACAGGTTCGTTAGAGTTGTTTACAATCAGTAATTCTCAGTCATTCGTTGTCATATATGGCTGAGACATTCTTCCTACAGGATGCCATGTCTGTTGCAAGAAACATTATCAAAAACCCAAAGCTCGTTCCTGGTGGAGGAGCCACAGAATTAACCGTTTCTGCCACATTGAAACAGAACAGTGCAACAATCGAAGGCATAGAAAAGGTTGGCTTAGCTTTGATTACAATGTGTTTCCTTTCTCAGATTACTGATAAATGTTTTGTTTTCTGGATCTTATTAAAACAGTGGCCTTATGAAGCAGCTGCTATAGCTTTTGAGGCTATTCCACGTACTCTGGCTCAAAACTGTGGTGTTAATGTGATCCGTACTATGACTGCATTGCAAGGGAAGGTAATGTCCTGCACCATGAACCCAGACCTTCTTCTCTTTCCTATTGTTTTAGTAAATACTAACTCTTTTCTCGGTGTTTCGATCGTTGGTTTGGTTGCAGCATGCGAATGGCGAAAATGCATGGACAGGTATTGACGGGAACTCTGGTGCAATAGCTGATATGAAAGAGAGCAAGGTAAGGGTTAAAGCTTGGTCGCTTGGTCGCTTGGTTTGATTCTCACTATACGAAACCAATGTGACTCAAGAGAGTGACTATGAATCTCAAATGTGCAGATATGGGATGCGTACAATGTGAAGGCACAAACTTTCAAGACGGCGATAGAAGCTGCGTGTATGCTTCTAAGGATCGATGATATAGTGAGTGGTATCAAGAAGAAGCAAGCTCCTGGAGCTGGACCTTCAAAGCCTACCATTGAGACAGAAGGAGATGCAGACAACGAGCAAATTCTTCCCGACTAAGAGATGAGAAACTCTTTGGTCTTGGAAACCTAATCGCAACATCTTTGTTTTCAGGGTTAGTTTGTGGCTGCAATCTTTTCTTCTTTTCTTGGCTTTTAACTTTCCTTTTGACATACATCTTCTAATTTTGCAAGTGACGTATGATTTTTGAGGGTGGGGTTATTTATTTTATTTTTTTGCTTTTGTCTTTTTCAGTGTAAGCTTTTTTGAATTTTCATAGTCACTTGCTTGGTTTGAGAGTGCTAGCTGTTATACCTTTTTGAAATTTCCTCTACAAAGACTTTTTAAGATTTGATTTGTTTTTTTTTTTTTTTTTTTTGGTAATATCAAATACTTGCGATGGAATTTTCAGTTGACCATTGTTAGTGTCAATGTATCTTAGTCTGAACACCATTAGCTGCATTTCATTGTATAATGGGCTGTCGATTCGGATCGGTTTGTTTCCGGTTACTCAGGATAATAAATTATAATACTTAAAAGGTTACAGATACATACATTTTCATTTTTGCAAACAGGATAATAATAAGACATAGTACGTACATATGACAAGAATTTGTTGTTAGCAACTTAGCATATTCATTTGATCTTTGTCAAATTAAAATCGCTGACTCCAACTCTTAACAGGATAATGATGTTTGAAAAGTAAAACACATTTTTGGTCCAAGCAGGATTTTGGTTACGTAAATAATTTTACCAGTATGTCAAGTGGATGTAATTTACTTACACGTCTAAACACGTTATATCCATGGTACGATATTTCAACAATAAATTATACACCAGTAATATTCAATTTTGAATTTGCATGTGTTGTTATCCCTTAATTAAGTCACTTAAGTAAACATAGTCTAACTACAGCCTACAAGGAGCCACAAAATGAAGAAAAAAATCATGTAAAAAACTAAATCGAAAAACCAACGACAATTATCATTTATTTTTAAGATCCACTAAATCCAATGGAAGATTTGTTTGTTGCATAACTGCATTCCGACGTGCAAAACAATAATTGAGTAGTAGTGATCGTAAATATGGTTGTTGGCTTTTTATGATATGGACCCATAAATTATACAAAAGTGACTATTTGGAGGAAGATATACCCAAATAACGTGACAGCAAAGTGAGCAACCCATAATCAAACAAACAAATCAAATAAAGAACTTGGTATAGTAGATATTTTGTTCCATAATCACATTCGAACTCGCAGGGCTATTTCCTTTAATCTTCAGGTGACTAGTTAGTTAATTGCACAACAAGAAATTTTTAACTGCTGTATCTTGATTTGATTATGTAGGACTGGTTGGACTATATATATGAGCCGGATTGTAATTGGACTAAACTGTTTGAGAATTTGAAAATTGGGACCGGTCCATAGACTGAATCGATCTGGTCCCGCAGGCTTTTAACATCATATAACATCCACAAATTAAACAATACAGAGGAGACAATTAGTAAGAAGATATTCACAAGTTACATGACAGCAAACTTGTATGACCCACGCATGACGTTAATGGTCCGAACATATCGTTCATATTCTAAACGGTATGAGATATTTTGATTCGGTTGGAAGATTCACAACACGTCGAGAGCGATTTAAATTTTGTTACATTCTCTCTAATAAGAGAGGAGAATCATATAATTTAACATAACAAGAAATATTATAATTCGAGGATAATATAATAAGACGAAAAAACGAGAGAGAAGACTTATGACTTTTGATGATCGGCATATTGTATATTCAACTATTTTGATGATAGGCAAATTGTATATTCAACTAAGGACTAAGGAGACGCCACATAAAGCAGAAAGAAACGTTTGTTGACCAATGACTTGATGACTCAGGAGCATGTGAACATAAAATGAGTCGTGTAAGTATCCCATTGGTTTAAGACATTTTCTCTTTGTGCTTCACTGCCTCTTCTTCTATTTAAAGAAGTAAACACACCAATGGTCTTGTCAAATGTTTCTTAATTTTTCACTCATTAAGAGAAAATAACTTTTTAATTTTTAGTTTCTGAAGAGATCTTCAGGATGCCCGGAGGAGGATTTGCAACGGCTCCGGCGAACGGAGTGGAGTTTGAGGCAAAGATAACTCCTATAGTAATCATCTCTTGCATCATGGCTGCTACCGGTGGCCTAATGTTTGGCTACGACGTTGGTGTTTCCGGTATGAATACAATATTAGTTATATTATAATATACAAAAAGTAGAAGAAAATTTGATAATACAAAAAGTTGTGATAGTGCAAGTTTCTCAAGTAATGATTTTTCAGTAGAACTTGCTATGTTCTTACCTATCACAAACAACTTCTTCGGTTGGAACATTTTACCTAAAATTTAAAGGACTATTAGAAAACACTTAATCAGAATGAATTTTTTCACTAACTAGCTAGTTCAATATATTCATCTATTAGTCGAAGTAACAAAATAATCTAAAGTCTTACGCTTACAAAAGTTTGGCAACTAGGGGTCTAGACCGTCCTTGTTTTTGCTTTTGATAGTATAATGACAAAACTAACGTCATAGGTTTTAGTTTTTCTTTTTCCTTTACAGTAGGCTTTTTTATTTTAATCGTCTACAATATATGCACACTTATAACACATCCGCGGGACTAGTAAACTATATTATTATGAATTTATGAGTATGAAATCATGAGTATCCTATAAGTGGTAATGAAATTAAACGGTGAAAACTAGCAAGGAAAAATAAATGAGATAACATCACCAATCTATGTAGGCGGAGTGACTGCGATGCCGGACTTTCTCAAAAAGTTTTTTCCGGTAGTTCACCGGCGAGTAGAAGCCGGCGGAGATGAAAACAACAACTACTGCAAATACGACAACCAAGGACTACAACTCTTCACATCATCTCTATACTTAGCCGGTCTAACCGCAACGTTCTTCGCATCATACACGACGAGAACGCTCGGACGAAGGCCAACGATGCTCATAGCCGGACTTTTCTTCATCGTCGGTGTGGTTCTCAACACGGCGGCTCATAACTTAGCCATGCTTATCGCAGGCCGGATATTGCTTGGTTGTGGCGTTGGGTTCGCTAATCAAGCCGTGCCGTTGTTCTTGTCGGAGATTGCACCTACTAAGATCCGAGGTGGTCTTAATATTCTGTTTCAACTTAACGTCACTATTGGTATCCTCTTCGCCAATCTTGTCAACTATGGGACCGCCAAGTAAATATCTCTTTTCCTCTTATCTTTTTTTTTATTATACGTTTAATAAAATGTGTGGAAATAAACCTAGGGTTTGAGATCTTTTAACGAAAAAAAGAAACAAAATAAATTCCTAACAAATATATGGATAATTCTATAAATTTTGTTTTTTGATAAGGAACTATTGAAAATATCCACATGGATGTCTCTTTTACACAACCTTTTGTTGTAAGAAACGATTTCGTTACATATACTTTCTGAAGTTTTCCAATTTTTTATACCCTTTCTGTCAAATTTTTCGCTATCCGTGTGTAAATATCGCTTCTTTTTATAAAAAAATATATATATATATATAAAAGAAGGTTTCTCCATATTCCAATCTTATTACCATAAGTAAAAGCATTTTATCTTTTTTAAAGTAGATTAAATAAGTCTTCCGTAATTTCGGCAAATTCTATCCACATATGCCTACGTCTTATATAATACACGGAACGTAGCCCATTTTTCACGTCATACCATACCCTAAAGAAGTAACAATTTTTTCTCTGCATTGACTTTCAACGCCCATGAATTATGAATGATGATGATCTGTCCGTGAAGCCGAGTAAATGGGCTTAACTAATATAACAACCTAAGCCCATAGTGGAGTTAAATATGGAGCCCACTAAATAAATAAAATGATATTGCAGGATAAGCGGAGGATGGGGATGGAGGTTGTCGCTAGGTTTGGCCGGAATCCCGGCGCTTCTCCTGACGGTCGGAGCTCTACTGGTGACGGAGACACCCAACAGTCTCGTCGAAAGAGGTCGTCTCGATGAAGGAAAAGCCGTCCTCCGTCGTATTCGAGGCACCGATAATGTCGAACTAGAGTTCGCCGATCTCCTCGAAGCTAGCCGTCTTGCCAAAGAAGTCAAACACCCTTTCAGAAACCTTCTTCAACGCAGGAATCGCCCTCAGCTCGTCATCGCCGTCGCTTTGCAGGTCAGTTCTCTCTTTTACTCAATCCGGAAAGTTACCGGAGTTTAATTTGTAGTCGAAATTGAACGGAAATTGAAGGGAAACTCTCAATTTGGGATCCAGGAACCCTAAATTGTGAAGCCAAACGGCTGAAATGTCTGCTCAATATCTGGAAATTTGATTCCGTTTTGTTAAATTCCAAAGCTAAGGTCTCAATTTGGGATCCTGGAACCCTAAATTGCGAATCCAAACTACTAAACCATGTGCTCAATCTCTGGAAATTTGATTCCTTTTGTGTTAAATTTCAAAGCTTTTCTGTTGGTAAATTCCCTAATCATTGTTTTGTGGTGATTACATGAAAATTTGCAGATCTTTCAGCAATGCACTGGAATCAACGCTATTATGTTCTACGCTCCTGTTCTGTTCAGTACTCTAGGCTTTGGCAATGACGCTGCTCTCTACTCTGCAGTGGTCACTGGCGCAGTCAACGTTCTCTCCACTTTGGTTTCAATCTACTCCGTTGATAAAGTTGGTCGCCGTGTTCTTCTCCTTGAAGCTGGTGTACAAATGTTCTTCTCTCAGGTTGTAATCGCCATTGTCCTCGGCATCAAAGTCACAGACCATTCTAAGAATCTCTCCAAAGGGTTTGCGATTCTTGTCGTGGTCATGATCTGCACTTATGTAGCTGCTTTTGCCTGGTCATGGGGACCGCTCGGGTGGCTAATCCCTAGTGAGACTTTCCCTCTAGAGACACGTTCTGCGGGACAGAGTGTTACGGTCTGCGTTAACCTGCTCTTCACTTTCATAATCGCTCAGGCTTTCCTCTCCATGTTGTGCCATTTCAAGTTTGGGATATTCATCTTCTTTTCGGCGTGGGTCTTGGTCATGTCTCTGTTTGTGATGTTTCTCCTACCTGAGACTAAGAACGTGCCTATCGAGGAGATGACAGAGAGAGTGTGGAAGAAGCACTGGTTCTGGGCTAGATTTATGAATGATCACAATGATCAAGCGTTCGTGAGTGGTGATGAAACCAAGAAGAGTAACGGTAAATCTAACGGCTTTGATCCTTCAACACGGCTCTAATTGGTTAAAACCAAAGTAGAAGCAGAAGAGAGAGGACAACAGGTGATAGAACCACCATATAGATAAAGGCAAATACAGTTTTTATACACTACTTATAATTCATTACTTCAATCTGCGTTTGTGTATATCTAAAGTTTCTTGTTCTTTTCCTTTGTTGTGTAACGAGTGCTCTGTTTTTTCTATTAAAGAATGACAATGTGTATACTTCAAAGTCCAAATGTACGTTAGCTGATTTTTTTTCAACAAACGATAAGCTCACCTATGTTAATGGGCCTAAAGTGGGTTTATTATAGGCCTGTTATGGACATTAACTAGATTTTCTTGAAAAAAGCTATCACATCATGCACGTAACCCATTAACCTTTTTGTTCCCACACGAACAAAGGCGTTTTACATTCCTAACCGGCTTTTTTCATTTGACTCGAAATATAGACTGGTTTTGAAGTTACAGTCACTGCGGAATGCTGCAGTGATCAAATTGCTAACTTGACAAAAAAGGTTTTATCATAAAGTTAGAATTAAGATTTGTAAAGAAATCCCTTTATCCAAGGTGTAGGAGGAAGAGTAACTGCAAAGTATAAATATTAGAGATGATTCAAAATTAGCAGACCAACCAACTTGACATTCTTTCCTTACAAGTCTTCCAAACCATCTGAACACTTAGCTACTTATAACTAATTATTATTTTGGAAGTTATTTACTTTTGATTAGTTTCACTTGAACATGTTTTTTAAAAAAGTTGTTAAGCGATTGACAAATTGATGAGTTTTCAAAAAACAATTTGTTAATAATGACTGACCTTATGTCTTATATATTAGATTAGGTCCCAGCATATAATGTGAGATTCCTAACATCACTTCAAAATGATATTTCTTCTATGATTCTATCTAAGTCATTCATATCAATAACTCCCACAGTAAAAAAGTAACCTTGGATCAGATGGATTTCAGTTCGGCTAATCAATGTCTTTATTTTTTTGGCCTCTGATTTCAGATGGATTTGTTAATGAGTGGGGTTAATCTTACATTCGTGTGTAGCCACAAAATAGTTTGCGTATATATAAGCTTCCAAATTTACAAGTCGGTATTAGAAATTAAAAGAGAAACAAGTAAAGTAAGCAATCTTTGTCAGTATTTTGCTTTTTAGTTACTCCTTTCTCCAAATTAGCCAACTAACCAATTAAGAGAAAGTGGCCTCCTCGGTCTCATACATGATACATACACCACTCACATTCATACCTCCTTGTTTATATATACATACATAAAAAAAGAGAGAGAAATTAAAGGAGAAAACCTTGTGGGGCTCTAGACCAAAGAAGAAGAAGAGACAGAGAGAGTTGGCCGATGGCGGCGAAGATAGTGGCGGCTTTGGTGTGTATGGTGGTGATGCTACGGCTGAGTGAAGCGGCGGTGTACAAAGTCGGCGAGTCAGCAGGCTGGACAACCATAGCCAACGTGGACTACAAGCTATGGGCCTCTACCAAAACTTTCCACATTGGTGATACTGTCTGTGAGTTCCTTAATTTCTTACCATCATTATACATTAAGAACAAGATACAGCAGATATTGAGTGTCTTCGTTTTATTTCTGTCGAAAATGTGAGCCCCTCCTCCAGCAATCTTTGTTCTTTAAGTGCGTAAGCTTTTGGTTGAAAGTAAAGTACCACTCACGCCCTAATCATTGTGACTTTTAGGTTACTAAATAATATTAAGGATAAATACGGTAAATATGTTTATATTATTGTTTTCAAATGACCTTTATAAGTTTAGTAGTGAATTAACAAAAACAGGGTTCTTAACTTATGTTTTGAGTTTCTAAATATGTATATACATTGGACCCCCAAAATTTTAGAAAAAAATAATTTAACGCTCAAATATGTGTTTAATATATATTTTGCGCAAAGCATTCAAATATTTAAGACGGTCCTGAGATTTTTACTGGTCTTTGACATTCTTAACTGAATATGAGAAAGAAAAAAAAAACATAAAAGAGCACATATGGTTAGGTTATTGTATATTTCTAGTAAAATAAAATAGATAAACATAGACTATATGCTCTCTTCTTTTTTTCATTTTATGCACGTATATAAAATGTTATTAGTTTCATGAAAATGTGAGTAAAGCGATATAGTTTGAATCTTGACAGTGTTCGAATACAACCCACAATTCCACAACGTGATGAGAGTGACGCACTCAATGTACAGAAGCTGCAACAGCTCAAAGCCAATCTCCACATTCACCACAGGGAACGACTCAATCACACTCACAAACCACGGCCACCATTTCTTCTTCTGCGGCGTTCCCGGCCATTGCCTCGCCGGTCAGAAGCTCGACCTCAACGTCATTCACCCCGCCTCCTCCACTCCACTCTCTGATCCTCCGATTTCCTCCTCCTCCACTTCTCCTCCGTCGACTCCTACCATTCCTGCAGCCGGAGTCCCCGGTTCATCTCCTAGCCATGCCGCTTCTCTCCCGAGTGCGGCGGCAGCTGTGGTGGCTCTCTTTGTCTCTTTGGTCTTTGCAGATTTTGCTTCTTAATTAGGATTATTATTATATATACATTGGAACTATGTCATATAAGTTTTTTTGTTATGTTGTTTTTTCTTTCTACCCTCTTATTCTTTTTCTTTAGTTAATGCAAAATGTAGAGACGCTCCGTCATTAATGAAAGAAAATTGAGAACGTACTAACGAATTATATTTTGTGAAATTCGTTAAATAGGCTAGTTTTGTTATACGTACGCATATTTTTAAGTTTGAACCCAAGTTATTGATAGGATGACAACACTAGTATGGTAGTACCAACCAAAACCAAGTTCCTATCAGAACAGAGTCATCAAACGACGTCACTTCGTTGCTTCCCTCCAAGTCTGCGAATAAATCGGACATAGGCCATTATGCTCTCAAGCCCAAAGCGGCCTCAAGTCATGGGCCCAACAACAGCTGTTCTGCAACAAATCAGACACAACGGATACTTGTTCTGCAAGAAGAAGACAAACTTAAATGCAGAGCAGATAAAGCAATGTTAAAATCAGAAAAGCAGTTTCCCAGAGTCCGTACGACTGAGACTCAGAACAGATTTGAAGCTCTATCATCTCTACCTCAAGATTAACGCAACCGATAGATCTTTGCCATGTGGCATTAGGGTTTCTACCTTTCTTTCATCTTCTTCTAGTATAAATATGATGTTAGGATGTAACAGCCACTCTAAGTTTATGAGAATGAAGTTTCAGATTTCTTAAAATCCTTTGTTTAAAAATCTGTTCATGGTATCAGAGCCCATGGCACAAGAATCCATGGAGCCTTATACTTCTCCTTCTCTTAACATCACAAATTGTGTCACCATCACTCTTACACAGAAGAACTACATTTTGTGGAAGACTCAGTTTGAAGCCTTTCTCTCCGGCCAACGTTTGCTCGGTTTTGTAAACTGTTCCACTCCCAAACCTTTTCCTGTGATTCGGACAACAACTGCAGAAGGTGTTCAGACAGAGTCTCCAAATCCGGATGCAGCAAAATGGGACCAAGTCGACCAGGTCGTTCGTTCTTGGCTTCTTGGCTCCTTCTCTGAGGATCTTCTGAGTCTTGTTGTTGACTGCACCACTTCACAAGATGTGTGGACCTGTCTTGCCAACCATTACAACAAAGTCTCCTCTTCTCGTCTATTTGAGCTCCAACGCAAGCTTCAGACAGTCACGAAGGGTGAAAAACCCATGTCTGAGTTTGTTCAGGAAATCAAAACGATTTGTGACCAACTCTCGTCTATTGGCCAACCTGTTTCTGAAAATATGAAGATCTTCGCTGCTCTCCATGGTCTTGGGCGTGAGTTTGAACCCATAAAGACAAGCATTGAAGGCTCAATGGATCAAACTCCTGTTCCCACCTTTAATGACATCATTCCTCGTCTCGCTGCTTACGATGACCGTCTTCAAAGCTATTTGACCTCTTCAGAGGCTTCTCCTCATCTTGCCTTCTACACCAACAGGGGAAGAGGTCAGTATAATCAAAGAGGAAGCAGAGGTCGAGGACGAGGCTCTTCTTTTTCAACTCGAGGACGCGGCTTTCATCAACAGGTCACTTCGTCTCATGCTTCCTCTGATGATGAAAACCGACCCTTTTGTCAGATCTGTGGCAAAAGAGGACATGATGCTCTAAGCTGTTGGCATCGCTTTGATAACACCTATCAGCGACCTGATGTTCACAATGCTTTAGCTGCTCTTCGTATTACTGATGTCACAGACCAGTCAGGTCAAGAATGGTATCCAGATACCGGAGCTAGCTCTCACATCACCAGCTCTCCAAGCCATCTTCTTCAGTCTCACCCCTATACCGGATCTGATGCAGTTATGGTTGCCGATGGAAGCTATCTGCCCATTACTCACACTGGTTCAACAGTCATTGGTTCCTCTTCAGGTAAGATTCCTCTGACTGATGTTCTAGTTTGTCCTAACATAGCGAAATCTCTTCTTTCTGTGTCAAAGGTCACAAAGGACTATCCCTGCTCTTTTGAGTTTGACTGTGATGGTGTTGTTGTTAAGGACAAGGTCACAAAGAGGTTACTAGTGCTGGGAAGAAACAGTGATGGTCTCTACAAGTTGACACCAAATAAGGTTCCCAAGCCACAGGTGCTTTACTCCTCTAGACAGCATTCAGCGAGTGCTGCTGTTTGGCATAGGAGATTGGGACATCCGAGTGATCAAGTTCTGCAGTTTCTAGTCTCTTCTCAAGCCATTCCTCTAAATAAAAGTACAAGCGTGATGTGTCCTTCATGTCAACTTGGAAAGAGTTCAAGGCTTCCCTTTGGTGATTCCTCCTATGTAGCTTCTAGACCTCTTCAACGGATCCATTGTGATTTATGGGGTCCTGCACCAGTTGTTTCTGTGCAAGGATTCCGATATTATGTAATACTCATTGATAGTTGGTCTCGCTACTGCTGGCTTTATCCTCTGAAATATAAATCAGACTTCTGTTCTACTTTCATTATGTTTCAGAAGCTTGTTGAGAATCAGTTTAATACAAAAATAGCTACATTTCAATGCGATGGGGGTGGAGAATTTACAAACAATCGTTTTGTGAACCATCTGCAAGAATGTGGAATCCAACAATTTATATCTTGTCCACATACTCCACAGCAAAACGGCTTAGCTGAAAGGAAACACAGACATCTGCTTGAGCTCGCCCTTTCCATGATGTATGAGAGTCGTGTTCCACAGAAATATTGGGTTGAAGCTGTCTTTATTGCAAACTACGTGATTAATCTTCTCCCAACAACAGCTCTCGAGTCCAAAACCTCTCCGCATCAAAAGCTATATAGTAGTCCTCCTGATTATACTGCTCTCAGAACCTTTGGATGCGCATGTTTTCCAACCCTTAGAGACTATGCATCAAATAAATTTGATCCAAGGTCTTTACACTGTGTTTTCTTGGGGTATACTACAAGATACAAGGGCTACCGGTGCTTGTATCCTCCTACTGGAAGAGTTTACATCAGCCGGCATGTCCTTTTTGATGAGGAAGCTTATCCCTTTCAAGACATCTATGTCTCTCTACAGCAAAAGATCAGTACACCTCTGCACTCAGCTTGGATTAAGTCGATATCTCTATCTGTTGCTTCGAAAACCGAATCAAGCTCAGTTGACACTGGTCCAATCTCCTTTGGTTCCTTAAGTGAATCAAACTCTCAGAACTCACCTTTGTTCACTGCAGCTGACTTCCCTCCTCTCACTGCTCCAAGCACATCAAGTCATCCAGTTCAGATAAGTGTGACTACTACTGATGAAGACGGATGTTCTGGGCGTACGGCGTGCTTTGATCACGATCCTATAGGCGACAGCATCTCGTTTTCACCAGCTAGGCCAGTCACACCAGATAATTCTCTGTCCGAATTCCCGATTGCTGCTCCACCATCCAGCTTGTCTCCAACAGCTTCTGATATACCCTCAGTTCTAGAGGTTT
Source organism: Eutrema salsugineum (assembly GCF_000478725.1). NCBI lineage: Eukaryota > Viridiplantae > Streptophyta > Magnoliopsida > Brassicales > Brassicaceae > Eutrema > Eutrema salsugineum. Next base: position 3,870,775 of record NW_006256547.1, on the reverse strand, counting down.
CAAACGATTCTCAACATCCCATGATCACTAGATCAAAGGCTGGTGTCTCTAAACCTAATCCTCGCTACATATTACACACTCAGAAGGTTTCATACCCTGAACCCAGGACAGTCACAGCTGCTCTCAAAGATCCAGGATGGACTGATGCAATGCAAGAGGAAATGCACACCTGCAGAGTCACCAAAACCTTCTCGCTTGTCCCTTATTCACCAGATATGAATGTACTTGGCAGCAAATGGATTTTTCGAACCAAACTTAATGCTGATGGTTCTTTAGACAAGCTCAAGGCTCGCCTTGTTGCTAAGGGATTTGATCAGGAGGAAGGCATTGACTACTTAGAAACTTACAGCCCTGTAGTCAGAACAGCAACAGTTCGTGCAATTCTTCATACAGCAACAGTAATGGAGTGGGACATCAACAAATGGATGTCAAAAATGCTTTCCTCCATGGTGATCTTACTGAAGTTGTCTATATGAAGCAACCAGCTGGTTTTGTTGATAAAGCTCATCCTGATCATGTTTGGAAGCTGCATAAAGCTCTCTATGGACTTAAACAAGCTCCAAGAGCCTGGTTTGATAAATTCAGCAATTACTTACTTGAGTTTGGCTTTGTTTGCAGTAAACAAGACCCTTCACTCTTCGTGTATGCTCATAAACAAGATGTGATCATGTTGCTTCTCTTATATGGTTATAACAGGTAACAAGTCTGCGGCGATGGACAAGTTTCTTACCGATATCAACAAGCATTTCCGTATGAAAGACCTTGGCCAAATGCATTACTTTCTGGGAATACAAGCTCATTTCCATCAAGAGGGGCTATTCCTTTCACAGCAAAAATATGCTGAGGACTTGCTTGCTGTGGCCGCGATGACTGACTGTGCCACAGTGTCCACACCATTGCCACTACAGCCTCACAAAGTGCCACATCAAGACAAGCTCTTTGAAAACCTAACTTACTTCAGAAGTCTAGTTGGGAAACTGCAGTATCTTACACTAACAAGACCTGAAATTCAGTATGCCGTGAACTTCATCTGTCAAAAGATGCATGCTCCAACAGTTGCAGATTTTCATCTCCTAAAGAGGGTGCTTCGATATATTAAAGGCACAATCACAATGGGGATAACTTTCAGAAAAGAAACCGACTTCACTGTTCGAGCCTACAGTGACTCAGACTGGGCTGGCTGTCCAACAACACGCAGGTCAACTAGTGGTTACTGCACCTACTTGGGCAATAACCTCATCTCCTGGTCTTCAAGAAAACAAAATACAGTCGCTAAGAGCTCCACTGAAGCAGAGTACTTATTTCTTTCTGAAACTGCCTCAGAACTTACCTGGATTGGAAATCTCTTAAAGGATCTAGGTATACCGCTTCATGTTACCCCTGAGCTCTACTGTGACAATCTCTCTTCTGTTTATCTAACAGTAAACCCTGCTTATCACGCTCGAACAAAACATTTTGAGACTCATCACCACTATGTTCGAGAACGTGTGGCATTGGGGTATCTTGTTGTGAAACACATCTCTTCCGAGCATCAGATTGCCGACATCTTCACAAAGTCCTTGCCGGCGGTCGCTTTTGTCTCCCTGAGATTCAAACTCGGCGTTGATACTCCACCACCACCAAGTTTGAGAGGGGTTATCAGAACAGAGTCATCAAACGACGTCACTTCGTTGCTTCCCTCCAAGTCTGCGAATAAATCGGACATGGGCCATTATGCTCTCAAGCCCAAAGCGGCCTCAAGTCATGGGCCCAACAACAGCTGTTCTGCAACAAATCAGACACAACAGATACTTGTTCTGCAAGAAGAAGACAAACTTAAATGCAGAGCAGATAAAGCAATGTTAAAACCAGAAAAGCAGTTTCCCAGAGTCCGTACGACTGAGACTCAGAACAGATTTGAAGCTCTATCATCTCTACCTCAAGATTAACGCAACCGATAGATCTTTGCCATGTGGCATTAGGGTTTCTACCTTTCTTTCATCTTCTTCTAGGATAAATATGATGTTAGGATGTAACAGCCACTCTAAGTTTATGAGAATGAAGTTTCAGATTTCTTAAAACCCTTTGTTTAAAAATATGTTCAGTTCCCTAGCCCTAACCCTAACCCTAACCCTATTTTTTTTGGTTATTCGATTTTTTTTTTTTAATGTGAAATTCATTGATCTAATAATAAACTGTACATACATCTTGTTTTTAGAAAAAGAGGAGAAACAATAGGAAAAAATTCTGTATTAAAACAGAGACCATCTCAAACAGAGCATTCCCTTGCTAAAAAACAGAGCACTGCCGATTAACTTCTATTTTACAGTTATAGAATTAATATAAAATCAAATCTAGTTTGTGTCATACATGTCTAATTTTTATTCACACTAAACACCGTTTAACTACTACTTTTGCTTTTTGGGAATTCTGGTACAAATAATAAAACTATGAACCAAATTAAAAGTTATATATGTTTACGCAAATGTTGAGTTTATGATTACACTATCCAACTTCACCTAACATCGATCTTTCAAATTTACGAAAACCAAGAGAGTTTCTTTTTATTGATAACATAACAGGGAAAAAGAAACTCGAAGAACAGAAATAACGATAACAAATTTACAACACAAGCATCAACAACATTGTCTTATTACAAACCCATTAAACGTCTCTTTATTCATAGGGTTGTTTTATTGATGATAAAGAAGTAGAGATCTTTAAACGGGAACGATGTTGGTCACGGAGACTTTAACCATTTCAGCTTCAAAGATAATGGCATCATTAACCAAATACCCTTTGGATGCATCGTTTAAATCTTTAAACAATATGATATTGTTCACTCCCACACCATAATCGCGTCGAATCGGGTACCAAGCTGCAGCTGTAGAATAAGAAAAAAAAAAACCATATTATATCAACTATTAATTTCATTCCCTCATTTTGTTTTTCTCCTGAGTAAAACATTATTTTTTTGGAATTAGTTTTCTTACAGTATAATTGTCTGTGGTTAGAGCTTCGCTGATTCTTTAACCGCAGATTAACCGCTCCCCAAGTGTTTGTAGCGACTGCGTTTGTCTTAAAGCCTGTGGCAAATAGGAAGAGTGGCAGTGCATGTGGTCTTCCACCTCCATCCCCTTTCGGGTTAAATCCTAATCTCCTGATTATACATTAAGTAATAAAACATTTATTACACTTTTTTTTTTTCAACTAACCTAACACTGAAGAACTCACATTACACTTGCAACAAATGAGATGAATTTTGATTAATCTTCAAATATATTTATATAATACGATAAGAAAAGTACTAACCAGTATCGGTCTCCAACGAGAAAATCGTCAGAGTAGTAGAACTTATCTTCCAAAGTGGAGAAACGAAGTATCTTCCACGTGAAAATGTTGTCCCGAGGGTTTGATACAAATGTGACTTTCTCTTCTTGTTCGACTGGTTTAACGATGAAGATCTCAGCACCAAAAGAACAAGTGTCTTGCACGATGTAACCTTCGTTCGTGTTGTAGAATGTTGAAAGAGGAATCAATTGTCCGAATCCCCATTCTTTTTTGGCATCGTTGTATCTTTTCACTGTTCCATCTATAATCCAAAATTATTGGAAAATCAGACTAGTATATGAATTCTACACTATATTTTTATTAGAAAGAGAGAATGTATATAGTAAAACATTTATATATACATTTTAAAAGTACCTGTAGCAGAAAAGTATTTCTGTTGCTTCTGATTGTGGACAAAGAGTTTAAGATCAACATTGACTTCCCAACCCTTGGGAAGAGATTCTGTATCTTCGATCCTCACGTAAAGTGATATATGATTATTTCCTCCATCGTTTTTATTACCAGTCACGTACAAAATCAACCTCCTGATTTGGTTCATACAAAAAAACAAAACCATTAGGATTTTTTAAAAATAATAATAAAAATAAATAGTTAGAATGACTAACCAATTGTAACCAGCAGCCTCAAAAACAGAGGATTCATAGGGTTCAAATCTTTCCTTAATCGTGGAGAAGATTTCGATTGTCACTATCTTACTCGATGGTCGCTCTTCTCTCAACATTTTTATCATCATTTCTGTCAACGAAAATCCACAAAAAAAAAAAAAAGGGTTTCAGCTTTCACCAAAGAATAAACGATTTCAAACAGCAAGTGTACCAAGATTTGCCCAGAGATTGTTAAAACTGTTATACATTTATAGACAGACACGTTACCAAAGTAAGATACTGAAAGTGGATTCTTCGTGAAATAATAAAAGAAAAGAACAATTTTTTTTAATAACAAGAAAAGAATATTTTATTAATACACATTCGTCGTTATTGTTATTTTTGCTTGTTCGAATATGTAAAGTATCAGCTTCGACTGCACCACAATAAGGCAAATCAATCCACTCAAATCAAATTGGTTAAAATGTGAACGGTTTTGACCCTGTGATTTAAATATTTTAGAAAACTTTGATTTTGCTGTTAATATATTATCTTTCTAAGACGTAAAAAAAAAAGTCGAATGTGATATCCAATTTATCAAATGAACTTCTATTATCTTACTTAGTTTTTTAGACTTCTTTGTGACTTAATATACAATACAAATACAATACAATACTTGAAACCTTCAAAATAAGACTTGTGCTATATCACCATTAAACCTGATTTCCATTGTATATGGTTGAGGTCTAAAACTGACTCAATAGACTTGAAAGAAAATGCGCACATGATTTTACTATACTCTTCAACATTCTATCCTAATTCCTAAGCTATTCCATCAGCCTAGATTTTGGTTCGGTTTAATTTAGATTTGATCAAATGTTATTTGTATCATACGAGTTCAAATCTTGATCAACTAGATATTTAGTTTTATTTATAAAATATGTTCAAATTTTGTTTTTTCCTTCTTATGGGTTCTAAACCAAATTAAAAACTTATTGATGTTTTTGAATAGGTTGAGTGTGCTTTTTCCATATAACTTTCCCTTACACCTTTCAAAAAGGTTGAAAAATCAAGAGAGTTTCATTTCACTGATAACAAAACAGGAAAAGAAAAAACTTGAAGAGCAGAAATTACGATTACAACACAAAAGCATCATCAACAACTTCATCTTATTACAAACTCATCAAAGTCTCTTTATTCGTAAGCTTGTTTGATCGATGATAAAGGACTAAAAGGAGAAGAGATCTTTAAACGGGAACGATGTTGGTCACAGAGACTTTAACCATTTCAGCTTCAAAGATAATAGCATCATTAACCAAATACCCTTTCGATGCATCGTTTAAATCTGTAAACAATATGATATTGTTCACTCCCACACCATAATCGCGTCGAATCGGGTACCAAGCCGCAGCTGTAGAATAAGAAAAAAAAAACCATATTATATCAACTATTAATTTCATTCCCTCATTTTGTTTTTCTCCTGAGTAAAACATTATTTTTTTGGAATTAGTTTTCTTACAGTATAATTGTCTATGGTTAGAGCTTCGTTGATTCTTTAACCGCAGGTTAACCGCTCCCCAAGTGTTTGTAGCGACTGCGTTTGTCTTAAAGCCTGTAGCAAATAGGAAGAGTGGCAGTGCATGTGGTCTTCCACCTCCATCCCCTTTCGGGTTAAATCCTAATCTCCTGATTATACATTAACCAAAAACCGTTACTACGGAATTCACATAAACCGGTCTAATTAAAAGATCCGATTACCCAAAAAAAAAAAATCACATATATAATGAAGTACTAACCAATATCGGTCTCCAACGAGAAAATCATCGGAATAGTAAAATTTATCTTCCAAGGTGGAGAAATGAAGTATTTTCCAAGTGAAAACATTGTCAGGAGGATTTGATATGAATGTGACTTTCTCTTGTTGCTCGGCCGGTTTAACGATGAGGATCTCAGCACCAAAAGAAGCAGTGTCCCCCACGATGTAACCTTCGTTGGTGTTGTAGAATGTTGAAAGAGGAAGTAATTGTCCAAATCCCCACTCTTTTTTGGCGTCGTTGAATCGCTTCACTGCTCCATCTGTAATCCACAGTTATGCAAAAATAAAAAATCTAAGAGTTGCCAAGAAAAAGTTGCAATGTCTGAAATTATTCTAGGCCAATATATCGATCTCTTAGAAAAAATACTAGAATGGATCTAGTAAAAACCCATTTTGGCATTTTAAAGTACCTGTCACAGTCAAGTACTTGTGTTGCTTGGAATTGTAGACAAAGAGTTTGAGATCAACATTCACTTCCCAGCCTTTAGGAAGAGATTCTGTCTCTAAGATCCTCGCGTAAAGTGAAACATGATTACTTCCTCCATCGTTTTTATTACCAGTCACGTACAAAACCAATCTCCTGATATTGTTTTCATCTATTTAAACTCAATATATGAGAACTATTTAAAACCAAAATGGACAGAGAGTAGTTGTAAGATCTTCACCATTTGTAACCAACAGCATCAAAAACAGAGGATTCGTAGGGTTCGGATCTCTCCTTAATAACGGAGAAGCTTGTTATTGTCACTATCTTACTTGATGGTCGGTCTTCTCTGAACACTCTTGTCACTCCTGTCAACAAAATTTTCCAAGAAAATCAAGAAATGAATTTTTATTTTTTTCCAAGAATCAAGAAATGGATTTCAGTCTTTCACCAAGAAAAATTAAAAGATAAAAGATTTCAGACAAACCAAGATTTCCCTCGAGACTGTAAGAACTGTTGGACTCTGTTACTCTCCCCTCTGTGACCTGGATTTGTATTTCGTTGTTAAAAATTTAGTTTTAATGAAAAGAGCTAATCGATCGGAAGAGCGTTTTAAAAACAAAAAAGGGAAAGAAACAAAACCTGTTGAATAAGGAACTCAGCTGAAGAAGAAGTGATGAAGAGAAAGGCGAGAGATATGAAACCCAAACTCAATTTTTGACCATCCATATTTTGAGATCTGTGTTTTGCTTTTGCCAAGGCTTTACATTTATATAGACAGACGGGTGCATTAGGATACTTCTAGAGTATAGTTTTTTTTTTTTTCCTCGACGACTTTATTGAGTTTTGTTACAAATAGTATAAAATACTGAAAGTGGATTCATCGTGAAAAAATAAAGAAATAATTTTTTTAAGATACGGAACAATTTAGTAAGGAGAGAGTTGTATTTTTTTAGCATTCATTATTATTATTTTTGTTTAGTTGAATGTGCGAAGGGATCAGCTACGATTTGGTTATTGTTATTTTTATGCTTTTCCAAGTACCCCCAGTCTATTATTAACAAATGTTTATGGATTTGTGGGATATTTTGATGAAGTAGTGGATGGAAAATGTTCAAAATAAGCGACACGTTTTACGCGAGATTACTTTTGCGACGATCGACTCAATGTCAAGGGTGATATCACTCATGAAGAATATAATTCATAAAACATTCATTTAAATTACTATAACCATTTAAAAAAAAAATAGACACAAACCCAAGTTTAATCCAAGTTTTATTTTTCAATAAACCACTAAAGCACGACACTAATCTTATTATACTGTGGGTTCATTTAGAAAAGAATGTACACTTTGACCACGATTTTTTTTTCTTTTTGGTGCTTGCGTTCACATTTCTATATATGTTATGATGATTATGATAATTCATGTCACAATCGAGGTCTATCATAATTCATATATCAAGTAAAGTTATTTAAATAGTTCTCTAGTACCATTATCTAATAGTCACATTGCCTTTTTTGATAAAATGTTTTCCCGGTACACAATTTTTTTTCGAACAATATTATATTTTCACATGCATATCATATTATCACACCATACGTGTCGCCGTGACGGGGTGGTTGAAAAAGTCAATGCATGTGTTGACGTTCTGATCTGGCCTTTACATTGACATATGTGATATGTCATATATATGTGGCGACGTAAAGCTGAAATGCATTTAACTTTAATAGCCGTCTCAATTGGCACATCAACTGTTACTAAATGAGCCACATGCACTCCTAACAAATGTACCTCTCAACATTCAATTTTTCGTGGGAATAAAAAGACAAAGCTCTAAAATTCAACTTATATACTACATGTGGATGATTGTCTTTTATATGTCGGATAATATGATAACGACAGGATCAACCGCGGATAAAAATGTAACAGTTTCACATTCATTTTTATATGAACATTATATATTTATCGTATAATTCTGTATAATCATGCCGAAAACTGAATACACGTAAACAGAAAAAAAAAATGTATGATCATGCTAAACCTGAAGAAGACAGAGATCAGAAAAAGGAATTGGTACAAGAATCAACAATTTGTTATCAGAAAAACTGTGACTGATCAAAAAGCTCAAGCAGTTCTCTTCTCGACGTCATGCTCATCCTCCTGAAGCATAAACCTCTTCCAGTACCAATGCGGTTTCCACACACTATCTCTCATGTCATCGATCGAGACTCCTTTTGTCTCGGGAACGAAGAACAGTGCAAAAAGTCCCATCACAACGATCCAAGCACTGAAGAAGAAAAATATCCCTGACTTCATCCCACAAAGCATCGATAGGAAGGCCTGAGCGATCACGAACGTGAAGAACATATTGCACGAGACCGCCAATGCGAACCCTTCGGTTCGAGTCTCCACGGGAAAGGTCTCGCTAGGGATTAGCCATCCTAGAGGACCCCATGACCAAGCGAAACCCATCACGTAAACACACACGAAGATCACCACTACTAGTGCTTCTGCTCGCCCTAGCGTACCGGTCACGTCTAAGTCCTTGGCTAGGATGATTCCAATGACCAACTGTTTTAAGAAAATTGCTAGTTTAGGAGGATTGCTTGCGAAACAAGAAACTGTAACCTAACTAATGCTAAATTACTTGGACAATAAGAAACCATTAGAAGAAAAAATGACCTGGCAAACGAGCATGTGAACGGAAGACTGGAGCAAGAGAAATCTCCGGCCAGTTTTGTCGACGAGGTAAATCCCGACAAACGTACTGAGAACGTTGATAGTTCCCGTGACAACCGCAGAAAGCAGAGCAGCATCGTTTCCAAACCCTACGGTCTGGAACAAAACTGGAGCGTAGAAAATAATCGCGTTGATTCCAGTGAACTGTTGGAAAAGCTGGAGCAACATTCCGATCACAAGAGGCGGTCGGCTAGCAGGTTTCAACAGTTTCCTGTAAGGATCCTTGACTTGTCTCGCGAAATCGCAAGCGTGGACGATTGATTCATACTCTTCATCAACATCTTCCACGCCTCTGATCTTCTTGAGCGTTTCTTTGCCTTGCTCTGTTTTGTTCCGCTCGATGAGACTCGTTGGTGTTTCGCAGATGAGAAACGATCCGAAGAGGAGGATAAGGGCGGGAACTCCGGCGCCACCGAGTGCGAATCTCCACCCGTAAGGGTGAATGGAAGAGGTGAAGTAGTTGACTATGTTGGCGATTAGGATTCCGATTGTAACCATTAGTTGGAATACAATGTTGAGACCTCCACGTAGCTTCGCCGGAGCAATCTCTGATAAGAAAAGCGGCACCGCCTGCAAAATATTTCAACACATTCTGATAATGTTTAGTCTTCGTTCAAGAAACCTTGAAAAATTCATCACGAACTCGTACATAAACACAAAAGTTGATAGTTGTGTACCTGATTACCAAAGCCAACGCCAAATCCGAGCAAGATTCTGCCGATGATCAGCATGTACATGTTAACAGCTCCGGCGGCGAGGCCAACGCCGAACAAGAAGAAGATGGAAGCGAACTGCATTGTGGGTTTCCTGCCGAGCTTAGAACACGTGGCAGAGGCGAAGAAGCTGGCCACGAGAGCTGCGAGGTAGAGCGAGGAAGTGAAGAGTTGCAAGAACTGGTTGTCATACTTGCAGTAGTTGTTCTCGTGCGCATGCTTCTTCCTCTCGTACACTACTGGAAAAAATTCCTTCAAGAAATCGTCCATCGCCGTTACTCCACCTGTTGTTTTCACACATCAGTACCATTTAGACTCGATCTAAAGGATGAGGCCAATAAGCAAATGACTCATAAATACCATTTAATCGCTACATGAGCTAGTTAAGGAACCAAGATTGTATATATTATGGTTTGGTTCACTATCTAATGTTGATCTCGGGGTTTGATCTAAAGTATATAAACTTTAGATGTATATATCATTTGATTCGGATACTATTTTCATTGGACCAACATTAGATAGTATACCATTTTCATTTCTATTGGACTTACATTAGATGCATTCCCAAGTGACATTAATATGTTTTGATATTTAGCATCCAAATAGCAAAAGAGCTAATGAAATTTGGTTAAGTATATACACATTTCTTGATCCAAAAGGAACATGCCTAAAAACACCTACTAAGTTGGAATCAGTTTCTTGATCCATAAGTAACGCGAAAAAAGAACAAGAGAAGAGAATCGAACCAGATATTCCAATGTCATAACCAAATATTAAACCGCCTACAGCCGCGATAATGACACAGATGAAGACATAAATAGTCATCTTGGCCTCGAAAGCCGGTGAATTACCGCTAGACGATATAACCACAGCCATGGTTTTCAACTTCTAGATCTCTCAAAATGTTAGTGTGTATATCTTTGTTTGTGTCTGTGCTTCTCTATCTTGTAAAGGGGAGCGAGAGAAACAGAGACAGAGATCTTTACTTTTGAAAATGAGACAAAGAAAGGTTCATATATTTATACAGGGAGGAAGATACAAAAACCAAAAAGAAGATACAGATTCTGTGAAATGAAGATACAGATGATGTCTAAAATGGAATATTTGATTCGTTGGTCAAATATATTTGGATCAATTTTCTTGTTTTTGACTCTTTTTTGGGGTTCTAACAGTCAGCATTCGCTGTCATAGATTCAGTTATTCACTTTCGGCTTCTCTTTTTAATCTGTTTCAGGCAAGGATTTTTATTGTTAGCATATATGAAACGGATTTATTACGTCTGGATTTGGTTAATCCTTATCCAAAGCACAATCTGCGTGGATTTATTGTTTTTTTTTTCCTTCTTTCTATCCGGATACATGAGAAGAAATAAAGAACAATAACTCGTCCCTTTTTTTGTTGGAGAATATAAAACAAAATCCTGATTGGTCGTCAAAGATAGTAATAATATAAATTAATTTTTGTAAGAAATCAAGAAGAAAAACGAAAATTAATTATGATATTAAGTTTCACATATAGAGTCACAAATGTTTTCTAATTATCTAAACGTAATTCAAAAGAGAGATAAAAAAACAAAGGATGTTTTAAATATGTTGAATTGGATTTATGTCGTATAGTTTAGAATAAGTTTACCACTGCAACTAAATTTCAATTGAAATATTCACAAAGGCCCGTAGGCGAGTATTTCCATTTTCTTAACACGGCCCTGTCAATCATATATCCTTCAGACCGGTTTTGGAGCAAAGCTCCCCAAATTCAAAACGGGGAAAAAGCATGTCGTTCGTAGTATGGACGAAGAACCGGCTGAGTAAGGATCTTTAGATACCAACTTCAACTGTTTTGTATATGTTGACTGTTTTTCTAGCCTAAAAGATCGTCTAGAAGCGGACGTGCAGCGTCCGTTCGCGTTGTTGTCTCACTGTACCGACCTCTGCAGGCAAAAGAATGGGCAACAATGAGGTATATGCTAATGGGCAAAGACTAGATTGCAATTCAAAACAAAAATATTTGGATGAGTCTTATAGGAGGGTTTAGACTAAAGGATCATAACACCAGACTTGAGAGACTCCCAAGGCTTTTGTGATTAAGACACAATAATAGCTAATCACAAGAATAGCAAGCTAGAGACCTTACACTAGTTGACTGTTGGAGTTCCACTGCTGATGATTCCCCATTTTCCTACATAACCGACCCAGCAACATCACCGATGTTATTCCTATTTCGGATTTGTTAAGGAAATGTTTTGTAAAACCTTTTTCTGCTGATCTAAAAGAATGAGTACCTCAATTAGCAAATCCTTTCTTGTGATCAAGCCTATCACACGGGACGGACGGGGAACAACGAATAAATGTCTCAATCCAAGTTGCCGGAAAAGGTTGTATACCTGATTCAAACGGATCAAATTCTCAACCAATGATGATGAATATTGGTGTATCAATAAAACATAACCAGAGCTTTTTACTCACCTTTGTCAACGACATGTCTTCAGGAACAACGTATGGAGATGGATTTAAAAACGGAGCAAGATCTATGTACATCTCTAAATCATCTGAAGTTAAATGTATATCCTCTATGCATAACCCTTTCGATGAGACAGGTTTAGCAAACTCGCTGAAACTGTGCCTGGATATTGCAGAATCAACTTATTTATCAGACAAGATATGCTCCTTCCAAAGAGAGTGGGAAAAAAAGAGTGTAGAACATTATCTTACCTGATAGGTCTAGCACTTGGATCACAAGGCAAAGGACTATGTTGGAAATCTACCTTCGATTGAAGGAGAACAAGCAAGTGACTGCATGGTGAACAAATACTTAGAATGATATATTTCTTTTCAAATAATTCCTTTTGCGGTTGGTGGAAAAATGAACAATCACTTACCTCCGCAGAACTAACCCGATGACAAGTGTTTCACCACTTCTCGTGTGGTCGATTACCTGGCACAGAGTCAAAAAAGTAAAAAAACATGAGTACAGAGGACTAAGCAGTCACGAGTCAAACCTGTGTGGGAAAAGAAATGCTTACCGGAAATCCATTGTGTTTATTGCTACGCAAAATTGAAGCAACATCTGCAACCCTGATAACTCGAGGTAAAGAGATTACCTTCAAAGATGAAAAAACAAAAGTTTTGGTTAAGCCCAAATAAGAAGCATGTGTCACAAGCTCCATCTTAGTGGTTGGCTGATGGAACATAGCTCTCTGAGTATACTGAGGGAGAAATGATAACAACCTTCTGACTTTGACAAGCTTCCTTTGCAATCATTTGACGCATATGATACTTGGGTCTCGATTCCAGCAATGGAATGCCCTTCAGGCGTGCTTGTACTTCATACAATCCCTCATTGAAAGCATCACCGACGGCCTAAACGCAGAAGAAATTAATAAAAGCGTATTTCCATAAGAACCAAGAAAAATGATAATGGTTGTAAGTTGTAACTCGTACCTTTGAAATGAGGAGAACCAACATTATAAGAGGCAGAAGTTTCAGGTTATTTGTGATTTCAACCATGATAACACATAAAGATACAGTCATCCGCATCGAGCCTCCAAGAAACGAAGCAGCTCCCAGCAAAGCATATCTAAAGTTTAAAGACTTTTTCTATTAAATGTTGTAAAGCAAAAGAATCCCAAAGTTCACCCAAAAATCTGAAAAAAGAAGTAAGATCAACAAAGCACACTCACGTTCCCTCCTCAATGTTGAGCTTCTTGTAAAACCTGACAACAAACATGCCTACAAGACGCCCGTAAGTTGATCCTATCATTATCCCAGGAACAAACTGCCCAGCGGGAACAGCAGTGCCAAAGGTCACCACTGCTAATGTATAAAACATAGCCTGCACATCATTTAAAACAAAACAAAAAGGACGAAGAATCAGAGGAAATACCAAATAGAAAGAAATCCCTAGAGATAAAGAGATGGAACGATGTTAAAAGTCAAATCAGCATGTCCCTTTATTCTATTGCTACCATGCACATGATTCAATCAAACTCAAACCTGCCAAGGACTATACACCAAAATTAAGGACATATGACCATGTTGATCAGGATAGGAACTTTAAGAACAAATAAGTAGAAGAATTTCATACCAAAAACGTTAGTAAACTCTGAGCACTGAACTCTCGCATCGTTTTCGCGCTGAACAAATTCCTTATAGCATCATCCTGTTGTCTTAAAGAAAAAGCAAAACAGCTGAACTGAGACAATGGGGCTTATAAATAAAGCAACTAGAAATTGAAAATAATTATTTATTGAAAATAATTATTTTGTAATTATTCTAGAAGAAAAGACCTGCGTATTGAAGAAAATTGTAGCGAGATCATTGTATTCGTTGTCTGTTTTGCAGTAGAACTGAAATGATTGACACAAAGAAAAACAACAAGAATGCAGAAGAGATGTCAGGAAAGTCATAAAGCTCAACAGAGGTAATGAAATGCCATAAAGTTTTGGGAACAGATTATTCAGGTTTTTCTAGAAAACACCATCAAATGAATTCCAGATAAGCATCTAACCAGAGTGCTCAACATGCACTACGTATAATTAATAAAACTCATAAGTTCATTGCTGCACACTTTTGCCATCGTAATTACAGTTAAATGATGGTTAAATATAGGCGTTATGAAGAATATGAAACAGATCTCAAAGATACACATCTATCTATAACAGTGTCTTACATTTACGTAATTCCCATACATTCCTGGAGGCCGTGGACACTCAATACCAGAATCAGGAATTGATTCAGGGCACGGACTGCATTTCCTTAGGAGTGGTAGCCCAAATGAGATCGCTGAAGTAATACAAGAGATGATGCATGCTTCATATATCTGCAAATTTAAATTTTGTTAACAGTTTTTTAAATCTAGCAACGAGCGATCAACTTTCAAGATGATAAACATAACCAAATATATCCTGTAAATCGTCCATCAAAGATTACCTTCACTCGATTTCCTTTCTTGTGCAAAGAATTGCGACGCCAAGATGTCATATAAAGTGTAAGCTGGTTAAATAATGCCCCTGAAGGAGAAATGAGAAATGAAACAGTCAGAGGTAGAAATGAAGCCAAGAGTACAGTAAAAGAAAAATCCTAACCAAGTAGGCCTCCGATAACTCCAATTACAGCCATTGGTAGTAGCTCCTTGAAATAGTAGTCATCTTGACCACTGAATGAGTGTAAGAAAAGTTTCAAGTCAATTCTAGAACTCTTAACTTTGCACAATATAGGTGAGCACTGAAGCTAGAACCTTACTCTGATACATCCCATATAATGAAACCACCTCCACCAAAGTGTCCACATATTCCACTCTTGCACCATCCCATGGCAGTACGCACCACAACAGCCACAATAGCGGAAGTGAAAAAGACACGCCACATAAGTTGACTTCTCCACCTTCAATAGGACATGCAAAGTAAATTAATTGGACAGACGGCATAGCATCCCAGACTCACACTAGGTAAGACATCCTAAGAATAAATGCACTGCTGTCAAGTGACCCAGTTGCTAAGGAAACAATAGAATAGACAACAGAGTTCCTCAACTGGTTGTTTCTCAGAACAGAATAATTTCAGCAGCTGGACAAAGGGTGAGGAAAGGACCCTACCATGATGTAACCTCCTCTAATGCAAATAACACTCCGCCAACTGGAGCTCTAAATGCTGCAGCAACTCCAGCTGCACATCCACAAGTGACCTTTCAAAGCATCGCAAAAGTGAAGTAATAAGATCTCTCTAGAGACTTGGACCTAACCTACTACAAAAAGAAATCAGATAGCATTCTTCACAAGAACCATCTAAGGAGCTTACAAGATCACGGCGATCTCTGTCACTCTTAAAAAGTTGCGGCCATCTAGAATTCAGATGATATTTCGTGGATCCACCCTGAAACAAGAGAAGCAAAAGGAAAACATAAAATAAGTTGCCTAAGGAATGATGGAGGAGAGAGGTAACTCAGATACTCACCTGACCAAGCAACGAAGCAATGCAGGCACCTGTATGTACTAAAGGACCTTCTTTCCCCAGGGCTAAGCCACCCCCAACAGAACCAATGCTTCCAAATATCTATGAGAGAGCAAACTATAAAAAAAGTATCTTCAAAACAGAATAAAAAAGGAAACTTCCAAGATAACATAACATCCACAAAAGTTAACGCACCTTTCCGATGAGGGTTCTAAAGAGCAAGGTGCCAGGAATATCAATTCCTGCAGTGTCCAAAACATTATAGTCAACAAAGTCTGTGGACTACAAATTTCCAGCTAAGAAAAAAAAGAGGAGAGAAAGAAAATTGGAGTACCATTGAGATAACCCTTAATCTCAGGAATGCCAGAGCCAGCCGCAGCAGGAGCGAATTGGGTAATGATATACGCAGAAGAAAACACTAAGACTAGATTGATGACAAGGTAAACTACAAAACCCGCAAAATAAGACTTTTGAATGATGGCAAAAGTGAGAGCAAACTTCCATCCAGCGAAATTCTCAACTGAGAGATTGATGAAAACAGCAGCCAATCCAGTTCCTAAGAAAACCCAACAAAGAAACAAAATTTAGGGATCTGATTCCGAGAAAGATATCAACAACCGAAGAGGAGGCAACAAAGAAGAAATACCGATCCCGATGAGTAAAGAGAAGAACCATTTGACAGCAACGTAGTAGCCAACATAAAGCTTACCACGATGCGCCTGCAGAAAAGGAGTCAAAATCAACAGAGAGAGAGAGAGGAACACAAAAGGAGAAGGGAGAGAGATAAGAGCAAGTAGAAACCAACCTGTTCTTCTCTGTAAGCGTAATTCTCGATGACCTCATAGTCGAGACTATCAACACCTCCGCCGTCACGAGGAGAGCTGAGTAGGCCAACGCCGTCGGTGGAAGCATCATCGGATTCAGGGACACGAGACCAGATCAGGTTACCAGATTCGATCCCGTTATGTAGATGATTCGAGAGCATGATGATCGAATCGAAAAGCTCCTGGATTTTAGCGATTCGATCACAAAGACGGGATTTTTTCAAAAACCGCACTACCTTTGATTCATTCGTTTCTGATTGATTTCTTGTTCCTGAGGTCTCTTCTGTTTATACGAGGATTTAGCTTTCCTTATCAATTTACTTACTAGAGAAAAGGGTGGGTAAAATATTAATATATAAATCACTTACTATGGGGTGAAATGTTTTTGAATAATTTACCCAAATGTAGCTATGATTTTGTATCCAATGGTTATAGCCATTTAGGAGGTGTGATATTTTTTCTATAACAACTTTTATGTGGATATATAAATTATTAAATAGAGATTTTAAATGGTTTATTTTCTTTGTGCTGTTTTGTGCAATATCATATATCGAAAAGAAGAAAAACAAGAATGTCCCATGATTCATGTGCTATTTTGGCTAATTATAATCCATGAACTAACATTAACAAAGTACCTCTATTATCCTTCAATTAACTGCAAGAAAAAAAAAAATAGAGAGTACAATTTGGAATGGACTTTGTAACCTTAGACTTAAAGTACCTCTTTTGCCTTCATGCTTTTAGACATATACAATTTGACAAAACTTTTTTGGGAGTGGAATCAAACGCATCACACATTTGCGATTATCCCTTTGCTTGTGGTCTGTTTATCGCTAGTATTCATCCACAACTTTTTAGACCTAAGATCACTTTCGTAATGGTCCTTGAGCTTAACATATACTAAGACCATACTAATCCTATGAACAGAAATTTGACCTCAAAAGCTACTTTTTCTAAGATGTTGATATCAACTTTGAACCATACTATAGTACGCATCAACATTACCTTTACAAGTTATGCTGGTATGCACGCAAAGTTTAAGAAGAAATAAGCTCGTCCTTACCTTAAATGTCGGAGTCAGCAGCTCATTCCCCAGCATAAATGGTTCTAACACCAATCTTACCGCCTTTGCAAAGTCTCTCAACTCAATCAAGGTGTATACCTATTATAAATATAAATCAAGTTAGTGTAATAGTGTTTGCACATATCAGAGTATGGAGTTTGATGGAAAATGTACTATTGAAGTTTGATTCTCTACCTTGTATCAACATTAGGCCACAAATTTGCATTTGACGTAGACATGTTTCAATATTATTTGGAACCGCTCTCTTCTTGTGCCAGTTTAAAGATTTTATTCTTCCTCATAAAAGAACGAGACGTATTGGGTGAGAACCGTAAGATTAGTTCTTACTTCAGATGAATATCATTTGTATTTAGAGTCGAGACCCTCATGTTTGTATATCAATAAAGTACTCCAGTCAGTTTCACACAATTACTATAGAAATGACCACGTTATGCCAAATACATATAGTTGACTAATCCAATATAACATATATGGAATTGGAGTGTTAGGAATGAAGAAAATGCACCGTTCAAAAAACAAAAGTATTGAAAATGCATCAACTGAGATAGAGGCGATGGATCGTGCAATGCACTCAGCAGTTATATATATGGAGCAGAAAATCTCCTAATAATACTAGAGCCACCAAAATTAGCATTCAACATTGCATGGGTTAGGAAATCCCCATTTGACAAATTTTATCCACAAGAAGAGCAAACCAGGATAAAAAATAATAAACACACATAATTGAGTGGTAACTGGAAGTTGAAACGGACCATATAACATGTTTTTGTTCCACATCTGGGATGTCTAGGCTTGGGGCCAATCTCCTAATAACATCATAGGAGTTTGGTGGAAAAAAATTGACCACGACCATAATACAAAATTTGGTGTATTCAGAAAATTATATAACTAACAAGCAGTGGCCAATCAGCTGTGGTGTCGTATAGTAAGATACCAAATTGGCATTTGTATTTTCTGGACGGCGAATCCATGGTGGGATCAGATATTTGTCAATACGACATGACAATACAGAAAACAAGGAACAGAAACTATGCAGTTGAGATTGTTGATTGAATTGGTAACTCGCTAAGGAAAACAAGAATGCACATAATGGACTAACTAGAATAATCTAGTCAAAAAGGAAGCCCAACAACTCCAATTATCCTTAGAAGTCTAGCGAAAACGGGAAAAAAAAGTTGTTGTAAGGGGATGATTCTCGGACTATATAGTTTAGTCTGCGACACTCAAACACGTTCCAACATCACCATGTCTAATGTTTCAAACTAATATTACGGTGGAGCTTATTAATCGACCAGGTAATTAGCGGTTAATTGTGACATCATAATTAATCAAGTAGTAGTTGCTTTACAAATAAGAAAATGATTCGACCAACAAAAAAAACGGCGTAATTATTATTTAATTGAGGATATAATAATACGAAAGTGATAGAGAAGCTATTAGTATTAGTAATATTAGTAATATCAAATAACCAAGATAGGACGAGTAATCGCCAACTATGGCGTTAGAACATGTATATCAGGAGATCAAAAAGGGTTCATGGCACAGTTTTTGAAACAAAAAATCATAATTTTGAAGAGACAGTATCATCCCGACGAACCTGAAGAAACAGTATCATCTCGAAATGGAGCATTCTGATCGGTCGAAAATTATAATTTTCGAATTAAATAAAAAAAAAAAACTAAAACCAAAACGAAAAAATATTATTGTATTCTTAGGGGTTTGTACATGTTCCTAGCGTCACGTGATAGGATCACTATTTCTAAGCTTTTCCGCTGTATTTTGCCGTCAATACGCGACGAAAATGTTTACATATTATATATAAGTGAATTATGCCTGTATTTAGTTTGTATCACCGGACTTTATATCACCATCTTCTCCAACCAAATTACACTACTGATCCGAATCAATGTGAAGTTAACTTCTCTGTTCTAAATAAGTATTATTAGTAATTACTGTTGCACACAAGCTAATTTGATACTGTTCACAACAAAGTGCATGTTGTACAAATTAAATTATTTGATAAAAATGTTTAAAATTTCATTACTCTGATGTTCGATTTGGAAATCCGTATTGCCCAAATAATAATTAATTAGTAAATAATTATTAATTAATATTATAAAGCATGCATGTCGGATTTTATATATGCGCGTTTGATGTTTCGTTTATCGACCATCTAGCAGCAGCTGCATAAATGACAACAAAATTAGGTGACGATACTTAAATGTCTTGGACCTCGACCCAGTATACTAATCTGAGATTTATACTCTCTAGTCCCTAGGACTCCCTACTAAGCATTATTTTTATCTCATGATTTTTTTCCTAAGTAAATTTGTTTTTTCTCTTTAAATTGATTTATACGAAAAAGGTATTACTGTATGTTCCCCTTTCTAGATAATAGGTAGTAAAATAATAGAATTGGCCGCATATCTCATCTTTTAGATTCAGCATAACTTCACCATATTTTTCTTCCTCTTCGACAAAATCTTATTGTTTGAATACTGCAATAAATCTCGAAGAGTTCTTGAAAAATACTATACTTTTTTATTTACAAGAGATTATCCTCTAATGGACGGACCCATTCACAATATTTCCCAACAACATTATTTAAACCACCTGTAAGTCTATAACCAATTTTATTCATCATTCTTCTTAAAAATAATATAGACAGCCGAAATTATTAAAGACAAAAAAAAAATTATATAGTTAGTACACGCCTTTTTGTTAGACTGGATTTATGTTTATTGTATTAGAATTTATTAGATCGTTTAGAAAATGGGAAGAAAATGAAAACTAGAGATTCATTCCAAGTCGGTAAAATCCAACCTGGGGATACCATAATTTCCGGGAAGGAGAGAGATCGGACCACAGGTCACAACTAGCTTTGCTCACTCTTCACTCCTGCAAACTGAATATTATACTTAATTAATTAATTAACGTCATTAAACAAACTTTCTAATCCTACGTTCCATTTAACACTATTTTAATTGCATTGCATGTGACTACAGCTTCAATCTGGCGATCATCGTGGGCTTTTCTCATGATATCGACTGCACTGCAGTATCCTCTTCAATATTAAATTAATTTTTACAAAAATAAACTTTCTAATACTAAAAAAATTGCCTTCTATTATTTACATAGAAGCCAAAACTAAAGACAAAGCAGAGAGAGACTCATACAAAAGAGAGAGAGAGAGAGAAAAAGATAAGAAACGCGATGAGACGTCAACCACGTCCACGTCACTCACCACCGCAATCTCACTCATCTCCGTCGTCATCTTCATCGGAATTCGAATTCAACATCTCCATTTCGCCGCGAAAAGCTTCTTCTTCGCTTTGTCCCGCCGATGAGCTCTTCTACAAAGGCCAGCTTCTCCCTCTTCAGCTCTCCCCTCGTCTCTCTCTCGTCCGTACACTCTGTTCTTCTTCTTCTTCCTCCGACTACACTTCTTCTTCCTCCTCCGCAACCTCCGCCGCTCGTGACTCCACCGAATCTTCCTCCTCCACTGATTCCACCGCCTCTTTCCCTCTCCTCCACCCTCCGCCGCTCGATTGCTGTGACTCTTCCCGTCCTAGCTCGGTAAACGACGAAGAAGATTTCTTCTTCAAACCACCTCCGAAGAAGAATCCTAATTACAAATCTTCCGGTGGTGGTTTCTCACTCTCTAGATTCTCCTCTGTTTTCAAGAAAGATCCCAAAACCGTCAACGCCGCCGCAGCAACCGCCGCTCCGTCGTCGGTAAAGAGAATGAGCTCCACGGCGAAAGAGGTTATTCGCAAATACATGAAAAAGGTCAAACCTTTATACGACAAGTTATCTCAGAAACAGAGCACCACCGTCTCTGCTTTGAAAACAGAGTCATCTCTCAAAGATTCCGGCAACATCCGCGGAACCGCTCCTGCAACCTCCTCCACCGTCACCTCCATTCCAAACGCTGTCTCCGGCGGCGGGCAATCGATCTCTTTCTCGGGAAACCTAATGAGATACACAAAACGAGGACGATGCGCGGCGAGTTGTCCGTCGTCGATGAGGTCATCTCCGAGTCATTCCGGCGTATTGACACGTGGCGGATTTCCGGGTCAAGGAGGAGGTAGCAGCAGCAGCAACAACAGTGTGTCTTCTTCGATGGAAGAGTTGCAGAGTGCTATTCAAGGAGCTATTGCTCATTGCAAGAACTCAATGTTGCAGAAGAATTTGGTTAGTAGTCTCGAGATCTAGCATTATGTCTTTTTGGATCCATCCATATAAATTTTATGTTTTTTTTTTTTTTGGTCTTTCTAGTCATTTTAAAGTTTGATCTAAATCTTGATCTACTCTTTTGTCTGAAAATTGCTAGTGTGATCCAACATCCAATCCCTATTAACGATGTTATTGGTTATCTTATACGGATGTTATATAACTTAACTCAGAATAAGACATTGTAGTTGGTGGATCATTTGAAGATTCGTCTTGATTTCAATTTCGTTCTTCTTACATTCCGAGCCAAATGGAGCAAAAAACTCATACTTTTAATCAACATTCCGAGCCAAATGGAGCAAAAAAACTCATACTTTTAAGTTATACTCAGGGATTAAAACCAAAATCCAAACAGAATCTCATTACTAGTTTATTATGGTCTTGTGTAATTTTAATTTCATGGTAGCTAACCAAAATGCATTAATTCGAAGAACATCGTTTACTTTGTTTCAATCTTCTGATTTGTTTAGTTAATATGATTATATACAAATATTAATTATATTAGAGTATATAGACGTTGTGAAAATAATTGAGGGCAACAAGAAAACGACGGTGGGGTTTATATTTTAAAAATAATTGAAGAATTGGATTATTGAGTACTCATCAGTACTCTTCTAGCGAACTGGTTCACTCCTTTGTACCTTATCGCCTCTTTCTCTCTGTTGTTATTGTCGGTGTTCTCCGTTAAATTAATGTTCGTTCTTCATTTTAATATCTACATCCAACTTCCTTTTTTTTGTTTAACATATCAAACTATTATTTTGTTTTTGGATGGACAATGGCTCTAAATATTTATTATGTTTGATAACAAAAAATCGGACTATCAAATGTTGAACGAGTTGATACAAATGTTTCATCACATTTGCATGGCAAACAATTATTTTAGTCATTGCTCTAGGAATGGTTTATTCATGATGTAACCCAAACTCGGAAAGTCATTGAAAGTAATGTTTGTTACTTACTGGGTGCGCATAACGTACTTTTCATATATTGTATTTTACGAAAATAACACTAGCTCGAATTGATGGATTGAAAATATGAAATATCTAAAAAGCGATCGAAATAGGTATGAACTATCTATCTTTAGTTTATACATAGAATTTTCAAATTTACAAATGAGGAAAAGTACCAAGCATATAAGCATCATTTCAAGCGGTGACAACAAAACAAGTTATACATATATGTAATGGTAGAATGATCAATGTAAGTGTAATATAAGTAAAATATTTGAAAACACCAGGAAAATAAAAATAAATGGTGTACAGTTTTTTTTTTCGTTTTAAAAAATGCTGATTTAGAAATTGTATAATAACTAAACACCCAATTTATAGAGATATCTCCACTGCGGCGTCCGAGTGGTAAAAATATTCATACGTGGATCCAGGATCCTGGCCATTAATAATTTGAAAGCAACTATAAATATTAAAATGGTAAGAAGATTTAGCTTTCTAATGTATATGTCATATAGGTTAGTTTGGATTTCTATTCAGAATTCTGTGATAAAGATTTTTTTTTATAATGCAAATACACATGTTTCAATAGATTTTGTTAGTGTATTTTGAAAAGATATCATGATGGTAGTACAATTAATCGTATACGTGGAGTAGAAGCTCAAGAACATTAATCACATATGCATATGTTTGGTTCTTAGTGGATGGATGCATGTGCTTCTTTGCATTGAGAAGCGTTGGGTACGTAATAAAGATTCTAATGTGGTCAAAGTCAAAGTCCTCTACACTTATTTATCTTCTACACTACAAACTAAAATATTTACTTTTAGCTACTATCTATATAATCATATCCAATAATGTTTTCATTTAATGATGGGGGCTCTTCGTTTTTTTCTTGACCATCTTGATGCTAATAATATAAATACAAGCACAGTGAAATTCAATTATTATTATTTATGGGACCTCTTTAGTCTTCATCATTATTCTCATTTTCTCTCTTCAACATATCTTTTTTTTTTGAACATTAACTCTTCAACATATCTTGAGTCTTATTTCTTATATAAGTATAGATTTAAATTCAAATTTAACTAAAAACAAATTATACCGATGGCTATTTATTCAAATGTAAGTCAAGATCACTAATGGAGGTTATTCAAGACCCTCGTTAATTGATATTGTACCAGGCTAAATTATATCCAAGAAGTGATCAATTACTGTTCATAGTTTATTTAAATTGATTTAACAATATCTGAATAGCTTCTATAAAACGTTAATGCTCCGTAAACATATTACTGTAACAATGTATTATACATCACTTTTATCGATGATCTATTCAATTTTCATAGGACTTGAAACTTTCTTTTAGAAAAAACCAAAATATAACTATAATTTTAGATGTTTCACGTATTAAAAATTATTAAGCTTCTATTATATTATTATATCAATTTAAATTTTAACATCTGAAAGATAACTTTAATATTGTAAAAAACTTTAGTTATTTTTGAAACAGGAAAACAGAATATAAATATTTATTTTATTTTGTGTTTGTGTTTATTATTATTCATGTGAAATAAAACTGACATAGTGTTGAGTTAATGGGTAGTGTGATATATTAAATGATTAATCCAAACAAGCAGTAAAAAATAAAAGGGTAGGTTTGAAATTTGTCTTGTGTTGCATGGAAATGGAGATTTAATGATAAATAGTGACATGTGTTTAGTAAGATCTTTGGTAGCGTCGCTGTCCTCTCTCTCACTACTATCAACAGTAATATTTAATATATTGCACCGTCGCAGAAAAAAATAAAATAAAGAGGACTATATGATGAGACATAATTAGGTGAATGATTATAGATCTTTTTATCTGTAAGAATACAAGAATGAAAGTTATTTCTTCTAAATGACATGGTTTTTACGAAAAAAAAGCACCATGTGTTCTAAATATACTATGTTATCTAATAGCATTGTACCTTCACGTCCTGATATTTTCTAATTTGCAAATAATCAAATTCATCCAAAATTAAAGGATGAAAAAATGATCAAAAGAAGGAGACTGAATTTAGGACGTGGATGTAATTAATTTTAGTATTTATAGGCAATGGTGATAATAATTACAGCGATCTGCGCCATAACCAAAACGAGTGGTCCAACACCAAGAAACTCGCAGCTCAACGTGCCTCCAAGCTAGACAACCAAAACTTTGATGTCAAAAAAGAAAATAAAGGATAGACAACCAAAACTTTTCCAACAGCCCCACAAAATTTAACCAATCAAGCTTTGTTTTGTTCTTAAATGAATACTTAGAATATATTTTTTTCTTTCTTACTTTGGCTATAGAGATCATTCTCCCAATACACTCTTCACTCTCCCCACATGCGTGTGTATATACATATGTAACGAACACTTTGATTTTGATATAACAAAATCTGAGATTATAGCATCATAGGAGGTGAAAAGTAAAGGCTTTGCATGTTTGGCCATTCGACATGCGACCTGGTTCGCTTGGCGGAAACTAAACGATGAATAACTTTTTTTTGTTTTTGGTTAAAGGGTTTAAAGATAGAGAAATTAGGTCGGAATTCTCTCTTGAATGTTCTGAATTATCTATCCCATGAAGATATCATTCTTAAGTAGGTCCAACTATTATATATCCCCCTTAAGGTCTGGAACTTGCAATCAGAGATAAATTCAATCTTTGTAAAGCCCAACTTCATATCGAAGATGCAACAAAACACGAAATAAAGTTTTGAACTATGCTCTGTTTTCGACAATTTATCTTTGTGTTAGTATTTACACGACAAATTTTTTACCACCAAAAAAAAAAAAAATCCTTAGCAGAAAGTACAAAAAGAAATGCACATCTAAGATAAGATGAAAAAAAGTCGTGGGCTTGGGCTATGCTGGACCAATGCCATTTCTGTCTGTTATCACTAAGAAACATAAAAAGGTGTCTAGATTCAATGTATCTAGGAAAAAGGAAAAAAACGCTAGAGTTAGGGAGAGAGTAGGATTGGGCTTTAAATGCGGAGAATGTACGGAAAAAGAATAAACCTTAAAAGCCGTCTAAATTCAATCCACAATCCCAAGCATCCCGGGATTCTCTTCCCACAAAAACATAACTCTTGTCTCTCTCTCTCTCTCCACACTTGCTCTGTATTAATAGAACGATTCTCTCTTCCGGAAAATTTGTCTCATCACAATTTGATTTCTTCTTCTTCTTCTTTTTTTTGTCTTTCTTAAAGAGAACGAGAGAAGTCAAAATGGTTTTGTGGGTATTCGGATATGGATCTCTGATCTGGAACCCAGGCTTCCAATTTGACGAGAAGCTCATTGGCTACATCAAAGACTACAAACGCGTCTTCGATCTTGGTATATATCTATAAATTCAACCACATTCTTGTCCTTCAATTTTTTTGTTTTTTGAAATTTCCACAAGAGAATCTGAATCAAAACAATGTTGCTATTTTTGTCTGCAGCGTGTATCGATCATAGAGGCACCCCTGAACATCCTGCTAGAACTTGCACGTTGGAGCAATCCACTGGAGCTATATGCGTAAGAAAGTTCATATTTTTATAAGAAAAAATTGTTTCTTTTTTTTTTATAATGAATTTCCGATGTTGAAATCGTTGATATTTTGGGCAGTGGGGTGCTGCTTATTGTGTTCGTGGAGGACCCGAGAAGGAGAAACTAGCAATGGAGGTAAAAAGAAGATCCTTTTGTTTATCTTTCGTACACAGATTGTTCTATTTTGTGTCGTTGGATCTGATTATTGACGGCTCATGTTTCTCTTGGCAGTATTTGGAACGGAGAGAGTGTGAATACGACTCAAAAACCCTTGTGGAGTTTTACACTGTAAGAAATTTGTTATTGTTTGTTATTGTTGTATTTTCCAAATTTAGAAAGTTCTTCTGTTGTATTCATTTAGTTTCTATTCATTGGATGCAGGAAACCGAAACCTCCAAGCCAATCTTGACCGGAGTTATTGTGTATGTTTGGATATAAAAAAAAGTCTCCCTTTTATTGTATTAATTTGGATGACTCAATGTTAAAATAAGATTGATGTGTTTTGTGTAGCTTCACTTCAACTCCAGACAAAGTGTCGAACAAATACTATTTGGGTCCTGCTCCATTGGAGGAAATGGCGAAGCAAATCGCCACAGCTTCTGGACCTTGTGGGAACAACCGGGAGTATCTTTTCAAGCTTGAGAAAGCAATGCACGACATTGGTGAGATTGAGAGAGAGACAGCTTCTTTATTATGTTAAAGGAACACTTTTTGGCATGGTTTTTTGATGTTGATGAATGTTCTGAAACAGAGCACGAGGAAGAGTATGTGATCGAATTGGCTAACGAGGTGAGGAAACAGCTCGACTTACCAAAGGAAGTGAAGTCATTGTTGAAGCCTTCGGTTTCTCATGTACCCATCAACTCTCAAGCTCAAGCTCAAGCTCATGTTTCCACTCTTCCACGGGTTTTTGCATCATGAGTGACAAGCAAAAGTCATCGAGCTAACTTAACAACATTTGTTGTGATGAGGAATTTACGGATGTAGCTCTTTATCTTTCGACTTCAAATTTGATATCAGTTTTTAACTTTTAGAATTTTGAATCCTGAAAACCGAGCTTCATATGTTTTTTTGTTTCCTCTGTATTCTCAGTGAGAATTTTTTAACTTAATGACATATGAAGATTCGATTTTTTAGAATATCAATAAAATTTTATCTCTCGTCTGTGTTTTGTAGACATATATAATCACAAAATTACCACCCAAAATGTAAGAAAACTGAAAACCTTCTGAAGTTGTTTTTCATGAGCAAACTTTTATAAAATGCATTATTACATTACTGCAAATGACAAACCGATAATATGATTTCACACTTTACAAAAGTTTGCTCATGAAAGAAGATCTACTCTATAAAACAACATTTCTTGACGACGACTAGGATTAGAGCTTTAAGGGTATGATTAGTAGTCGATCTCAAAGCTAATTAAGTTGGAGATGAAAATGGATTTCGGAGATGATCTTGGAGAGAAGTATCAACGAAAAGAGGCATGGACAGAACTGGGCATGGACCATGACGATGAAACTTTTAACTTCATTTAGATTCCAGTTTGGTAATAAAACTAATGCTGATCATGGCTCAGCTTAGTTTAAACGCAATAGGTAAAGGTATTATGAAAACGTTATTGAGCAATATAGACACATTAATTGGTATAGCGATTAGAAATGGTCAAATGGATGCGTTTACGATCCATATTTGGCTTGTCAACTGCATATGCGGAACTAGCTGAATTAAAATTAATAGAATGAAACAAAATTTAAAAGTTAAGTTAATCACATTATCACAATATCATTCATATAACCAAAAAAGTATATATGATTTAGTACATAGTCAACTGTATATGCGGTAAGTGAATCTTTTCGTCAATAATAAGAAAATAATCTATATATTTTAAGTAGCTAATAAAACGGAAATTTACCAAAAGGAAAGATATATTTTATTGAGACGTTACGAATAGTATAAAATCTAATTGATTGAATGATTGACATTTGTTGCAATTCTTTGTCAAAATACGAAAAGATTTGTTTCTCTATCGTTTTTTTTTGTCAAAGATTTGTTTCTATATCTTAAATAGGAAAATAACAAAGAAAAATAGAAGTAAACTTCTTTTATTACAAAAAGGAAATTTATATTTTATGCAAATGTAACAGAAAACGTAAATTTAAATGGGTAACACGTGTCTAAGAAGAAATACCCATAAAAGAATTGAACCAACCACCGATTATCATTTTTAGAAGCCTTTACCAAAGAACTATTGAATTAGAGCATTTCTAAAAAACACTGTATATTTAAGGTGTGAAAAACCTCAATTTTGAGGTTTGAGGATAATATTCGCTAATGATAAACTTCAAATTAAACTTTAAAAATATATTATACTTTGCACTTTACTTTTCACTATTGATAATAATTATCTAAGATCATACAATTTTCATAAATAACTAGAAACCACATAATAAAAATATTATTAAAATATTAGTATTGTTATAATATTTTAATTTGTGTATATTTATATGTTCATGTGTCACTTTATTTTTTTGTGTTATGTTAGTTTGTATTAAATTTGCTTGTAATATTGCTATTATGTAATTTTTTAATGTCATGTACTATTTCTACTATATTTATATTTTATATTAATTTTGTTTATAAATTTATATGTATATAGTTTATTTATACGAATATATATATATGAAGTATTAATTAAACATAAAATTAAGAGAGTTAAAATGATAAACACAAAAATTATTAGGATTAATTTTAAAATATATAATTGAAAAGTTTGGAATGAAATATTGAACAGTAACCTCATATTTGAATAACTTCAAATACTCATATTTGAAGTATTGAACAGTGAAACCTCAAATATAAGATATCACTGTTCAATACCTCAAAATTAGAAGTTTTAAATTGTCTCATGAAATATATAAACCTTTATATTTGAAGTTATTAGGATCTCTTGACGATGTTTTTAGCTAGTAACTTCTATAAATAAAAATATTAAAAGGCCACAGGCTCCCATGCTTGCCCAACTTATGGTGAAGGCTGGCTCCGGTCGTTTTTGTAAAAACTAATAGTCACAGCAACATGTCGAATATTATATCTCGATCCATCAATTAACGCAAAAGAAAAAAAATTTTGGTTAAAAAATTCATAAATAAAAGATAAATTATTTACTAATTTGTTTAAAAGTATCAAAAAATATAAGAATAGACAAAAAAGTATGGCACGAAATAACATACAATTCTGTTTTTCAAAACTCTTCATTAGTAAAAAATTAAGGTATTTACTATTCGATCGAAAAAAGAAACTGAAAATAAAAAGCATTGAGTATATTGTTCTGCTATATATTTTTTTTTTTAAAAATGGTGCGAAAACAGACAATTTTAGTAATATAATTTTATAATTTCATAAGATATTTATAACTTTTTTTGAAAAAAAAAGAAACGGTTAAAAATAACGAACATTCAAAAAATATCGGATTTAAGCGCGAAGAAAACAGAGGATTCCGTTAATTCGATAAAACATCTCAAACGCAAAAGATAAAACACCAAACAACTTAGTACCAAAAGGCTTTCTGCTCAAACAACATAACCAGGAGGTGCCGGAGTCATTGCCGGCGGTCAGGTAACGAAAACCATCTAAAATAGACACGCGTCAAGATATTAGAGGATTGTAGGGTAACGCTTATCGTGGTCGCTTCCCCATCTGATTCTCTCATCTGCGGATTCTTCCTCATCTTATTAAATCCGCTTAATTGTCTTTGGGTCCGCCCTTTTATTCACACTTCTCTCGCACACAATTCTCAGGGGCAAGTCAAATACTTCTCTCTTCTTCTCTGTCTCTGTCTCTCGGTGAACTAAGCTGTTCTGTAAGATTATGGACGGAGGTGCAGCGTACAACCCACGCACCGTGGAGGAGGTTTTTAGGGATTTTAAGGGTCGTAGGGCTGGCATGATTAAGGCTTTAACCACCGGTAATAATCGTTTCTACTTTTGCTTGTGTTTTTTGTTGTTGTTAATTTAGTTTTCCTCCCATTATCACCGGAAACTCAATTTTTAGATTTCCCTTTTTGCAGATGTTCAAGAGTTTTACCGACTTTGCGATCCCGGTGAGTGTTTCTTCAGAGATTTGTTTCAGGGCTTGATTTTCGCCGACGAAAGTCACTGTTTTTTTTTTGAATTATCTTCTGTGCTTTGGTTCAAGCTGAGTTTTGAGTGTAGCATTAGGGTTCATGTTTTCTCTTATTTGTTTGTGAATCTGTTTGATTTCTCTGAATTCTGCGTTCCAGATTTTTAGCGTGGTGAGTGGGGCGCGATAGCGGAGTAAAGTGTTGATTTTTGTTTGACTTGGTTCAAGTGAAAATTTTGAATACTGATTTTCAAAAAAAAGAAAGTGTTCTTTTTGTGTAAATTCTTTCTGCGATTTCACGATTTTGTGCTCCCCTTCAATTTTCCTGGGTTCTGCATTGTGCTTGTGATAGGCTCTAGATTGTGATGTTTGAATTGTATAAATACAGGGATGGGAGAAGAGATTAGGGTCTCTGAGTTCTTAAGTCTTTGGGAGAGTTGAAAGTGATATTTGTTTCACTTTCGGATTTGTTCTTGGTTGTCTTATTAGCTATGGTCATTGTTTTTCATTTTAATCGATGTTTTAAACTCAACGAGGAAACTGTTTTGATTCTGTTTATCACAATTCAGGGGAGGGGCTTTGAAAGTAATGAAAGTACTCTTTTGATTCACTTCCGGATTTGTTTCTGTGTGTTCTTAGGGTTGGTCATTGGATTCCATTGTAGTGATTTAAAGTCAGCAAAGAAACCGTTTTGATTCTATTCCTCACAATTAAGAATCTCTGAACCTATCAGCTTGACCCTGAAATTAAATTCCTGTTCCGTTGCTTTCCTTGCTTAGCTGTATTGATGAATCCCTCTCTTTCAGATGTTAAATTAGTCAGACAACATTGTCTCTTTGTTTTTTTTTTATGTCATTAGTCTTAGTGTTTTTGGTGCTGTTTCCATTAAGAGATTTTCAATTTGTGATATCATGGATGTTTTTGAAACAACTTGGTCACCTGCTGTTTTTGTAGTAGATGTTTTATGTTTAGACACAGAATTATCTGTTCAAATGAGGTCATATGTTAATAGGAACTGTCGGATTAATTTCCTTATACTTGGTTGTTTGTTTCGTGAAATTAATGATCTGCTAATCAGTTCTGTTTTTGGTTTGTAAAATTTTGGGAGGTTTATGTGATGTGAATTTGAGATGCTATTTCCTAATGTCCTCATTTGTTTTTTTCATTTTGTGATTATAGAAAAGGAGAACCTGTGCCTTTATGGGCACCCGAACGAGCACTGGGAAGTGAATTTACCAGCTGAAGAGGTTCCCCCGGAGCTGCCAGAGCCGGTCTTGGGTATTAACTTTGCCAGAGACGGGATGCTGGAAAAGGATTGGTTGTCCCTTGTTGCTGTCCACAGTGATGCATGGCTTCTTGCAGTTTCTTTCTTTTTCGGAGCCAGGTTTGGATTTGACAAAGCTGATAGGTATGCTTGTTCTTTTCAAACTACAAGCCCTTTTTTTTTATGACTAGAGCTTTTTAGATTATCTTCTTGTACGCCGTTTTTAATCTTGCATGATACCACACGCTCTTGTCGAGCCTCACATTGTTCTACTCCTTCACAGTTTATGCAGTTTTCTGTGATTGATGTTCTTCTTCCACCTTTTGCTGCAGGAAACGGCTTTTTAACATGATGAATGATCTCCCAACAATTTTCGAGGTCGTGGCTGGAACTGCAAAGAAACAGTCAAAGGACAAATCCTCTTTTTCCAACAATAGCAGCAACAGATCCAAATCAAACTCCAAGGTAAAAACATGGGAGATTTTCTTTCTGCTATGTTCTTTACGTGCACTGTTTTTGGTTCCATTTAACTAAATCCTTTGTCCTATTTCTGGTTTAAATTACAGCGAGGATCAGAACCGCGGCCCAAGTTCTCAAAGGCAGAGCCCAAAGATGAAGAGGAAGAGGAAGGTGTGGAAGAGGAGGATGAGGATGAGCAAGGGGAGACACAGTGTGGGGCATGTGGTGAGAGCTATGCCGCCGATGAGTTCTGGATCTGCTGTGACCTTTGTGAGAACTGGTTCCATGGGAAGTGTGTGAAGATAACACCAGCCAGGGCTGAACACATCAAGCAGTACAAGTGCCCATCTTGCAGCAACAAGAGGGCTCGCTCTTAAACTCGTTTTAATTGCCGCCTCTGTGTATTTTGCTTTGCATATGATGAACAACAACAGCTTAACTGTTTGGTTAGATCAGATTTGTCGGTTAAGACTTCATGTTGATTTGGTAATCTAGGCGCAAGTTAGCCTCTTCTTTTCGCCTTCTTAGGAAGACATTTAGGTATCATTGTTACAAATGGTCATTGAGGGAGACAACTCTGTGTTTTAGGGTTTGATCATTGCCCTGTTTTATGTTTGTTTATTAGAGAGGAAAACATTCTTCTTAAACTCTTTTGCCATTACGTTTCCTCATCGTATCACAAGAAACAGAGAAACTGAGACTATGAATGATTTATCTAAATCATTATCTCTGCTTCTTTGTGGCCAGTCGCTTCAAGAATTCGTAGGTTGTGATCATTGTGGTTGCGGACATCGACATTGAAACCCACCTCGGTCCTAACCCTCTGTAACAAGCCCCAAATCCTCCTTCCCTCATCAAACTCTTCACTGTCTGCATCACAGTCATTGCTTGTCTCCTCCCATTCTCTTCTGCGTCTAAGACCTGCAACCTCGTCTTGATTGTGTCTACAGGCATAGTTATCAAAGCCGAGCAACCGCTT
This sequence comes from Eutrema salsugineum, assembly GCF_000478725.1. NCBI lineage: Eukaryota > Viridiplantae > Streptophyta > Magnoliopsida > Brassicales > Brassicaceae > Eutrema > Eutrema salsugineum. The sequence goes on along the minus strand of NW_006256547.1, from coordinate 3,837,742 downwards.
GCTGTGGCTGCACTCAGCGCTTGAACCACCATTGAGCCACCAGCATCATCCTTGCGGCCATATGTATGCTTGAACCGAGACCAAATAGATTTTTGAGCCAAAGAATAGGACGCCCACCAAACAGCGTTTGAAGGCGCGTAAGTCAAGATCGAGAGACCAAATCCTCTGTAGAATCCTCTTGGTCCATCCGTGTAAAGAATCTTCCTAAAAGCATCGAAACCATTTGTGTATCTGCAAGAACTGATCACTCCAGGAAGATGTTTATTCAAGGAAAGATCTCCTTGAACCATGAGCCGTTGGCTCACGACATCAATCGGTGTCCAGACAATCTGAGCAGCCACGGCGGAGGTCAAACCGGCTGCACCGTTGGCTACAGCCATAGCTGTTGTATCCGACAATCCTAACCTAGCAGTTGCTTGGCATACACCACTCTTGGTTATCTCTAGTGCTGCCATGTAGAGAGCACGAGCCGGGATGGTTCCAAGCAAAGATGTCCCAAAGCCCTTGTAAAAACCTTTTAGACCCTCGAGTCTAGCGATCGCCAGAGAAATGTTGGCGCAGGAGACACGGGTCGGTGAGACTTGTTGCCTTGTTTTGAGGACTACGATAGGGTAAAGAGCGGTGGATACTCCGGAGAAGAGAGCAGCACCGAGGAAGAAAAACCTGGATTTATCAAGCATTTGCCAGTCTATATCCTTGGGCATATGTACCTGAGAAGATGACGTTGTTGCTCTCTTCTCCTCTCTCATCAAAGCACCTAAACTCATTTTCAGCTAATCTTTCGTTAAACCAATCAAGATTCCAGCTTGAAATACTGTTATTGATGTGCTCAAAAGCAAGAAAGATAAATGGATTGTATGATTGAATTGATCAAGAAAGAGAGACAGGCTAAAATTGTGTAGCTTTCTTCATTCACTAGTCTTAGATGAAATATCTTGTGGAGAAGAGTAGATATAATTATAAACCAGAAGAAGAAGAAAATCTCTGTGGATTTATTAATTTATGAAACTATGAACTCGATAGAGAATATATTATTAAAAAAATATACGTACATGGAAATAGAGAGAGAGAGCCAAAACGATGGGTCGTATATTGGATAACACAAAAAGGAGTGGCCTTTAACGGACTCAAAAGGGTGCAAGACACAGAGAAATATGGGAAGGAGGATGATTGGACACGCGGCAAATGTTGGTTGGTTTAGGTTCGAGAAACCCGCGGCTTTTAAGGTTACATCAGCCTGAGCGGAGTTGGCTTCTGTCGGATCGCCCACTTTGTATATCATTCTATGGGTCAATTTCTTTTTTTTTTTTTGGCTGTTCACATTTATTTTCTTTTTTTTTGCCGCTTAATGTGGGATTCTCATTTAATGTATTTATCAATAAACGTTTTTGTATCGACAATTTGATGTATACAAATCTAAAAAAATAGAGACTAATCAAGTGGTAGACAAATGGTTCCCCTTGTTAGAGGGAGTTGTCCAGTTGGTGTAAACTACAGTTACACAAAACTAGATAAGCCGTTTAAAAAGTCCAAAAAATAGTCTGGATTGCAATTGAAAGTTAAGGGATTTTAGATGATAAGTAGAATGGCTAATGTCTTGAGAGAGGAGGATTAATCTCAATCCATATTATTCAAATTTTGGGTTTGTGCTCACGTCTGCTCTCTATAATGTATTCGGTTTTAATGTAAACTGAATGTAATAAAGTGCATTTCAATGTGAATAAAAAAGTTTAAGAGGTTTCCGATATTTCTTTCATGCCTTTGTTGCAAAAATTTCGATGACAACATGAAGATCAAAGGCAGGAACAAAATTTGACAACTATCACATGAGAATAGGAACCTGGTCTTCTGAGTTGGTTCTTCATACGGGTTTCCTCCTACGCCCGTGTAAGCTCCCATTCCAAGCTCTAAAAAACACTTTGGGCCAAAGAAACGGATGATATTGTTTGGTTCTTTGTTTGCGTCTTCTTCTACATTCTCTCTCGGGAAGTTCAGACGATGTTGGGTTATTGAGTTTGTTTGTCTTAATGAACAAAGCGATGAAGAACCCTTCTTTGTCCTCGACTGGATCCATCCTAAGTAAATGTTCAGCTGCAAACCAAAGCCAATATGGTCAAGTAGTTAGAAACAGAGTCAGTCAGGTGAAACCAGATGGTCAGGGCGATACTTACATCCGGCAAATACAGGGAGACCACGACGCTGCCACTGAGGAAAAGGGGTAGCAAGTTCGAAGCCAAAGGATGAAGCCAGAGGTAAAACAGATGAGACAACATCTTCGTTTTCTATCTGATGGATGGAGCATGTGCTGTATACTACTCTCTCAACATGTGGAACTACAGTGTATAGGCATAGGTTGAGTACTAATTGAACATACAATTATATGGTTTGTGAGGGAAAATTAAACATGGATCAATGTGTTAGGGAGATTCGTCAAAAGCTTAGTAAAAGCCACATAAAGATTAGCTGGTAGGGTAGCAACGATATTTATTGCTTTCACCAACATGAGAAAAGTATGTAAACTCACAGGAGAGCGCATGAGCAAGAGCCTTCTTCTGGAAAACAGCGAGCTTGTGCAGTCTCATGGAGTCATAGTTCATGTTATCTACATCGAAAAAAGTGTCTTAAAGATCCAGTTACCATAACACACAGAGAGAGAGAGAGAGAGAGAAGGATCAGTAAATACCTGCTGAATGAGAAGGAAGGAGATGGTCCAAACGATCTGTGATTGTTCCCGAGCCAGAGCAAGAAGGATCTAATAATATAGCCCGAACCTGCGATAATCACGCAAGCATGCAGAACAATGGTTCAAATGAAAACATCTGCTTCTGCTATAGAACACTAGACAGTTATTCATTTCAGAGAGGGACTCTTCACGGTAGGATATCTACACAACAGAAAATAAAAGAAATTGGACTGGGACGATATACATCCTCATTGCAGCCAGCTAAAGAAGATCTAAAATCAAGAAATGATCCTAAAGACGTTGGTATGGATATATTTCATGGAACTACAAGAAAAGTAGAGCCATACAGACTACATAATGCTTACCTTTGCAAAAGAAGGATCTTTCGGATCTAGGCCCAAAAAATCACCATGAAAGACTTCAATATCTACACAACTTGGGGTTAAGAAAAGCAATCATGGACAGACATGACATGAGACCAATCAAACTTGTTTTTCAATTCGATTTAATTTAACTCACTTGGGATAAAATTACCAAACAGAAGCTAAAAGGGTTATACGTGAAAGAAGGCTATAGAAGGATACTGGTAGCACCAGACAGCTTTATAGTCTGTTCCAAACGCTTTACACGTTCTTCATTTAGCTCGCATGCTATGATTTTTCCGTGTCCTTTCATAAGAGCAGCAAGATGAACAGTTTTGTTTCCTGGAGCTGAACAGGCATCAAGAACCTTCACAAAAGAGGCAAAAATAAGCAGACAGGATACAGTAAGTGTATTTCAAAATCACCAGATAAAAAATTCTATTGTCATGTGTGTTTCATCATATGGAAAAAGTGGGTGAGAATTGTGGCCTACCTCCCATCCTGCTTGTGGCTGCAGTGCCGCTGCTACCATTGAACTTGCCTTCCCCTATTTTTCAAAGGAAAAACTATCAGTAAAATTAACTATATATTAAACAGAATTTAAAAAGAGCATCCACCGTTTACCTGCAAAAATATACGCCCATTCATAACCAAATGATGAGCATGCAAATCGCTGCCAGGGGGCATCACCAACAAGTCAGGAACTGTCTCATCCTTCTGCACCTGTTTTATAAACAAAGAGTAGATTATTACACCAAATTTTATTCTTCAAAGTTTATTAAAAGCTTGGAATGTACCTTATACTGTTTCTCTAGCTCCTGCACTGCCGAATCTACATCCATCTTGAGTGTATTTACACGAACATAACGTGGTTTTACATGACCTGCATCCAATTTTGAAATCAAGATATAGAAAAGAAGTCAAGAAAATAAATACTAGGTAACAAGTTAATGGTATTTTGAAAATACCTTTAAGCTGAGAAAGACCCAACAACTCATCTACGCTTTCAACTTTCTTTCTCACTAGAAGCGTGGCTAGACCAGACAGCAAAGCATCTTTATGGCGCATGAGAATCTTCTCAGCATCACCAACTGATGGAGTATCCTGCAATTACAAGTCCCCTTGAGAAAAGCTTACTAATTTGAGCATTGCTAAGGATTGAATTAAGCTATTACCTTTCCGAAAAGGATATCGTAGCAAATAATGTAGACCAATGGCTCTTGCCTCTACAAACAAAAGAAGAAAACCAAAAGGAAAACTAAGCATTGAAGGGTAAGTGAAAGCAGCATTGATAGCAATTACGATCAAACACATACCTTCCATTTACTATTCAATATGTTAGCGATTTCCAGAACATCCTTTATCACATTAAGATCTGCATACAGACAAAACTAATTTCAATTACCAAGAGCAGAACATATTTTACTCAAAGCTCAAAAATCAAAACTTTTAGCGAGGAAGCATGATTCTCGCTTCGGAAGAGAAAGAAGAAGTTGACATACGCTTGAGAGTCTCGCAAACGAGAGCGAAAGTGGCGCGTTTGTTGCGTACGGAAGGGCTGAAAACGAGTGACTTTATGGAAGCGACGGCTCGGCGGTCGGCGTCACCTCGGAGAACGGTCCGGAGCACATTAGCAGCTTCCCTTCTGGCGAACAGAGCTGATCTCTCGGCGCCGGAAAACTTTTGCTTGGCCGGCTGTCGTGTGACTCGCGGCGGCGCGTTTGCTTTGTGACGCGCCATAATACACTCAAAGAGTCCTCTCACAAAACTAAACCCCTTCTGAGTTCTGACCTTCTTTGTCTTAGCCCCTAAACGCACCGTTTCAAGTCTTGGCTCTTTTAAACGCACCGTTTTTAAGTCTGAGCTCTTTTAAACGCAGCGTTTTCAAGTCTTAGCTCTTTTGAGTGCACCGTTTGCAAGTCATAGCTCTTTAAACGCACCGTTTGAACGCACGGCATAAGTTACGACGAATTACTAGGGTCTAGGGAGAATGAAATACATACATAAACAAAGTCTGCTTGACTATGAAATTCGAAGTGTTTTAAACTTCTAACTTATTATTACTTACCTATGAACGAAAAAAGAACCAAAAGTTGAAAATAAATTCAACAGTCAAATGCATAGATAATTTATCATCTTTTGTCATTTAGTTTCAGTCAACGATGTCATTTTTTGCTTGAAATAAAAAAATAGGTGTTTTTCTGAGTGATGGTCATATTTGTGGTAGCGTAACTTCAGCCTTAAGTCCTTGCACGACGAGACTTATGAAAAAGACTTTGAAAAAAAAGAATAGTCGTGGACCAAGACACAAGTCAACCACAAGTCGTTGTAAAAGGAAAAAAGACCAAAGAGCATCATCTTCCTATGTAAGTTTCCTTATGAAGTTGTACACATTTTTACAATTATACATTAAACACTCACCTTGAAGCTTCCTTTCGAAAGTTAATTCACTAAAACATATAGGCACTCAACCATTCTTTATATGCATAAACAGTATTGAGTTAGTTATGAATGATGCAGAGACAAACTTGGCGAGGAGTTCCAGTGATGATACTCACACAGGGTTCAAGCTTCCGGAGCTATACTTGTCAGATGAATGGATGGACGATGATCTTGTGTCTGCGGTTACCGGGATGAACCATTCTTATGGTGATGATGCTGCTGCTTTCTTCTCCGGTTCTTCTAGCTGTTTCAGTCATCACGAATCTCCAAGTACCAACGCTTCTCCTCCCGCTGCTTCTACAGGTAAGTTTCTTCTTTCGTTCTGTGGAAACCATACAAGAAAGGATCATTCCAAATGAAAATGATTCATATGAAGCTATGGTTGTGATCTTTGAGGATTTTATCAACCTTATGTGTTCGAAAGGCAGACATAAATCCCCTGATTAAAGCGTCTGCAGATCTTAGACATAAGGACTTGGACTTTAGACTTTTAAGGTGAATCAAAATGGAAGTTACTGTTCATTATATGCTAAATCTATTTTTTTTTCCTAGTGCAAGAAAACCAAATTAAGAAAGAAAAGAAGAAAGTTAAAGAGAGAGTTGCATTCAAGACACGGTCTGAGGTGGAAGTGCTTGATGACGGGTTCAAGTGGAGAAAGTATGGGAAGAAGATGGTAAAGAACAGCCCAAACCCCAGGTAGGGAATACATTTTCTCAATTCTTATTTACCACCTTTTCATACTCTTGTGACCAAAAACACACACAGAAAGATCACTCAGTTCCCTTGATTCTAAAGAAAAGCCAAAAAAATGGCATGCTTGTTAGAGTTGAGCTGTTTTTCAGACATTGCAATCCGCTTGTATGACCTGAAAATCAATTTCCATGTAATTTGCAGAAACTACTTCAAATGTTCAGTTGATGGCTGTCCCGTGAAGAAAAGGGTTGAAAGAGATAGAGATGACCCGAGCTTTGTGATAACAACTTACGAGGGCTCCCACAATCACTCAAGCATGAACTGAGGTTCTTCAAAATTTTATCAACTCTTCGATTTTTCCTGAATTTATGGCTGCCAATGCAAGAATGCTTGGTTTGAGAAAAGATTGTGAAACCATGATATTTAGAGTATTCACCTTCTGAATCTGTTCTTGAGACAGATTTTCTATGGTTATCATACTTGTACTACTTCTAGTTCCTTATATGCAATGTAAACTGGTTGACAGGTTCACATATTTTGAGAGATTTATGATATTCTGAATCTATAGTAGCATCTTATTGAGAGAATCAGAAATATAGTCCCGAGAACCTCATATCATTTCATAAATTATCAATGCAAGTATAAGCAGGAAATTACCAGACAAACATGAATACAATGGCTTCTTACCAGCTGTGAATCTGCATAAGTAATCAAGAGAAAATAATGAGAATCCGTGCACAATAAACAGAGAGAGCATCACAATTTATTCAATACCCGAAAACGAGCCATTACAGAGAATTACAGAGCGGTCACTTACCATGCAACATACCTTGAATTCAGCCTTGATCTTCCCGGAGTGAGATGGAGACCAATCGACATGTTTCTCCTATGACGTCGAGTCTTCTTATCACAGTGATTTCTAAAGGCACTATTTACACTCCAGACGGGAAATCATAAATTTTGAGTAACTGGAAAAATATTATCAACTTTTTTATAAAAAAAACTAGCATAGATGAAAGAGAAGACTTTGATTTATCAAATGGAGTATATTTACCAAACAAAATATTTCTCATACACATTCATAAAACTGATGACATCTATATCTACTTCTTTCAACTACGATCAGGGGAGATGGCTAAGCATTTTCCATCATGATCGGGACTGCTTCCGCATCAAAATGACTGGTTCTTAAGCAGAGAGTGGAAACAAACTATAAAATAAAACGCCAATGGAAATGCTACTATCACAATCATTTTGTTATTTCATTTGAAAATATCACGTCTGAATTTCTTGTAAATGGAACAAAGGCAGCAGAGCTACTCAAATCACCTTCTTGATTGTGCGTATCGGTTGTTATACTCCACAATGTGTCCAAGTTCTTTCCGGTTGCTTGTGCGTTTGATACAATGGTCGCCTTTGACTTCGAAGCTTGACACTTGATGGTTTTACCATTACCACTGGCAAGTAACCAGCGGGATCCAGACTCTTGCTGGGTTTTCGTACACCACTGATGATCTACACCAGGCTCAGTTTTCAAACCCGCAAGACTAATGTCAGTGATTCTCCACAAATATGTATCATATTCAAAGGACTCCTTAATTCTTTCTTCTTGAGCCAAACCACACACAGATGGATTTGAGGAAACCAAAGACCTTTCAACTTGGATCAGAGCAAGCATAGATGCACCAACAGGCTCATTATTTCGGAATGGATCTCTAAGTAACACACGGAAAGCAAGTGTCAACTTGTTCCCGAAAGTATGACCCTTTCCACTAGAAGCTTGATCTTGATAGGCACGGTGCGCTAACTTTTTCTCTCTCGTATGCTTGCTGGTTTGATCTCCGGTGTCTGACGTGCCATGTTCAAGCCTTAACCACTCATCCAACGTTAATGAAAAACTAATTAACTCTATTGCCTCCGACTGATCCATGGGTTTTGGTGCAATGACTGATGGTGGATCTTGGTCTGACATGCTACATTGAATCTTTAATCCTTCTACCGAGAGAAGTTCTATCCCATCGATAGCCAAGGAAGCAAGAGCTTCAAGAGGTACATAACCTGAACACATATTGGATCCAAAGCCCCCAAATTTTTCCTTTGAATGAATCAAATCCAGCTGTCCTGATGGTTTATGAAACGTGGCATCATTTACAATTCTGCAATTCATGGAAACAAAAATAACAATTATATCTTATTAGAATGAACTTGGAAAGTAGAAATATAATGCATAATGTATCAACATGGTAGAAAGCATCTAAACCTTTCAAATCTTGCGCCCTCGATAACTTCATGTATTGTTTTCCCCGTAATATCTTCCAAAGGCATTAATGCATTAACTTCAGAGCAAAACCCTTCAATTCCAGAAGCTGCCAAACTTTGGAGTATTTCAGGGATATCAGAACCTAATTCTGGTACTAGTACCACCGGAATTGAAACTTGCATGATCAGATGTGATGCATCCTTACACTTTCTGAACAGTAATGGATTCATGGACCGGATACAGCCTCCCCCATTTGTCCAAACAAAAGGACCAATGTTATCTGCAAGTGGCGGCAAATCTAATCCCTCGTCAACCGGAAGCTCTATTGGACTTCCAAACCCATCAGAGCAAACACATAGAGAGTTGTTAAAACTGTTGTCATTTAAATCCCACTCTTGCATTGAAGTTTCAATTTCCAAGTCTTCAAATATTTTGGCATTCCTTCTGTTTATTAACAGCTGAGGTTTTACCTCACGCTTGGTTTCCCCAACACCCAAAGAACTTGAAGAAAACGAGAAATCATTCGATGCCTCATCAATATCAGACACATATTCTGCTCCTCCATCTATATCTAAGAGAAAGTTTCCAGAAACCTGAGCCTCCTTCTCAAACTCTCGAAGCAGATATTCACGAGGAGATGTATCTGAGGTATAAACATAAGAACATTCCTCAAATTCCAGCATGTTTAGAAAATCATTAGCTACAGATTCAGTAATGTCATCCAAGCTTAGTGACTTTGCTGATCTTTTTGCAGCTTTGTAACCAGAATTAACTTCCAAAAAATTATCTTTCTCAGTAGAATCATCCTTGGCCGATGAAGAATTAATCTCAAATGACTCAGAAATCACCTGGCTACTGAAAACAGACTTGGATCCTCCAAAAACTGAATGTTTTGGCAAGAAATTGCTTGCTCCACTTTTTGGCTCGGCCACTGATAACTGATCACGACAATGGGTTTCCTCGGAAAAGGCTGCATCTTCATCTTTAAGTAACTCATGGACATCAATAATTTCAATTTCCGAGGACTCCATTTTTGGATCAGTACTTTCTTCCAGCCTGGATACTTCTTGCTGAAATATATCTAATCCTTTTCCCGTGAAAGCAAATTCAGTGTCGTCAGAGTCATCTGCTTGCTTGTCAGTCTCCAAACCTATGTCTACCTTAGTTTTCGCCAGATGCTCATACTCTATATCAGTTCCTGTAGACCTTTGTGGGTTTTCCTCGCTGAGTTTTTCGTAGAGAAAATCTATTGACTGGGAAAGATCCAGACTCAGATTCGACGAGAGTTGATGGGAGACCTTTCCATCATCAAGCGTTGAAGATCTATGGTCCATACTTGGAACACTACCAACCCGCTTCAGCATCACATTTCCACTAGCTGAATCACAGACTGAGCTGGTGACAACCGAGTAATCAAAACTAAGATTCAACACCGCGGAATCTGCCAGGCCAGATAGCTTGAAGCTCGTGTTCCATTTTGTAGTGCTTCTTGCACCTTCCAGCTCCTCTAGAGACAGCGGTAAGATCCTGGTGAGATCAACCCAATGCTTCCCTAGAGTAAGCCAGGGAGCATCAACAGGAGAGGCAGAGACCAAAAAAAGCTTCACTTCATATTTTACAGAACGATGAGGCCCATGTTTGCTACCGTATACTGAACATCTGTGCATTAAGGTCTCTTCAAACTCGGCAGTTCCTTGCAAAACCTTGGAAGGTTGAGTGGACATCACTTCATCTTTCCTCTTCCACTGCACAACTAATTTAGTACCATCCAAATTTGAAGGTAGTCCTTCAATGGAATGAACATGGAGACGAAAACACACATCAAACCTACGCTGCCCAAAATGAGCTATGGCTTTCAAGGGTTTCTTCCAATCCCATGGTACAAAGGATTTCTTCTTCTTATTTGGCAATAACAACCCAATTTCTGTGGTTCCCTGACCGGAACTTAGAGTACTAACCGACGCACAAGTTCTGGAAACAGATTTAGACCGGACAGGAGGCAACGAAAGCACTGGTCTTTGAGGTGCATTGTTCAAGTAAAGAGCTCTACTTACCTCCTTAATGTCCCTCAACAGCTGTCCATTGTAGGAATCTGCCGATGAATCTTCTCTCTCATTAGAGGACATTGCTTACATTCTTTGATCAAGTCATCAAATCTCAAACCGGAGCCAACAATCGAGCAATGCTGAAAAATTCAATTAAACAAATTTAGAATCAAAGTTTATAATACTAAAAGGAATGGAAATAATCGTTGCTCCAAAAATCACAAGCCAACGAATCCTAACATATCCTTTAAGTCGGAACGAAAGTACGAAACTTGAAACGGGTTTAGTCTCAAATGAAGTTGCTTGCAGATTCAAACGAAAGAGCATATAATCCAAGTAGATTTCAATTGTTTACTTGCTTTGTGCTACTACTAGAAGCAAAGAATCTAACCCAGAAGCAGATAAATCTGTTCTTATTCTTACCAGTTTCCAATGATTTTGGAAGAGCGCGGAAACTAAACAATCAGAGATCTCCTCGGGATTCTAAAAATAGAAAATTTTAAAGATCTTCACGGGAAAAGCGTGAGTAAATTTAATGCTTGAGTTCGCTGGTAGGGCTTCTTCACATGATTTGGTGGGTCCAAAAATAGTGTTGTAGTTGGTGAAGCAGTGACGTAACCATGGAGGCAGAGCGGCATGACTAATGAGAAAGATGAAGATGAAGCTAAGCGAGACAAATGTGTGTTGTTTTTCTGTTCTCCAATCGCACAGAAAACGGCATGCATTTATGTATTTTGCAGTTTAAAGACAGCACGCAGTTGCCATCCACTTTTTAAGGAAGTCTTTTCCTGAATAGAAACACTATAGAATGTTTTTAGAGAATTTGACTAACATACAAAATTACAAATCTCGATCTGAAGCTAATAAAGAAAGTATCAAGCTGAAATAATTCATAAGAAAAATGAATTATCAAAAAATACTAAAGTGATAATAAAGAGATCAATTAAAATTAAAGAAAATAAAACAGATTGTGTAAATCAGTTACATAAAACAAAATAAAGCATGGCTATATTTATTTAATTTAGGCTGCTATGCAGAGTTGGCCCTGAACTGCATATTTTTTGCATGGGCTGCCCGCTATAAAACAAAAAATTGGCTGTTTTACATATTTTTTTCAAAAAATAGGCTGTTTTATCTTTAAAAATTTTCATGTAAACATAGAGACCACAAGCCCATGTTTGGTTTGCTTGGACTCAAGGCCGGCTCTGCTGCTATGTATTATAAAATTAAAGAGGATTTTCAAATACAGCTAGTAATAGAAATGATGTAACAAAGATATGTTGCATGTTATTTGAAGACAAAAAAAAAACTCTTTTAAAATGTAAATTATGAGTTATTTAATTTACTCAGTTAACAACTCGACAAACGTCAGTTAATTTAAAAAATCAACTTTAAAGCAAATAATTACAAATCTTGAAGCTGTCACCTTTTTTATTTTTGAACGAAAAAAAAGGAGATCCAAATCAATGGTTGAGACTTGATGTCTTGTCCTTTACTCAGCTAAGTTTAAGGATAGTTAGTTATTGGCATATTAATTACACCAGCCGTTGAATTTGAGAGGATAGACGTAAACAACAAGCAAAGACACCTTTCTCTTCTATTGACCCCTAAAAATAATTCTGCCTTGCGTTGTACTCCATCGATGATGACTACACCGTACTCCTCAGACGATATTCATTCTCCGGTAAACTCGACAGTGATTGCCATCGACAAAGAGAAGCAAAGTCATTACGCTGTTCGTTGGGCTGTCGACCATCTCTTCACTGCAATTCATAATCCATTCATAACCTTGCTCCATGTTCGTCACAAAATCTCAAATCGTAGGTCATTCTCTTATAATCTTTGAATTAGTTTCTTGGAATCAGTAGAATCATGTGTGTCAATGTCGAAGATTTTTTTTTTTTTTTGAGTAATTTGCAGATGGAGGAAACGGAGCCAACTTTAATAATGATGATCTAAATCAGCTTTTTGTTCCATATCGAGGATATTGTGCAAGAAAAGGGGTATGTATATAATCCTTCTTCCATCTCATTAAATTTGAGCATTGTTTTTCTTTTTTCTCAAGCAAAAATGAAAAAATGTTTTTAACGCACTCTAAATTAGTAGATTTCAATGACGGAGGTTATTCTAGAGGATTCGGACGTGGCAAAAGCAATCTTGGACTATGTTAATAACAACCTCGTTAACAATCTTGTGTTGGGATCATCCTCCAAGAACGCATTTGCTAGGACTCTTATGTTTAGCAAACCCCATGAGGTGCAAGCTAGCATACTGAAATCGACGCCTGAGTTTTGTTCGGTCTACGTAATTTCTAAAGGGAAAGTTGTGTCATCTCGACCGGCTCAAAGACCTATCACTAATACGCTTGCTCCTCCTCGTGTTCCCTCCTCTGGCTTTCTAATCCAATCTTTATCCGATAGCGAGCAAGATTTTGTACCTAGGTATAAAACTAAGCTTTGGTTTCTTTAATCATGCACTCTTTTTTTTTTGGATAAACCAAACAATTGTGGGATGATGTTGCTCGAATGCTCCACGTGCACATGCTAATAAAGGTTTCTTTATACATTTAAGGGTTCAACGTAGCGCAAGGAGAAAATCTACAGAGATATATCCGCACAATCGTGCCTTCAACACAACGCAACAAAGGCAGATAAACCCTAAAAAGAATGAGTCGACCGATTTCAACAACGGCTTTACTCAAGTTTCGTTCCAAAGGAAACCGACAATACAAAGTTCATTTTCCGATGAATCTGAAGGTGGTTTAGGCATGATAGGTTCCATTGATCTCTCTGCTCATAATTTAGATTACTATGGTGCATCGAGTTCTTCAGACGAGTCAATTCCTCAAACAACTGTACGTTTTCTTGAATGATTTTTTTTCTGAGTTTAAGAATTAAGATTAATTAGAAGGTCTAATTAGTCCATCATTGTTGCTATTTTATTCGCAGAAAGATATTGAAGCTGAAATGAGAAGGCTAAAGATTGAACTCAAACAAACTATGGACATGTACAGCTCAGCTTGTAAAGAAGCACTTACAGCAAAAAGAAAGGTACTTCTTTACTAATTTTATGTATAATATATAAGAAATTATACAAATAGAGAAAGTGCGTAGTAAAAATTTGAGGTAAGTTTCTTGTTGCATATGGCACTCATAGCCATTTTATTTTTATTCTTTCTAGGCAAACGAGCTAAATCAATGGAAAATAGAAGAAGCACGTAAATTCGAGAAAGCTAGGCTTTCTGAAGAAGCAGCATTGGCAGTTGCAGAAATGGAGAAGGCAAAGTGTAGAACGGCCTTAGAAGCAGCCGAGAAAGCACAAAGAATGGCAGAGCTAGAAGGACAAAGAAGGAAGCAAGCAGAGATGAAAGCAAGAAGTGAAGAAGAGGACAAAGACCGAGCAATGACTGCTTTGGCGCATAACGATGCTCGTTACAGAAGATATACGATAGAAGAGATCGAAGAAGCCACAGAGAGGTTTGGAAATCATAGGAAAATTGGAGAAGGAGGATATGGACCTGTGTACAAAGGCGAACTTGACCATACTCCTGTTGCTATCAAAGTCTTGAGACCTGATGCTGCTCAAGGAAGAAAGCAATTTCAACAAGAAGTAGAGATTCCTTCTTCTTCTTTATAATTTATTATCCAAGATTGCTAAGTTTTTAATCTCATGATTTGTACACTCTCATTTTACAGGTTGAGGTTCTTAGTTGCATAAGACATCCTAACATGGTCCTTCTCCTTGGTGCATGTCCAGAATATGGATGCTTGGTTTATGAGTTTATGGAAAATGGGAGCTTAGAGGACAGACTCCTACGCAGAGGGAATTCTCAACCGCTTTCTTGGAGGAAACGTTTTGAAATAGCGGCTGATATAGCTACTGCCCTCTCATTCCTTCATCATGCTAAACCAGAACCTTTGGTTCACCGAGACCTCAAACCGGGAAATATACTCTTAGACAAAAACTATGTGAGCAAGATCAGCGATGTTGGTTTAGCCCGGTTAGTCCCCGCATCAGTAGCTGATAGCGTCACGCAATACCACATGACATCTGCAGCAGGAACATTCTGTTACATAGACCCTGAATATCAGCAAACAGGAAAGTTGACCACGAAATCAGATATATACTCGTTGGGAATATTGCTCCTCCAGATTATAACCGCAAAACCACCCATGGGGCTTGCTCACCTTGTTGCGAGGGCAATCAGTAGAGGAACTTTCAAGGAAATGCTTGATCCGGTCGTGTCTGATTGGCCACTACAAGAAGCTCAATCTTTTGCTATTCTATCGTTGAAATGTGCGGAGCTAAGAAAAAGAGATAGACCTGATCTTGGTAAGGATGTAGTCCCACAACTTATTCGACTTAAAAACTTAGGGAATGACGCTGATTTAAGTTTATGATAGAACTAGCGTATGGTTATGACAAGGTTATTTGTTTAATCAAGAAAATTGTTTGAAATATTCTCAAAAGTAATGAACTTCATGTACAATTTATGCAATGGCTCATGGTAGAATTCGAACCGAGTTTATCTCATCTTCCTCATAAATCTTTGTTTTCACAACTTACACTTTCAAAATGCATCATATTGATATTGAGATTCATTTTTAAGTGGAGACAGGTATTGAGACAAATAGCGTGGGATAATGAACCCATAAAAACGTGCAAATGTAAGAGATTACACCATAAATTTTAACCGATACAAGGCTAAACCATTTTTCTTATTAAATTCCTAAATGATTACATCTGTACTTGTATGCAATTATAACGTCTCTAATTTTTTAATAAAATTTATTTAATGCATGGTAGGTGTCTTGGTGATAGAAAAAGGAATTGGGGAATCTAGGGTTTTCGATGACCTGAAGATTTTTTTGTTTTGTTTTTTAAAGACTAGATCCACAAACTCTGCAAATTGAAAAAGCAAACAAAAAGAATGAAGCAAGGCATGGGTAGGGCAGGGAACAGCTAATTAACATCTCAGACGCAGCCACTTCGATTACACCGTCTCAACAACTTTATATTGCTTTACTAAATGTTTAGATTATTTTTCTACCTCGTGAATACACAGTCTTACACAATAGCAACCAAGATAGTTGAGAAAATCTACCAAATCGGATGCCGGATTTTTCTACGTTAGGTAGTGATGTACTGTCCGTTAGTCGCGATTGTAGTGATGTTCAAATAATAGGATTTGTTGAGTTTATACTGAAGATCGAAAAAAAGAGAACAAGAATAAATGTTTTGATCAAAGATGTCAAGTTAATTCCAATTTATTGTACGGGTTTAAATTATCGGATTGAATAGTAATGCAACAAAAACAAATGAAACTAAATAAAAGATTTCAAAATGTAAGGGTTACCAAAAAAACAAAACAATAGCAAATCAAAAAACAAAACAACAGAACTAAATCAAATATCCTCGACCAAGAAAAAGAGAGAGATTTTGATAATGCTAATAACTGAAAATTGACAAAATCTACATATTAATGGCATACGGTTATAATTACTACTTTAATATGCTGATTCATCTTTGTAAAACCAAAAGAACAGAGGCAAATCTAGAATATCAAAATATACGACTCAAAAAAATACATGAAATAGTGAGAGATGTAGAGAGAGAGAGAAAGGGGGTGGGTGACAGATAGAGAGTGAGCACACATAGCTTCAAGCATGAAACCATCAAATATGCAAGAAAGCCACCATGTGTGCTCACTCTCTTCTGTCACCACAATTCCTCATCACTCAAACCATCCTTCTATAAATATATGTATATATATATATATATATCTTTCATTTCTCTTAATAGAACACGCATCTATGATTCAACCACAAACCCTAGCCCTTGTCATTTTGCTACTTTAAACTCAGTATATATTTATATATATATATATATATATATATATATATATATATTCCATGAGGGAGGAACATTGCTCTAAAATCTTATATGATGAGTGTTTTTAATCTTTTGCTGTGGGAAAAAATGTAGACCCTCTTGTGGCCTTTTATAGCCAAAAGGGGAGAGAGAGGGAGGGAGAGATCGAGAGAGATCCTAACAAATAAGGGAACCTTTATCCTCTCTCTTCTCCAATTATTTGATACAGATAATCTGAAAGCAGAGATAATGGAAGCTAAAAGATAATAATGATATTATTTTACATTAATATGGATAGCCCGATTGATTGGTTTGTAGCCGACGGAATGCGGTCAACATTTGAAGATTGATTGCTTTGTAACTGAGTTATTCTGTTTCCATTTTTTCCCTGAAATTTTAATAAAAATAATGTGTGAATAGTTACAGATTATATCACTAACCAAGTATATCCGCTTATGGATAACCCGATTGATTGCTTTGTAACTGAGTTATTCTGTTTCCATTTTTTCCCTGAAATTTTAGTAAATAGTTATCAGTGAATAGTTACAGATTATTCTCTAATTAGTATATCCGCCAATGCATACTTTCTAAACATCGAGGATTCGAGGTGTGTGCCAACATACATAGTAACGCGTGTGGGTGTGTGAGATGCTGCTAAGTCGTGGGTGCAGTAACAAAATTAAATAGATATGCTCATTCAGCTCATATGCATCTTATCTTTAGGGTAAAGGAATTTAAAAGAAAAAACATTTGCTTTAGTATATAAAGGATATGCCCCCAACATACATGATACATATATAATAATTATTAGAAATTTCCGAATATGGAATCGCGCATATGGTTGTGCTTTTTGACAACTTTCCCTTCTGAGCACTTATCCTTCTCGCTGTTTTTAAGTTTATTTTTGGGGAATGTGTTTCGTTTCATTTTGAGCATTACCTTTGGTAAAGCATAATTGTTCATAACTTCATATATATTTACTTTAATAAACAAAACAAAAGAGCGTTACAATTCCTTTTTTTTAATATATAAATACTCCTCAGATAATATATGAGAGGAATAGGAGTGACACAATATTCTATAATCTTGTGATCGACATGACATATTCACATTATCTTTCCACTTTCGGCATGACAGGATGTGTAGAATGCCCAGCCTGACACGTGTTGAGATGGGGTTTGTTCGTCCTCCGACCCTACTTCCCACTGGCAAATGCTGAAATGCACTATGCTTTCATCATCCACCGGTTTGTATTCCTTTCCCATTTCCCATGCTTTTTTTTTTCTTTCTAACTTTCATTTTATTTAACAGATTGGTGATCTAAAACCGTAAAACAATTTTAACGGCAAAAGAAAAAGTATGATTCATGTTCTGGAAAATGTATAAATGAATCCGGAAGTTTTAGAATAACAAAAAGATGAATTAAGCAAGTGTGGAATAGTGAAAGAAGATAAGAAAGAATAGTAAACGAAAACGATATAATTAACAAAATATAACATGACATATTTATAAGGCTTTAAAGAGAGTATTCTGTACCACTTTACATAATGTTAGTACCCCTTTGATCAACCTTTATTATCCCAACATCTCCCTTTCGAACAACTTATTTTTCCTTTACTAATGCACCACTTTTAGAAATTTTAAATGTATAAAACATAAAATCTTATGCCAGAAATTATATATAGCTTTAATTTTCATATATTTCACTCGGAACGGATGTGGATTTTCAGAATTGAAGGCAAAACATTATTTTGGTATAATATATTTGTAATTAATATATGCGACATATATATACCTTAGAGCTGTAGGTGATGTAGAAAATAATGACCACGAAGATGAAAATAAAATTGAGAAATATGTGAAAACGATGTCCCGTACTAGAGAATGGGAGATTAAGTTTATGATCCGTTTTGTGGTTACTGCAATATAATTGTGAAATCCTGATAGATTTTGTGTACGCCTTTAAAGTTTCTAATTTCACATGTTTCAAATATTAATGTCGTTACCTCCTCCTTGGCTGAGATCAAATCCTAATGTTAGTGGCCTGAACATAGACCGGTTGGTGATTGGATGGATATGCTTCCGAAAAATAATTTTGAAATGTTTGGTTCTATTTATTTAGTAAAAGTATGAAACATTTTCACTAATAACTAAAATACTCTTAAAATAATGGGGAATCATATTTTAAATTGATTTAATGTTCATTATTTTATATTGTCACCTGCTGCACCATTTTTTTAAGACCGATTGCATCCAAGACCGGTTTGTGTGATTCGAGAATTGATACAGATGAGGTCAGTAAAAAAAAAAAGGCCGGTTACAGAATCATGGGAGAGGACAAAAAAGTAAAAATGACAAGTGATAGTTCTGTTCTGCTCTATAAAGGCTATGTCGTGTGAGTTGTAAGGAATATAAAGTTCTGAACATTGCAAAGTATTTGAAGAATCAAGATCATCACCATCAATTACTTGACAAGTTATTTGGTTTTACTTTTTAAGGTTAATGTGAAGACAGAAAAGGGTATTTTGCAAAGAGGTAAATAGGAGACAGAGATGAAGGAGGGCCCTCATAAGTCATAGCCAAAGTTGCTTTCTGAAGAGACAGTTTCTGATTGCTTCCATGTGAGTTGAGTAGGCTGTCACTATTCAAGCTTAGACTATGTCTCTCTCCAAAAGAAATGACAGATCATTCTGATTGATTAAAAAAAAAGAAGAAGAAGACATCTGTATGATCCAAAATCTGAATAATAATGGCCTTAAACATAAACCAAAAGCTTTTTCACTGTTGACTGAAAACATAACTGCTGTTTCAAATGCTAAAGAGATTGTTCCATATGCACAAAAGCACGAATGATTAATTCACCAGTGTCATGAATCTCCAGCCAGGTGTTCCACTTTCCAGGTTTGGTGAGAAGCTATGTGCTTGTGTGAAGGAGTATATAGCTGCCAAGAAGTACACAAACTGAAAAAAAAAAAAAAGACAAAACCACTCGAAAAGAAAATGTATAATCTAAAGTATAGGTACCTCCATCTTCTCCATAAGTTCTTTGGCGGATGGGGCAGAAATAACGATATTACGAGCTCCTGGCTTAATAAAACCTTCTTCAACTCCAGTGTCAAATAAAGCAAGCAAACTGTTATAGTAACCATCAACATTCAAAAGACCAACCTGCAGAGATAATACAATCCCACATCATCAAACAAACATACTAATAGCTTTTCAGTTTCTAAAGCAAAAGGGAAATGGTGTCAAATACCGTCTTCTTATGAATACCAAGCTGTGCCCATGTTATCATCTCCAGCAGTTCCTCCATAGTTCCATAACCTCCTGATTAAACAAGAAGCCAATTCATCTTTTAATAAATGAAGAAACTTATATAAACTTGCTAGAATTTTCGAAATAAGAGAAACTCGCCAGGGAGCGCAATGAAGGCTTCAGCTTCTTGAGCCATCGCAGCCTTGCGCTCGTGCATGTCTTCAACAATTCTTACATCTCCAACAGTCTCACCAGATATCTGCTAAACCTCATCCGACCCAAATGTAAGTAACAAAAACCAAAATGAAGACACCTAATCCAAAATTCAACCCTCAAACTTTTCATCAAGTTTTCTAGAGTAAACATACCTCAACAGGCATCAGAGCTTTTGGAATGATCCTACATTTACAGATGATGCAATACAAAAATGCTCTTAGATGTATGGAACTTTTAAGCTGCATCTAATGGAAATGAAGGAGAGTGGAAGAGACTCTTAAACTAACCCGAGCACATGACAACCACCTTCTGAGACTCTCCTAGATATCAGACCCATTAGCCCAACACTTCCTCCGCCATAAACCAAATCTATCTTTCTCTTCACCTGCAATTCACACCAATCTTTAGAGAGCCATAAAAATCTACTGATACATTTATTCACAACAACACATGTTTCAGAGCCACAAACAGAATCACTGACTATCAACAAAATTGCATTCAGACATCCTCAAGTAAGTTTGTTTCAAATAGCAAAATTCATTCAAAGAGTCACAAACTAGGAATAAACTACATAAAGGGTAAACACCAAATCTAAACATTTTCCACTTAAAAGCAAATTCTGTCACAACACATAAAAAAAGGCAACCCATGTCTGTCATCTTCCACAAGAACAAGCAATCTGGTTATAAAAAGTTTGTATTTTTGGCTATCAAGACACCAGAAAAGTTCTGATTTTTCCGTTCCTTTTGCAAGAAAAGTTCATATCTTTATCACCAGCACAACGATATTTGATTAGAAAAAAGAAGAAGAAAGAAGAGCAAACCAGTTCATTGCCAAGTTCGATTGCAGCATCGCTGAAAACTTCTCTGTAACCAGAGTGACTTCCGCAAAAAACACAAATTTTCCTGAAATTGCTTCTCTGGTTTTCCTCCATTAATATTCTGCAAAATCCAACTTTTCAAGAAGCCGTTATAAAAGCAAATCGGGGAAAAAGGAAGCAGACACCAGAGTGAACAAGGCGACAAAATTAAACCTCTCTCAGATGGTACTATTTTTGGACGCAATGCCCAAATAATTTTGAAATGCATAGTACATCTGATTAAGGACAAATAAAAGCCCAAAGGGAAGCCAATATATTAAAGCAATACAACTGTGTCAATTTATTTGTATATTGTCTTTATATTATTTTCTAAGAAAACAAGTCTGAATTGTGGGCAAAAGATTCACACAATATGTAAATATCTTCAATGACAAGAATATCCAGCATTTTTTTCTATAGAATTCATGGATTAATTAATCCTGCTTTCAATTTGATATCTACTTCGGCTAACATTACAAATAATTCTGCATTTTGGGTGGTGGAGAAAAATAAACAGTGATAAAATTTGAGACAGTGGATCCTAAACTGTTTTTAAAGAACTTACATTTGGTAGTTAAAATGCAGCTAAAAAAGCCCAAAATTAATATGTTTTAGTGATTAAACTCTTAGCTAACAAAACTGCATGCTGCTCACAGTTTTTCTTCTTCTTGAAGCTATAATTAGAAAGAGTTATTGAAACAAATCTTAATAATAATATTTGAGAAACAAAAATCCCCTTAATTCCAGCACTATAGCTCTACAAAACTAAAAAGAATTCACAAACAGACACCAAAAAGAACTAATAACTTTTTCCTTCCCTTTCACACACAATTTAAAATCGAATAATCTTATGTACAAGCAAGATGGCTCCCTTCTACGCATTATTCACCGGCCTTTGTGGCTTCAGGGAAAAAACTCGGCCACCGGAAAAAGTCGAGACGGGGAACCAGTCGTCATCTCCTCTAGAGACCAAAGAAAGAGAACAAACAAGCAATGACTTGCAGAACAAGGAATGCAATGATCTGCAGAACAAGCAAAGCGATGATCGAGATATCATTGCATCTGATGACGATAATAACGAGCTTCCGCTGCCTCCAGCTAGAAAAGCAGCGTTACGGGGAACATATTCGTGTAATAACATGGTGTTAGAAAAATCAGGGTCGACGACTAAGAAAAAACTGAGCGCGAGCCTGACGATCCAAATGCCGAGAGCGTCGTCGATGGCCAAGAAACATGACGGGGAGGAAGATAAATCTGTGAGGAAGAGGAAACTGAAGGCAAAGAATTCGATTCTCGTACGTCCAATCATACTTGGAGAGAAATGTAGGGTTCTTGCTGAGCAAGAAGGAGGTGAAGATCACAGCCAAAGAATGCCAAATAACAGCATATGTCACCCTATATCCTTGAGTTCGATCTCTATTTCAAGAACCAACTCGAAAATCGACATGAATGCAATTCCGGTAAAAGAAAAATCAGAGGATTCAATTCAAAAGGAAGGAAAATAATATTGTAAAAAAACAACTGATATTATGATATTTAGAAAAAAATACTTAATGTCTTAAGAAGCTTTTTGAAACGCGATCGAGTTTGTAAATATCATGATCTTGAGAGCTTAAATATAGTGCTGCATGTGGAAAATTTTATAACAATTGATTCGACAGCATACACAATTAAAATGCATTTGACGTTTTGGAACCTATGATCTAGAAGAATTTGACAATAAAGCTTTGTGATATTACTCAAAATTAATTTATAATTTGTAAAACCTTTCACTTTTTGCTAATCAAAGATTGCAGAGAGGACACGTGCATTAAAATAATTGGTAAAAAGAATTGGAATTGTTTTTTTTTTTTGGTATACTTTATCGTATAACTCCTAACGGAAAAAGAAGAGAAAAAAAAACACTTTCGAACCCAAATATCTCAAAATTTAAGACTTTTGAGATAATTTTGAAATTTGAGATAAGTTTGAGGGTATCTTAAAATTAAAGGACTTAAAGCACAATTTAGGAGTTTCGTATGAGGAAGGAGAGAGGAGGGCGTCGAAGGGTTTTAAGTTGCCGGCGACGTCTTTAGTGTTTCTCTTCAGCCTAATTTACCAGATTCGTTGCTGCTTTAGATAGCTTTTGGTCGACCCATTGGTTAGTCTTTCTTTCCCCTGACATGGCTTCTCACTCCTTGTTCTTTCGTTACCAGAACTGAGAAATTTCGGGTTTTTCTTGTTTGGCTATCCTCCGGCAAAACTAATTCCGACAACTCGTTTGGTCTCTATCATGGTTTCCCAGCTAAGAGTTTTAATTTCAGTAGAAAATTATGGTTTCCGATGAGATTTAATTTGTTTTTAGACCAAATAAGTATGATCCTTTTTAGCAGTTAAATTCTAGCGATTTGGTATCTGTTTTGTTCGGCCTTATTGATAGAGCTTGAAAAATTTCTCAAGTGTCTTTCTTTGCATTGGATTTGGTGCTTGTGCAGACTCCCAAGAAAGTTAAGATGGATTGTGAGGAATCTCTCATTCTGATTAAACAAGGAGCTGAAGCTGTAAGTGTGTCTGTGTGGATCAGTGTATATGTTTTGTTTTGTTTTTGAAAAAATTAAGTCTTTATAGTTTTGTTTCAGAGGGTGTTCGAGTCTACATTCGTGGGAAGAAGATCCGTTGTCAAAGAACGGTTCTCGAAGAAATATAGACACCCAATTCTGGATTCGAAACTCACACTCAAACGTTTGAATGCTGTTGGTTTCTTCTGCATCACCTGTTCTTGTTTCCTCGTTGAATCCTTAAAGAAAAGTAGAAATCCATTCAAGTGTTCATTTTCTATGTTCCTACGTTTCTTTGAATATAGGAGGCTAGGTGTATGACAAAGGCAAGAAAGCTCGGGGTTTGTACTCCAGTTCTCTATGCAGTGGATCCTCTGCTTCACTCCTTGACACTTGAGTACATTGAGGGCGTCTCTGTTAAAGACGTTTTCCTTGAGTTTGGAGCCAATGGGATTGTCCAAGAACGGTTGGATGATGTCGCTGCTCAGATTGGGGAGGCCATCGCTAAGCTCCATGATGGTGGCTTGGCTCACGGTGACTTGACCACATCAAACATGTTAGTCAGAAGCGGAACAAATCAGCTGGTAAGTGTCTTCAGAGGGTCTGATATGCTCACTCGATTAGCGACTTACAGTTCATGATCTGACCATGGATATTGTCTTCCCTCAGGTACTAATTGATTTCGGCTTGAGTTTCACATCGACCTTGCCTGAAGACAAAGCTGTTGACTTATATGTGCTTGAAAGAGCCTTACTCTCAATGCATTCTTCATGTGGGAATGTGGTAAGAGTGATGAATAAATTCACTACTTTTGCTGGGTCTATTGCTGTATCAAATGGCGTATTTTGCTTTTGGAATGTAGATGGATCGTATACTGACAGCTTATAGGAAGTCCTCAAAGCAATGGTCAGCCACGTTTAACAAGCTTGCGCAAGGTTCTATCAAACCCTCTTCAACGTCCCTTCTTATAACTAACTCTGTTTTCGAATATTGAAAATGTCTACTTTTGGTTATGCAGTGAGGCAACGAGGGAGAAAGCGGACTATGATTGGATGAGCCGAGGTCTCTAGTGGTCGTGTCCTTGTCTCCTTAAACCTCTGACTACAAAGCCACCCTATGATCGAATAGAGGTTGGAGGACTATGCATGCGTTGAATGTTTTTAAACACATGTATACTGCTCTGTTGTGTTATTCGATTGCAATCCAATTTGTTTATCATTACTACATTGTCAATTAAGATTGTAAACCCCAAAATTTCCATGTATGTTTGTTTACCTATACATACATCTAAAGACTTCTTTCTTCGTCTAGGGTTCTAAAAAACTAAGAACTTTCACATTCCTTAGATCCTTGCCTTCCAAGCACAGGCTTTGAGGAGTTTTCGCGTTCATCGAGATTCCATATGAGATTTTCTTAGAGTTTGTCGAAGCTAAAAAACTTATTATGAAACAAGAAAAAAAAAAACTAAAAACTCCTTGAGAGAGCGTTATGTAGTTTATATCTGTAAGGCATGGAAAAGTTCGTTGATAGGCATAAAATTTGGTATTGATTTTGTTTAACTCATTATGTAGCAATTTTTTTCCGGTCAGTTTTGATTGATATAACCAGTTATGCATTGTTATATATTATGCAAGTAATACTCGTGATAGCACCATGATTATTAATAACGGTTAATTAGTTACTATAATTATCAATCATGTCAACAAACATATGACAAATAAAGAACGTACAAATACCTTCTTGCACATAACGGCTTCGATAACTAACCAAATCACTTTTCGTATATAAGGGGGGAAAAAAATTAGATGAAGCTAAAAATAAGAGGAAATGGAAACCAAGTTGTTTCTTGGAGCCCTATTATGTATAGGCCTTGTGATACAAGTCACCAACGGCGAGGAAGACAACCCTCTGATAAACCATTACGCTGATTACGAATCGATCCATCCCAGCGAATATTACAGCTCCGATTTCGAGCTCAAAGACGGAACAAATGTGATCTTCGAAGCCATCAATGAATTGAAAGGAATCAAGAAACCAAAAGCAGGTTTCCAGTGCAGCATTGGCATGAAACACTGGACTAGGTCTCTTCCTGGAGACCTTTTCTTCGCCAAGTTCTTCTTTTACCGGGTTAACCCGAACGCAAAGGTGATTAACCGGTGTCATTTCCGGTCTAATCTCGGTTATGTCAATCTCAATATCGAGATCAGCCCTGCGCTCGGAAGACGGTGTCCTGGCTACAGATGCATTTTAGCGATCAAACGTGAAGGTCTGTTGATGAAAGATACTAACGAACTTTATCCTTGGACTCCTTGGCCTCACCGTCACATTCAACCTAAGCTTCCTGGAATCACCAAGAGATTCCCCTGATTGATAGATATCTTCTTCTCTTTTTTTGGTTCTCCCTTCAAGAAGATATTATTGATGATACAAAAATAAAACATTGTGTAGTTTTCTCCCCAAAAAAAAAAAAAATGGTGTAGTTCAGAAAATGTTAATCATAATTCGAAAATTTCTAGTAAAATGAACTTTTTTCCTTATTTTTGTTTTTCGATTTCAATGAAGAGATTTAGTCAGAGACCACAATGAATAGATAGACCACGCAAAAATATTAAACTTTGCCAAGGAAATAAATATCTCTCACCGTCCGTTCTATGTACCAATTGGACCTTAAAATTCTCATTTAGTTTTTATACTAAGGTATATTAAAAGACTCTTTATCTTGAAAACTGATTGATATGAGATAATTCGTTAACAGGTTAATCTTTTATGATTTTCTAATCTTTATGATCAGTTATTTTGGTAATTGGATTAGTTCATGTTATGCTTTCCCCCAAATTAATACTAATGCAGAGAGATGACCAATTGACCAGTGGGAGAAAAAAAAGGTTTCTTTTTTCCGTACGGAATGAGAGAATCTATACTCCCTCTGTTCAGAATTAGTTGATGTTTAAGGTTTTTGCACACAGATTAATGATGCATTTAATATTTATTTTTTCTATACTAAAAAAATTATCTATAATTCATTTAAATATTATTTAGCCAATAAGAAAACAATTTGCAGAATATAAAAAGTCAAAAACAATAAAAATTCATTAAATTTTACATTGAAAAGTGAGAACATCAAATAATTCTGAACAAAAAAACCTCATAAAACATCAAATAATTCTGAACAGAGGGAGTATATGATTGCAGAGGGAGTATATGATTGCTTACTCACTTCCTCCCCTTTATTGCATTACAAAAATAAGAAAAAAGAAAAACGTATTAGTTAACGAGTAAAACCGTATTTATTTATTTATTCATTTAAGAGTATGTACTGTAGTTACTAAATTGAACAAAAACATTTTATATAATAAATAAAGGAGTTCTGTTTGAAGTTTACTACTAGTAAAAAACGGAAAGCAGCAATATATATTGAAGATATAAAAAAAAAGACAACGAAAGTATTGAGACATCATAACTTAAAAGGTGATGATGAAGATGAATCCCAAAACCATAGTTACTAATTTCCTCATCATATTCCTGCTGCAAATCTCCAACTTCTCCATCGTTGTCTTCTCTTTACAAGCGAGAGTAAGGAAAGGTTATACAACGGAGTATAGCATACGACCAAGCACTGTCACAAATATCGTCTTCTCTAACGAACTATATGGTCTCAAGAAAGGAAACGCTGGTTTTGTATGCGCTCACGGTCCCAAGGCTTGGAAAAAGAGCAAACCGGGAGACCGGTACGTTGTGCTTCAGTTCGAGCACAGCGGTCGGCTCAGGTACAAATTCATACATTGTCATGTCCGGTCGAATCGTGGGTATGCCAATATTCCTGTCTATATTCATCCAGACACCTCGGCTATGTGTTACCCTAGTTATGTCTGTCGTTACTCAATTAGAAAAGATGGAGTTTATTACAAACCTGAGAAGAAGCTCTATTCATGGGTACCGTATCCACCCAAAGGACGCCTTCCCAAGGCTTGAAAGTGATTATACATATTGATGATGATGATGTACGTGTGCATTGTAACTTATAAATGCATAATCTAATAGGTCCATTTCAAAATATTATCACTCGAAATCAATAAATTAAAGAAATATATTAAATTGTCAACTAAACATAAGATGCTAAACTGTTTTGCAAATGTGGAGACATATTTGGTAAGTCACAAAGTACCTTTTATTTATTGTTGATGCAAAAAGGTCAGTGATCATTTGTAGTTTAGATTGGTTTAGGAATCAAAATCTTATTTTTAATGACAAAAGATCGAAATTTAGGAATGATAGATATGGCTTTGTATACTGAATATATAATAAAATAATCCGGATGAAATGTATTCAATCAGGAGTTATAAAGACAAGATTTGGGATCGGAATGAAGAAATAATTAAGTGTATAGTGTAGTTTTCGAGTATTGAAATTGTCCTTTTTCTTGTGTCCTCTTCTCAACCAAGGGGATCATAATATAGTTTCCTCTTCTCAACCAATGACAAAAAGGTGAGGTAAATTAAAATATTGATCAATCGAATGGGATCATAATGTAGAGGGTAACTCGGATCAACTATTAATTTGATTTTCGAGTCAATGCAAAACCTAGGTTCAAAATAAGGGCTTACTGATAGCACATATATAGACATGTCACATGTGAACATTACAAGAGATAAACTACTTTTTTAAAGCACATAGACATGTCACATATCGTAATAATCAGTTAATTCAACTCTAAATATAGACGCAAAATTAAAAAAAAAAATCATGAACAAATGTAAATGGATTGTGATAGTTGGCACTTGGCGCGGACGCGGACGTAGATGTTTCAGGCCATTGAAAACAAACAGGCCTGACCGCCTGAATATAGTTTTCCCACTAAAAAAAGGTAAAAAAATGGCGAAATGCCAGTTCTGTTAGCTTATAACTTTTTTTTTTAATGGACATTTATGGGTTTTTGACATATCAAAGCTAAATGTCCACATAAAAATAACAATCAAACCATTAAATGGCCTTTGCAACAGATTTCAGTTTTAAAAACCTTTTTTTTTTAAACTAAGCATAAAGAACAAACCAAATCTCTAAATCCAAAGGTAAACGACAAGAGACAATTTATCACGACAAGGGAGAAAAAAAAATGACGTTTAACATTGATAAATTTGTAAAAACCCTAGCGTGGTTCCTTCTGATGCACGTCACCGTGGTTTCCCACGCCGGGAGATCACATTTCGTCACAACGGAGCTAGAGATACGTAATGAAATGAAAGGCTTGAAACGTCCAGAAATCGTTTACCACTGTCAAGCTATAAACAGTGGCCTTGACTACGGATGGCGACGAGCCAAAAGCCCACCATTGGGCCATACCTTCAATGTACTCTTGGAAGGTGGCCAAAAACTAGAGGAGGAGATTCACCGATGCCATTTCCGGTCCGTTCTCGGTACAGCGAATGTCGATATCCGTATGACAGCGATCGATGCCGAGATTTGTAATTATCACAACGAATGTGCCGTTCATGTTGTCACACCGGAAGGGATAATGTTTGATGGTAAAGAGTGGGATTTTGAAGAGAGGTATCCGAGGCTGATACCGAGGAAATATCTCGAAGCTAAGTGGAAACCGTGGCCACGACGAGGTAGCCAACGTCGCTCAGGGGGTTTACAATGATTTAGTGCATGCCCATAAGGCTAAACCATCAAACGAATATATGAATCATTGGGTTTTCATGTATTAGAGACAGATGGTGGTACTCAAACGGAGGAGTTTGTTAAGAGATTTCTGATGAACAATACGTTGGAGTTATATATAATTAATACATTACGTTGGAATTTTTGTTATATTTTCTTTAGTGTGGGCATTGTTATGAATTACACTTTACATATTAGTCTGTTGTACCAATAATTTCAAAAACAAAAAAAAATCATCCTTAAATATTATTTTTCAGTTAAATGACTAATTGATTACTTGATCAATACAAAAGTGAAAATCAGACCCAGCACTGAATACTGTGGCTTGGGTTATGCGATATGCGATTTGGAGTCCCACCGAGAGGATGTTAATTAGGCAAGCTAGTATCAGCATCCGTTTGAAACTTAAAAAAAAAAAAGAGAGAGAGATTAATTTTGTTAGCGAGTAATTAGGCTCCTCAGAAAAAAACTATCGTCAATATTCATTTCTTTTGTTAAACCGTTTTTTTTATATATATATTTTAGGTCTTGTAATGAGTTGTATCTCAGTTGTTCTTTGTAATTCTTCTGTAAATTCGATTTGAAATCTATATAATAATTTATACGTTAAAACATATGAAAACAAATCTGAACCATAGTAAAAAAAAAAAACCAAAACCTATTTTTTGTGGTTTACCCGATGATGTTAATTCGTTTTACGAAATAGTTTATGAAGTCAATTAATACCTCATTTGGATGAAAAATCATCAATCTGCATTAAAAAAATCTAAATAGTTTGCATTAAAAAAAGTACATCTATTTTTTTAAAAAGTGCGTTTGTCAAAATTTTTGAATATCTATTTTGATCATAAATACTTTAGATAAAGAAGGTTAAAAATTTCGTTAAATGATGTTGATCAAAATGATATTGGCATATTGCTACAATATTTAACGGCGCTAAAGTAAAATTTAGATACACGTACTTCAAAATGACTTGTTAATGTAATATTGTCATTTTCAGTGTTTAGATTTTTGGATGTACTCGTAATGACATAACTATTCCGTCTAACGTCTCCGATGGTATAACAGAAAACTAATTTTAAGTACCAAAGACAAGCTTTAGCGCAACTAACATACACGTGTGTGAAAAATGTACGCATCTTCGAAAATATTGTTAGAAGTTATAACAATAATGTTGTTTTCTTTTTATAAGTGGTGTAACAAATCAGTTGGTATCACTAATTTCTTGGAGATAACTTAGGTCCTTTTTATTATTATCCGACAATATACACTAATTTTTGTAATTGGTTATCTCGTTAGTAGCTAAAAAACTATTTTCCTTCCATAACTTTTTGTTTCCTTTTGTAAATATATAAAACCAAAAGGGATTTAGAGTGTCATCAAAAAATAAAATCAATAGGAGTTAAGCATTAGAGAAGGTTTTTATAATAAAAGAAGAAGAAGGGAAGAAAAAAAGAGAGAGAGAGAGAAATGAGAGGAGAAAATAGTGTTGCCAATAAAGCCCTAGTTTGGTGCCTTGTAATGCAAGTCATCATATTTCAAGGGAACTCGGTTGAAGTTGGAGACGTGTCTTTCACGCTATTGATGAGGAACGAAATGTACGGCTTAAAACGTCCATTGGTTGCCTACCGATGCACGTCGTCTGAGAAATCTCTCCGGTGGCATGAATCGTTTCCCAGATCGGAATTTGCATGGGATTTCGATGTCCCGCCGTTTGGAACCGGCGTGGTGATTCACCGGTGCCAGTTCCTGTCGAGCCAAGGGACAGCTGATGTCGAAATCAAGACGTTGTCGATGACATCTGTGTTGTGCGGAGGGCATTTGTGTAAATACGTCATTAGGCCGGACGGTATATATTTCGTTGGTTTTGAGACCTATTATCCTCACAGCTTTTTGTTAAGATTTCTGGAGTTGGTAAGGCCTGTTGACAAGCTTGTCGAGCCATGGAAGGCATGGTCTCCGCGGCAGCTAAAGGCTTTACGTGCGGATCGCAACCGTACCAGGTCAGGCGATGACAGAGACTATGATGATGACGACAAGGAAGACGACGATTAGGTGTAGAACAGATCATTTCTGCAATGTCACTTACCAAAATAGCAAAACTTAAGCAAAAAGAGGAGAGAAGAAATGTTGAAGAAAAATAGAAGTAGTTGATTTTCTTGGTGTGATATGTACAGATTGATCGTGTTGGTAGTGTCTTTTTGTATCTTAAAGCTTTAACATAATCTGTTGACCAAATGCCCAAATTTCTTAATTCTTTATCGTAATTTAGAAACACGTACGCATTTTTTAATGTATTTTTTGGCCTTTTCTTTTCATTTTGTATCCACTCTATTGAACTATAATTTTCTTGCCTTTTTTATTCATCAAGCGTGGCTAACTCGATTGGAAATTACAATCTAAAGATCAAATGTCGGTTTAATTGGACTAATGATGATTATTGGCAAACTTTGGTTCAGCTTCTCAATGAATATAATGAAAACAAGGTGCTGGCTGGCGAGCATTTAAATGGTAACGTTTTCTTTTAAAGGAGACTATAGTTTGGTAAAAGGCAAATGTGGTCGAGGTATTAGTCTTTGCGCAACTCATAGAAGATAAAAGAACAAGCCATAACCGATTAACAAGACTGCACATTTGATGTTTAAACATCACTCACGTTACAAACAGAAATACCTTAAGGAAAACTGAGAGACATTAAAACCAAGTTAAGAAAAGTAGACAACAGTAATGAAATTTACTGTTTTTAGACATTACAAATGTCTTATCCTGAGCCACTTCTTACCGTCTCACAACAACCACCACCAAGGTCTTCCAGATGGAGGAGGAGGAGATCTCCTGTAGTAGAAGGCTTTGTGAGCTTGAGGAGGAGGAAGAACTTTCAACGGTGGTGGAGGAGGAAGAGCAAGAGGAGGAGAATAAACCGGAGTAGGACGAGGAAGAGTTACCGGAGGTCGATACATGGGCGATGGAGGAGGAGGAGGAGGATATAGCGTCTTGTAGTTAGTGGAAGTTTGCAGGAGTTTTCTGTTGTTGTTGGCTTCAGCAACTGTGAATAAGATTGCCAATAGCAAAACTAGGGTGCAGGAAAGACCTAGAGACACCATTTTTCAGGTTAATGTTAAGAACCTTAGACTTAATTATGTTTATAGGTCCAGTTTATATATATAGTACATGGAAGTTCTCTTAATGGCTTCCCACTAACGCTAGGATTTATTCAACATCGTAGTTTTCAAGTATATATTAGCCGGCTTTGATTTTTTTTTTTTGCATTTTAAATTTCTCTTCTTTTCCTTATCGAGGCCTCCCTCTAATAAGTATGCTTGCTTAATGCTTAAACAGTGGCATTAACTATAAATTATTGAAGAAAGAGGATTTTCTTTTGGATTATCAAATTTTCAAAGATTCGGCTAATTACTTATAAATAAATTATATGTTGATCAGATTAATGTTTTTCTGACATGTTATGAATACCGTTCTACAAAAGCACCTTAACAACCCTATTTTCGTTGGAAGACTTTCTCAGGTGATTATCACATAAACCATTAGCTCACTTTTAAAAAAAAAGACGGTCCCTTATAAGATTGTATAAACGTGTCCAAAAGAACCAAAAATAAAACAATCTATTTTGCCAATTTACAAAAAAGAACAAAAAAACCAGCAAAGTAATAAAAATAGACAAACAATATAGTTACACTGTTATTTTCTTAATTGCTATCCCAAATTTCTTCATTGGGTGCAAATAATTTTTCAAATGATTATTTTGCATATAATTTTACTCTTAAGAGAAAAAAAATCAACAAAGTAATAAAAATGTGGATGTCGAAGAATGACTTGTTCCTCCCCTTGACCCGCGGCAAAAACTGAATCTTTAGCCGTTACATTTCTAAAAATAGTAGTTTCTGTACAAATACTATCAATGCCCAAAAAAAAAAAAAAATTGAGTGAGCAAGAAAGAAAGAAGAAAGAACAAAAAAAACAGAATTACACATATGGGAACCAAAAAAATTCCCAAAACCCTAGATGGGAACTTTGTTCTTATAATACTTATCATCACCACCTTAATGATGGTGACTCACTCCCATGGATTTCAACTAGAGATCAGGAACGAACTCTCGGGTCGGTACAGAAAACTTGTGTACAAATGCTGGTCTCGAGACAACGATCTTGGGTGGAGAGAAAACTGGCCAGATCAGCACAAGGACTGGTCCTTTGCCATGTCGCTCTTCCACACATACTTCCACTGCAACTTCCGTACAGGATACGGACGCGTGGACAATCAGCTAGTTGCCTCGTGGAAGATGAAAGAGCAGTGTGGGGACAGGTCCAAATGCACTTGGGTGGTTAAGAAAGACGGTCTCTACTTGAGACATTGGAAGACCATATTCTTTAGTAACAAGTATGGCAACGAGAGGTGGGATGAGTATGTTCCACATGATGTTCTTCAGAAAGCTTGGAGCTAAATTAAACAATCTGGCGATGTTGATATTATGAGAAAATTGAACGCGTCAATGTCGTGATTTTCGTGTCTGTATGTTGTTATTCCTGCTAATAAAAGCAAACTATGTGTAACTATATATGGTGATATTGAAAAAAAAGGACTTATATATGTTGTTATATTCGTCAACATAGTCATCAGCACTTTATCTTTTTTCCTTGGGATTTACTCTCTCTTCTATTTCCAAAAATAGATGAAAATAGCTTCTAGTACTTCTAAATTTAGAAGCCGTAACAGTAACGGTCTAATTCTCATTGAACATTTATATATCGGTTACATCTTCACGTGTCTCAAATTGTTCCGTAAGCCTCAAGACTCGACAAAATCAATAGTTAAGAAAACATTAGCGATCGTTGAATCCAAATGGGGAGAAACATGAAGGGCTGGTTCTTCTTCTTCGTGGCGACTGCTGTGGTGGCAGCGCTGTTACCGGCACCAACCATGGCGGGTCGTCTAGAGCTAAAGAACGAAATCTCAGGGGTCTCTAGTGTCCGGAAAGCGAAGCTGGCCGTGAGGTGTTGGTCAAACGAGGACGACCTTGGTTGGGACATGCTAAAGCCAAAGCAATCTCGGGTATGGAAATTCACGACCATGAACATGTGGCCGTTTCAGAAAACCGAGTTCCGGTGCCAGTTTAGGAGTGGGTTTGGAACAACGAGCCAAGACGTGGTGACAGTGTTCTCTGTCAAGAACGGGTTTAGGAAGGGGTGCGGAGAAGGAGGCGACGAGTGCATTTGGGTAGCCAAGAGAGATGGATTCTATCAAAGAAAGATTGTGAGAGATGATGAGGATGATGATGATCACAAGGACTTTGTTGATGTCCTCAAAAGCAAATGGGTTTGGAAATGGTGATTCTTTTAATCTTCTTGTGGTAATTATAACACACAAAAACAAATCATTAGAGTAACATTGTTCGGATTTCAAACCCATATCAATGTTTCTTGTTCATTTTTACCCCTTTGTGTTAGGGGTTATAAATATACATGGAGATTTTTTTGTTCTGACGTCATATACATGAAGATTAACTATACTACACTAAATAAAGCTTACATACTCGTCTGTCTGTCATTAAATAAAGCCGCTAATTACACAAATGTATAAAAGCTCTTATGAAATGTAAAATAAGAGCATCAGATCACTAAAAATCTATTACCAATATTATAATAATAAAATAATAAATAGAAGAAAACAAAAGCTAAAAAAAGCAAAAATCAATGAAATGGAACCAAACAAAAACGTTGTTAAAAAACTGGCCCAAACAAAAAATTTCGGCCAATTCCTATTTGACACTTAGCATAAGGAGCGTTCCTAAAACTCTTTATATAATGAACAATTCTAATAAAAAAATTCATTGTTTCTTTTTTTAAAAACCAATTTGTCTAAAAAATCGTGCCAAAAAAACTTATCGGAGATGGTCTAAGAGTCTCTAGCTCAAGGCTAAAATAAACGTGAACTTTCGTTTTGGAGGTATGAAGCCTTTATAAATTGCAAGTTTGAGTTTACAAAATAATTCAAACAATAATAAAAGAAAGAAAAAAAAAAGTCTTCGCGTTGACTTTTTAAAATGGATAGAAGAAACTCAGAAAACGCGCTTCTTTCGCGCGTGTGGAAATATTTATCTCCTTTTTATCAAAATATTTATCTCCTTTTTATCAAAATATTTATCTCCCAGAACAGAGAATATCTCGCCGCTTCAAATCCCAGTTTTTTTTTTCCCATGAAAGATGCCCGAGTCGTCTCGAGCTGGACAGATTTAACTCGTGACTCAGCTGTTTACTTGCTCTTCACGTTTGCAGCCATCAAAGTATCTCAGTTCCTCTACCGTTGCTTTAAATCCCCTGAAACGTCGTCGTTTTCTATGGAGACCCACCCAGAAGCTCTCCGGCGAGATCGAATTCTTTCCAGCAAACTTTACTTCGAAGTCCCCAAATCAAAGGTAATCTATTATGCTCTACAGGTTTTGTGTGAGCTTGCCTTCACAATTTGACTGACGAATTTGTTTGATCGACAGGTTTCGATTATCTATTCATCTGCTTACGACATCTCGTTCATGGGGATTGAGAAATTGTGAGTAATTACCCAATCTTAACTTTTAGTTTTGTCTCCGTTGACCAATTTTGAGAATTTGTTGAATGTCTGTGGGCTTCTCTAGTCTGAGAATATGTTAAAACTTGAAAGTTTCGAACTTTATCATTCTCAGTTTAACATATTCGTTTGATGAATATGTGCAGGCATCCATTTGATTCGACCAAGTGGCGTCGAGTTTGCAAGTTCCTTGTTTCTGATGGGTTTCTGGAGGAGAAATCTATCGTCGAGCCTCTAGAAGCTTCAAATAGTGATCTTTTAGTGGTACTTAGTTTTTCTTAGATGTCTCAACTATACTTACAGTTGATCAAGTATCTAGATAGAACTGTGCATTCACGTGTGAACATTAGTCATATGATACCATTTATCTATGTAATAACGGTTGTGTAACCTTTTTGTTTGTGGTTGTTCTGTATCAGGTACACTCGTTGAACTACTTAAACAGCTTGAAAAGCAGTGCAACTGTCGCTAGGATAACCGAGGTAATGTGATTTAACATGACAAGGGAATGTCCAAGTTTTTTTGGTCATTCAATAATCTAACTTGATTCTTGTTGAATTGAGATTAAACGTTTTGCTGTTTATTACAATGTATAGGTTCCACCAGTTGCTATTTTCCCAAATTTTCTTGTGCAGCAGAAAGTTCTTTACCCATTCCGGAAGCAGGTAGAAGAATCATTTGTTCTTTGCATCTTTGATTGTTTTTCTTTCAGAGAAATCTGTATTTGTGGAGTTATATTACAAAGTCGGTGTGTGACAGGTTGGTGGGACAATTCTGGCAGCTAAACTTGCAATAGAACGTGGATGGGCAATAAACATAGGAGGAGGTTTTCATCATTGTACTGCCGAAAGAGGAGGCGGGTTTTGTGCTTTCGCTGATATTTCTCTTAGTATTCAATTTGCATTTCTTCGTCTAAGAATATCAAGGTAAACTTTTCTCTAATGGTTTCCGTTTTGCATTTATCAAGGACCTTGACATGTTAATCACTTCCCACGAATGTATTAACCCTTTAGTTCTTGACCTTGTTATACTCGAACAGGGTTATGATAATAGATCTTGATGTTCATCAAGGGAATGGCCACGAAACAGATCTCGGCGATGACAGTATGAAAACCTTTTTCTTATTTCATAATTTTTTTGTCTTAACGGTGTTCAATATGATGATAACAGTCTTTTTGTTTGTGTGCAGGTCGCGTTTACATTCTGGATATGTACAATCCTGAGATATACCCTTTTGTAATGCTTTTTGCAAGTCATTTCCATTCCTTTTAACGTTTAGTGCAGTTTCGTCTATGGCTTTTGTGTTTGCATTTAACAGTTGGATTTATCTGCTCTGTTTTTTTTTTTTCCTTAAAGGATTATAGAGCTAGGAGTTTTATCGACCAGAAGGTTGAAGTGGTGGTAAGCATAATATCTTTCACGTATCATCAGCTGGAACTAAGTTGATTGTTTTGTGTGACACTGTAATTCTTCGGTCCTTTTTCTCTCTATCAGAGCGGGACCACTACCGATGAGTATTTGAGGAAGCTAGACGAAGCCCTTGATGTATGCATTGGATTATCCTCGTTAATCTCTTGTTTCTTGTCGACGATTGATTATGAGCATGGGATGTTAAAGCGTAGCTAATGAAGCTGAAAGCTAGAAAAATTGGTTCCTTGAATAAAAAACATTGATATTATTTTGGTCTTAAGGAATCTTGAGAGAAAAAACTTATGATGGTGCTGTAACTCTCAGGTTGCTTCACGAAGCTTTCAACCAGAGTTGGTGGTTTACAATGCTGGTACTGATATCTTAGACGGAGACCCTCTGGGGCTTCTAAAGGTAAGCTTTACATGGCCTTTCTCTCTGAGTGGAATATACAAGTTTATTCCTCTGGTTACAATTGTCTCTAACTTGGTGACTTTGGTGGCAGATAAGCCCCGATGGGATAACTAGTAGAGACGAGAAAGTCTTCCGATTTGCAATGGAGAGAGAGATTCCTGTTGTGATGCTGACTTCAGGTGCGAGATTGAATCTAACATATAACCAAATACGTATGTTGCCTATGAGTAATGTTTATAAAGGATAAAAGAAGTTATGTTATTGTGCAGGTGGGTACATGAAGTCGAGCGCCAGAGTTATTGCGGATTCCATTGAGAATCTCTCACGTAAAGGCTTGATTCAGATGCGACCGGATTCAGTTTCCACTTGAACTGTTCTCTAGAGCCAAAGCTTCTATGCGTTGCCGTGTGTGAATAATATAACCGTCTTTGTGTGTTTGATTTTGTTCCTTTTCCGTTTTTTGTTTAAACGGAATGTAAATTGATAGAGCGAAGAACTATATTTTAAAATTTTGTGATAGTATTTTTAGCAATGAAAGTAGTTAATTTTTGTTGACAACTTTAGTTCTTATTTTTGGACATCAGGCAACTTTAGTCTTTAGTTCATGGTGGACAAAATTTAGCTCGTTCACATATATCGGTTTTTTTCAACCTGTTACGTTCGGTCAAAAGAAACTTTGAATAGCGAAATGCAGAGCCTTTTGGTTGAATCCGATCAAAAAACAAAAAAAATAATGTATTTGATAACTGCATTTGGAAACCAAATAATTGTAGATTATATTCCCTTTCCTCGTCTCTAGGAGCAACGTAGCACTAAAATTTTAGCTATAATTTGAAATACCTCTCCTGTCCCCAAGAACTTAGACCCTTCTCATTCCTTATTCCTTCTCTAGTTTAGATCTTAATCAAGTTTAATATATAAAGTCCAATCTATTGAACTACTCACCCACATCAGCTCATTAGATTGAGCTGGTGTGCTAGTACTTCAATAGATTGGACAATATATATTAAACTTGACCAAGACATTTCTCCAAAAGAAAAGATAACAACAAAACCAACTAACTTGCCATCGGAGAATTTAATAATAGGTTTCTTCTAGATAAGATGGTTCCTGAAAGCATGGAACATCTTTGGGGAGAGAAGCAGTACGAAAGCTAGAATCGAGCCAAAGAACATCTTCACAATATAACTGAATACGTCCGATGACTCGCTATCTTCTGAGACCATTGCTTCCGCTGAAGGAAGCGATTCTATCACTGCATCAGCCAAATCGGTGATGAAGGACGCGGTGAGACCAAGCGCAGGGACACGCCCCCAGTTCTCTACCCCTGACTCCAGAGCTAATTCTCTATACTCCATGTCTATCTCTTCAAGAGTCTCAATGTGCTCACTCACAAAACTGAAATCCAAGGTAAGAAAAACAAATGAGAAAGACGAAATGGGTCAACAACTGTTAAGAGTCAAAAGACAATCATCAGACAGCTTCCATGTTTCTGATGATGGGAACTTGGGAAGCATCCTTTTCACAGCAAGAAAATCAGCTATGCGGATTATTATATGTTCTCTCACCTGACTGGAACGGCTAGTAGACTCTTAACGCCTTTCTTACCAAGGTCGACAAGAACCTCATCGGTGTATGGCTTCAGCCATTGAACAGGCCCAACACGACTCTGGAAAAGAAGGGATTTTTTGCTAGAATCAATTAGGGCTTGATATAAAGAGGTAATGCAAAGCAGCTTTTGTAATGGATGATGATATGACCAAACCTGGTATGCCAATTTATGGTCGTTAAGAACCCCTCGGGATTTAAGCTCATCCATTATCAAGTCAATACACTCTTCCATCTGTTTTTGGTATGGATCTCCGGCATTCTCTACGTAGCTGACTGGAACACCATGGGCACTGAAGAATATCATAACCTAAAGCATACATACATGGGACCAATAAAACTAGTGTTCGGGACTTCAACTTTATAAGGAAGGGGGTAAACCAGAAGGGAGAAATAACTATACCTCATTAGGATCAGAGAATTTTTGAAGCTCCTTCTCAATGAGGTCGGCCATGGAATTGACATAACCTCGCCTTTGGTACCAAGACTGTATGATAGCAACTGGCACTCCAGCCAGGTACGGATCTTTCCTGAATGATAATTCATGTCAAGGGCCGCTTGAGCAACTATAAGAAATATCCTGAAAACAGAACAATATACTATAAATATGCTTTGTGGCTTACACAAACCTGAATAAGTCTTGGAGAACGCGGATGCTTGAACCCGTCGTGGAGATAGAATACTGAGGGTATAATGGTAGGACAACAAGTCTTGTGATCTTGTCCTTCTTAATCTGGTTAAATGTAATTAGCATGATAAGTTAAACATAACAAGGACACAGTATCAAGCAACTACATCACAACCAGGAAGGAGCCTCTGATAATGGTTAAGTTGAGAGCAAAAGATCACTAGAATGTAAAAGTCACCTGCTGAACAGCCTCCTCAGTGAAAGGAAACCAATACCGCATTCCAACATAGACATTAGCAGAAATGTTCTTTGCTTCCAAGGCCATCCGAATTGCATCTGCTTGCTCATCGGTTATCTTACGCAAAGGAGAGCCACCACCAATTGCAGCATACCCTTCTTTTGATTTTGGGGCGCGAACCACAGAGATGAATTTCGCTATAGTCCCTTGGAGAAACTGAAATGGTCTGGGAAGACGTATAATATCCTGCAACGAAGCCAAGGTTAATCAATAAGCATTCCAAGATGGTTTTAAACTCAAAGTCTAACACGAGAGCAAAGTATAGATCCTCACTGGGTCGGCAAACAGATTATACAAGAAGGGTTGCACGTCATTAAGGGTTTCAGGGCCACCTAAGTTCAAAAGCAGGACACCGATCTTATCTTCTGCAACATGAGAACGGGTTTTAGCTGTCGCGTCATCATAAGAGCAGTCTCCAGAGACAGAACGGGCTTGCTCGAACACATTCGTCTTGAAACTCAATTTACGGTGCGTGATCGCGATAGACCCTTCAGGTTTCGGTTTGATGAATCCCCCAGATGCCTCTTTTGAATGGCATCGAACCAAAGACGATGAATTTCTCTGAGAACATGACCTGTACAGACACAATTGATAGCTATTTAGAAATTCTCCATCAAAATCGTCGTCCCTAGACTTATCAATCAGCAGGTATGATCAGTTTTCATGGCTAATCAAATCGAGCCTTTAGCAATAATTCTCGATCGTAATTCCCTAGAACAAAAGCAAATAGAGAATCCTAACCTCGGAAACCTGTAACCTCCAGGCTTCAGAAGAGGACGGAATCCAGCTGACAACGTCGTCGCCTCCATAGCTATAACTTCAAATCGATTAGGAAATTGCAAGAGAGATGGAGAAAGAGAGAGAGAGACGGAGGAAGCGAAATCGAATCTAGCAAGGAAGAATTGGATTGTGGGTTTAGGGTTTTGATTAGCCCTTTAAAGCGAGATTTTTTTCGAAGTTTGGCGAAAATGCGAAGAAGGTAGGTAAATGCAAAAATCACGACTTTTCCATTGGAGCAGACGAAGGCGTGTCTTTAAGTCAAAGTTGTTTATACGTTCCGGAACAAACAGTTTTAGACGGCTGCGTTTCGTTCTTTTCTTTCTGTTTACCGATTAGAACCAAAACCGAACCGGTCCATAACCGATACATCTTTGAATTTATTTATTATTTATTTTGCATTTACACCTACTCTCTATAGGTTTCTGACTGTGGGGGGATTGAGCTACGTGGCCGAACAACGGCCGCTTAACTAGTCAAAACAATTTGATACCGACAGATTCTAAAGAATATAGATGACCAAGTTATGAACCTAATCTCATACGGTTTGGTAAATGCAAATCCATAAATTCACAAAGGGACAAGATCAAGGATATTCAACTAGAAATTGCTTGAACCAGACATGCATCAACCATGGACTTAGGAAATCTTGGCAAAAACGTTTAAGAGTTCTCGTAAATTCACAAATGTTACTAGCTCAGCGGGTGTTTTCTTGGAACAAGTTGACCATATTAATATAAAGTTTACACTCAAAGTTCTTCAATAATTTATAGAGTATATTTTAAGTATTTTAATCATTGTATTAAAATATTCGGTAGCACACATGATCAAACATTTTCTTATAAAGGGCATGTTCTATAAGTAGAATGCTCTGTCAAACTAATGCCAGGATCAAAACTTGCCCTTTCAAGCGAAACTCGGGCAACATAATTCTTTATTCATTATATTAAATGCAGGTCAACGTATATTTACTATTATCATATAATACATACAATAATTGATTTTATTGAAATTTGGAACTCAAGTTGGTGACACGTAAACAGTAATAATGTTATCTATGGAAGGAAATCCAGTATAATATAAGATGGCTAAGCTCCAGATTCAAGAAAAGGCTTTTCATATTTCATATATTTTCTGAAAGATTCGTCTAATCAAGCTTAACAAATTCTAAGGATCTGCGATTCGATTAACGAAAGGTCTAACTTCTTAAAATAGTGACTTTGGTGAGATTATGGGTCATTGCTTCTCGTTGCCATCTTCCTCATCGGAGATTCACGAGGAGAATGATCACGGTGATGGAAATGCGGTGATACGTTATGGCGACGAGTTCGGTTTAGATCACGACCTTCCGGTTCACCGCCTCGGTTCGGTCTGCTCTATACAAGGAAGCAAAGCACTTAACCAAGATAATGCTATTCTTTATCTGGTAATTTATCTAGATATTTTGCTATTTTCTTCGTTTCCCATAGTATTTTTTTTTTTGGTTTATTCATTTGAGGAAAAACTAATTTTTGGATGAGACACTCGCTTGGGTTTATGGGTTGTAATAATAAATAAAGACCATGTGCAGGTTGAGATGAGATGATCCCAACTAATAACCAATTAGCAAGATCTATTCAGATGTCAATTTCTGCATTTGTATTTACATGCGAGAATATTTTTGAGATTCCTTTGATTTTGTTAAACACAAATAAAACATTTTTCAAAAAAAAATCTTGTGATTTCATAGTTTTTGTAAAGTGTTTGTTTACGTTTATTAAGTTAAAAATGAATTTTGGGTACGATCCTAATAATATTGGACTCCCTAAGCGTTAAACATAAAGTAAACGCAAATGTAATTTAAAAAAAATCGAATCGAAGCCTATGTTAAACCATTTTTTATCTGTTATATATATAATACTTGCGAAGTTAAAATTTAAGTAGAAAAGTGATTAATTTGGTATAAATTGGTTGATCTCATAGGGATACGGAACAGGGGATGCGGAGCTATGTGGAGTATTTGATGGGCACGGAAAAAATGGGCACATGGTGAGCAAAATGTTGAGGAATAGATTGCCATCACTTCTGTTAACACTAAAGAAGGAGCTAAACCAAGAATCTCATGTTTGTGAAGAAGAAGAAGAAGAAGAAACTCACAAGTGGGAAAAAGCTTGTTTTACTGCCTTCAGACTCATTGACAAAGAGCTTCTTCTCCAAGTCTTTGATTGCTCTTTCAGTGGCTCCACTTCTGTTGTTGCCATTACTCAGGTACAATTATTTCTCCATTTTTCCGCTAACATTAGAGGTTTTGAATGATGGCAGCCGACTAGGCCGCTCATTATGTGGCCGATGGACCGGACTAGTATTTCCTCTTCACCAAATATGTCTGCTGCTGGTTATATATATATATATATATATTGTTTAACTAGCTCTAGCTCATTCGATTGCTTTAGGGAGATGACCTCATGATAGCAAACCTAGGTGATTCAAGGGCAGTGTTGGGAACAATGACCGAAGATGGTGAGATCAGCGCAGTTCAGCTAACATCAGACCTAACACCTGATGTCCCTAGTATGCTTTTTTCACTCTCTCCTTGGCTAAGAATGGTTTGTGTCATGAGACGTTTGATGATACTTATTTAGCGACTTTCTAGCATCGCAGGTGAAGCAGAGAGGATTAGGATGTGCAAAGGTCGTGTTCACGCAATGAAAGGAGAACCGTCCAGCCAAAGGGTTTGGCTACCTAACCATGACATACCAGGATTAGCCATGTCAAGAGCTTTTGGAGACTTCAGGCTCAAAGACCACGGCGTTATTGCGGTTCCAGTGGTCTCTCACCATCGAATAACTTCTAAAGACCGATTCCTTGTACTCGCTACGGACGGGGTAAATGCACATATGATTCATATTTGGCTTACAATTTTCCGCTTCGAAATATTTTTACGTAAAAACCCTTGGTATTTTAATATTGTCCTTGCAGGTTTGGGATATGCTTAGCAATGAGGAAGTTGTATCGCTGATATGGAGTTCCGGCAAAAAGCAAGCTATGGCTGCTAAATTGGTGGCAGAGGCGGCTGAAGCTACTTGGAAGAAGAAGCTTAAATCTAAGAAGATTGATGATATTACAGTAATATGTCTTTTCTTACAGAACAAGGAACAACCAAGTTGTACTACATTTAAATTATAAGATATTACAGTATGATGCATGGTCGAAGCACATTTGTCGCACATACTGCCAAACCAAGCGCAAATCGTAGAAAAGTCCAATATACAGTATATTTACGTAATGCATGCAAGTGTTGACTGAAAATGGAAACTATTATTTTTAGGGCCAATCCTATATATTAAAGCCCCAACGCAGATAAATCTAAATGTTGCCTCATTCGTATATTTTTCTTATGAACAAGTGATTTTAATTCATGTTTGGATTTTATAAAATCACGAAAAGCATAACTATATATTAGTACACAAGTATCTATCTATCTTCCGTGGCCGTTCTAGTAGTTATTTCTAGATTTAATATTAAATATTTAATTTTTATATATATGAACAACAGTTAGTCGAGGGGCACTCCAAAATTGTGACGTGAATCAAATTAAAAAGCTAGACATGTGGAAAGAACTTAAAAAGAAGAGGACGAAGATAGATAGGGGTAAAGAACAAGAAAACAAATTTAACAAAGAGCAATCAATTAGCCAATATCTAAAGTATTTAACTGAAACAAGGACAGGCGTCAAAAAAAAAAAAAAAAAAAAAAAAAAAACTGAAACAAGGACATTTGACTAACATTATAATATATGACTTCTGAATTGTGGCCTTATTTTCAATTAATTATAATGTGGCCAAGAGCTTATGCTTTGGATGATTTAGGCAAGGGGCGGTGCTTGCGAGTCACTGAAAGATGTGTGTTCTCTAGATTTTATGGTTCAAAAAACAAGAATTGATCAATTGTTCGAGGGACTTAATCGTGATCCCACCAGAGAGATATAGTTAACCATGCTATTACATAATTTACGGCTTGGACAGAGGCTACTATGAAAATGATGAATTGGGACTTGGCGGGATTCTAATTTATAAGATTTTTTAAACTATTTTCCAAACTTTTTATATTAATAACTTTTCTTATTTTTTTAGTATT
This sequence comes from Eutrema salsugineum, assembly GCF_000478725.1. Lineage (NCBI taxonomy): Eukaryota > Viridiplantae > Streptophyta > Magnoliopsida > Brassicales > Brassicaceae > Eutrema > Eutrema salsugineum. Next base: position 3,793,029 of record NW_006256547.1, on the reverse strand, counting down.
TTATTTCAGAACCGAATATCCACAAATATCATGATTTTTGGATGGTATACAAAGATCGGAAATCCGAAAGCCACATATCCAATCTGAATCCATCACGAATCTTCCAATCATTTAATAACGATTAAAAAAGCGACAAAGTTGGTTGGTTTTCGTTTTCTTTAATCTTTCGGAAACTCTGGTTTCATGTGATAAAGCATCGAGCGGCAAAATCAATAAGAAATGTTGTGATTGTAAGCGGTGAGGCTCGTGATGAGTGTGGCCTTGGATCAATATTGTAAATATTTTTTTTCTTCTTCACCATCGCATTGTTACACTAGATTGAACACTTGATCATATATATCTATAGAATTTTTCAATGTCTTTAATGGCGTCAATTTTAACTACAGTTAGTCCAACTTAAGAAGTTTTGAAAATCATCTACTACAAGGAATCTTGATGCTAGGTTTGCGATAACCTTCAATATATGCGCACTACATGAGTATCGACGATCGATTGAAGATGTGACACTCTGACACCATTCATATTCCTAAGTCATGTTCCCGACAATGACTATATGTTTCCTTTGTCCTACGAAGTAAGACAAGTTCAGTTACATTTTCGTCGGTTAAGCAAGCCACTTTAAAAAACAAAACAATAAATAAAACTAATATCAGTGAACATTGAGCTAAAGTAAGTGAACACACACGGGATTCATCTGACCTAGACCTCTCCCAAAATATCAAGACACTAAGACTAGAAAATGCATACATCACTCTTCTTAACAAAGGCTATATAAACCCTAGATTGGCACAAGGTTCCACACAACACAACACACATACATCTACAGATTAACAATGAAGCTTCTTATTGGGCTCGCCTTGGTTTTTTTATCAGCTGTTGCAACTTGCAAAGCTGATGAAGAAATTACTTGCGAAGAGAACCTCCCATTCACATGTAGCAACACTGATCGTTTAAACAGCAAAAGTTTCGGAAAAGACTTCATCTTTGGTGTAGCATCTTCTGCTTACCAGGCATGTAACAAATCACACATTGTGTTGCCAGACCCCACTTTTGAGTTTTGACGTATTATAAAAAATCACCATTCAAAAACACTAAAAATCCAACGTTGCATGGTCGTTTCTTTTTATTTCAGATCGAAGGAGGCAGAGGTCGTGGTGTTAACACTTGGGATGCATTCACTCACCGGTACCCAGGTATGTCGTTTAATTGGCATGTTTATATATATATATGAGAGCTAGGGCCTACGAATGTCGTTTATACACATGCCTCTATTTATACATTAGTAATGTCTTTGTAAACACTATCAGAGAAAGCCGGACCAGATTTGTCGAATGGAGACACTACTTGTGAGTCATATACGAGATGGCAGGTTAGTTCCTTAGTATATATTATCACTGGATTATCTATCAGCTACGTGTGGTATTGACATGCGATTGTATACGTAAAACTGCAGAAAGATATAGACATTATGGACGAACTCAACGCTACTGGCTACAGATTTTCTTTTGCGTGGTCAAGAATCCTTCCAAGTATGTACACATTATCGAATCATGTATATATGTGCCGTTGTATTTGATTATGATTGTTTGGAGAAGTAAATAAACGAATATATATACATGCATGAGCAGAAGGAAAGGTGAGTAGGGGAGTGAACCCAGGAGGTCTTAAATACTACCACGATCTCATAGATGGCCTCCTTGCAAAGAAGATAACGCCTTTCGTTACCTTATATCACTGGGACCTTCCTCAAACACTGCAAGATGAGTATGAAGGCTTCTTGGACCGCAGGGTCATGTATGTTCTTCATGCAATACTTCTTATGAAGAGAGATAAACAAAAACAAAAAACATATATAGGTCTGAATATCTGATTATATTGCATTGATGAAATGATTGTATAAATATGCGCAGTGATGATTTTAGAGATTATGCGGATCTATGTTTCAAGGAATTTGGTGGAAAGGTAAAGAACTGGATCACTATTAACCAGCTGTACACAGTGCCTACGAGAGGCTATGCAATCGGAACAGATGCACCGGGTCGATGTTCTCCTGCGGTTGATGACAGATGTTACGGAGGAAATTCTTCTACCGAACCCTATATCGTTGCACATAACCAGCTTCTTGCTCATGCTGCCGTGGTTGATCTTTACAGGACGAAATATAAGGTGAGTTCTCTCCGGTTGTGTAATCATCTCTAACATATCTGATTATATATAATTTAATCATATCATTGTGATCGTGACCACAGTTCCAAGGAGGGAAGATTGGTCCTGTGATGATTACTAGATGGTTTCTTCCATTTGATAAGAATGACCAGGCCAGCATAGACGCAACCGAGAGGATGAAAGAATTCTTCTTTGGATGGTACGTCTTGAACATTACAGTATTATAATTATACTACAAGAAAACATTATAATATATCTTGTATATATAAACTAATGTAAAAAAAAAAATACATGGATCAGGTTCATGGAGCCGCTAACAAAGGGTAGATACCCAGACATCATGAGGCAAATTGTGGGTAGTAGGCTTCCCAACTTCACGGAAGCAGAAGCAAGACTCGTTGCTGGTTCATATGATTTTCTTGGTCTCAACTATTACGTCACTCAATACGTCCAACCAAATAAGAACACCGTCGCTCCCGAAAAACACACTGCCATGATGGACGCAGGCGTAAAGCTCACATGTACCGCCACTCTATTTTCACTTAGTTTTTTTTTTTTTTTTGACAAAAATTTCAACTTAGCTACAACCTTTCTATATATATATATTCTTCCTTTCTATAAATAAATATATATATATTCTTTTCATTACAGCATATATACTTTGTGAGTGACGATCCGTTATTTCATCCTTATGTGTACAGATGATGATGTAAATGGTAAAATAATTGGTCCACTGGTATGTATGATCCACCCCCTAGTCTTTCATTCTCCTTTTTTTTTTTTTAAGCAAATTAACACCCATTAGTTCTTCTTCTTCTTTTTTTTTTTCTTATATATATAATAACTATTTGATCCCCTTTTTCAGTTTGCTGAAGACAAAACCGGTGGTAACAGCTATTATTACCCAAAAGGCATTTATTATACTATGGACCACTTCAAGACCAGATATGGTGACCCTTTAATCTATATCACCGAGAACGGTACGTACTTATCTCTTTCCATCTATATATAGTACTTTTACATGTAAACTGTATTTTAACATATGACTGTTCAACTCAAAATATTTTTTCATGTACAATATGAATGTTTAATTATAGGAATTAGTACTCCTAGTGAAGAACCCCGTGAGCAGGCTGTTGCCGATTCCTCGCGGATAGATTATCTCTGCAGTCATCTCTGTTTTCTCCGTAAGGTCATCAAGTAAGTGGAAGCTACTATATATGATACTTACATATATGATCATCATCATCAATATCGTAGGACTTTATATGATGAGATAATGATGACTGTTCTTGTTTTTCAGGGAGAAGGGTGTCAACGTGAAAGGATACTTTGCATGGGCTCTTGGTGATAACTATGAATTCTGCAAAGGTTTTACCGTCAGATTCGGACTCAGTTACGTTAATTGGACAGACCTCGATGATAGAAACCTCAAGGATTCTGGCAAATGGTTCCAGAGGTTCATTAACGTTACCACCATCAAACCTCCAGCTGCCAAACAAGACTCCCTTCGCTCAAGCCTCTCCTTCCAGAACAAGATGCTCGCAGATGCATGAAACACTCTTTTTCCACGTCAACATGTCTCACTCTTTTTCTACTGTGCTCCATAGATAAGGAGCTTCTTCCACCTATGCTGTACTCTAAATAAAACAAATTCCCAATAAAGAAATGATCAATATATTAATGAATAATTTACTTTTATTTACTACTAGGACATTATGTCAAGCCAAGGTATATGGGAGAAAAACAACCCCAAATTACAAATAACGAACCAACCTGGCAAGCTGAATTTTCCTCTATATTTTTTATTTTAACATCCCCCACACACACACCCCACAAATATAAACCCGTAAACCGGTTAAATGTAACAGGAAAATAAAGGACGGAATAACTTAAAATTCACTTATTAATTTAATAAGTTCAGCTATATGTATACATATATATTTTTTTGGGGGAGTTCAAGTATACATACACTTTTAATACACCCAAGTTATATCCAATAAAGTAAACTGTATGTATAACCAAACCTAATATTGCAAACTCAAAAACTAGACCAAAGAGGCAAAGACGACGTATCATACTTAATTAGCTCAAACAGTGAAACCAAATCAAATTACATATGTTTTTTTTTTACTTTTCTTTTCGTTCAAACAGCGAACCCATCGTGGTGTACCCTAATTAGCGGTTGACTGTTTGTTTGATTTGCGTTTCTAAGTTTTTTTTTATGTTTTGTGCGTGTTTTCTTCAAATAAGTCCACAGCCTTTAAGATTTTTAAAAACTTAATTATTTTCCCATCACAAACATAAACACCAATGACCAAACACAAATGATTGAGAATTATCCTAATTAATTTTGGTATATGCGTATAGTTTTGCAAAAAAAAAAAATAATAAATAAGAATTCAAAATGTCTTATACTTATATAAATTTTTAGTTTTTTTTCACTATATTTAAAAAATAAAACACAACAACAGAATCAGAAACGAGCTTTTGAATCATATCATTTTTAGTTTATATATATATATATATATATATATATAACCACACAAAATAGTAATATGTTTTCAAGATGGTTTCATATTTTAAGGAGATAAATTTCAGTTGAAAATACTAAAACTTAATTAAACCGTACACCTGAGATCTTAAAAACTAGACCTTAACCTGAAATCATAATCTCAATCTCAATTAAGCCCAAAAACTAAACTCTAAATCTAAAATGTGATATTTACATGATATGTACTCTATATAAACCAATGCTTCTGTATAAATCGATGCATTGTCTTTCAACATCTTAATACATAAACCCTATAAAGGTGAGGTTCATTTTGTCCATTTTGTTAAATTAGTATTGTTGTATCATAGCCAGAAGTATATGACTGCTAGTTTTTATGTTTTTTTTTTTTTATGGTCATTTTTCCTAATTTCACATTTAAATATAAATAAGCAAAACGAAAAAAAAAAATCAATGACTGAGGAAGATTATTGTTTTGCAGATGATAAATCACCTCCAGTACTTAACTAATTACTTAACGACGAATTTAATAAACAAATAAACGTGTTTTTTCATGCCCTTTTTTGTCTTTTGGAGTCTCCGGTTTCATGTGATAAAATCATCGAGCGGCCAAAAATCAATATAATATGCTGTGACTGTGAGAGCCTGAGAGGCGAGGCTCGTGACGAGTGACACATTGGATCAATATTGTACTTGTTTTTTCTTCTTCATCAACACATTGTTACACTAGATTGAACACGATTATATAGCTATAGAATTTTTCAATGATTGGAGTCAATTATAACTACAAGTCCAACTTAAGAGGGTTTGAACATCATCTACTACAAGGAATCTTGATGCATGTTGTTCTAGTTTTACGCAAACCTTCGACAAATGCTGCACTGCATCACTGTCGACGTTCGAATGAAGATGTGATACCATTCGTATTCCAAGTCGTGTTCCCCATAAGGAACACATGTGCTTAAAAAGAGGTAGTTGCATTAGATAACAACAGAAATGATGATAACAAGTAAATGATAATATATTTCTTTATTTTGTCTAAAGAAGAGAGACAAGTCAAATTACATTTTCGTCGGTTTTGTTTTATGTCATTTACGGTATTCGTAAATTGTTTTATGTTACTTGTTATTTCTGTATGTGTGGAAATCTTATTTTTATCGAGCTGACTTCTATTTTCATCATATAAAACTATGATCTATTATCTTGGGGTTCTATCGTTTTAAAAATTCGATATCATATATATATTCATTTACGAAAGAAACCAAATGATTATATTTCTAAAAGTACAACAATCAAATCAATAAAATAACACGTTAAACTTCATCCCATATTTTTCTCGATGCCTTTTCTGTTATTTGCTTCTACATCAACCTACGAATTAAACTCTAGAGAAGATAGTATTCAACCATTCACAATTCAGATTAAGAATGCAACATTTTTTCTTCAATTAAATGGTCGATTGAAGAGCAAAGCCACTCTAAGAAGTGGAAACAAAACGACAAATAGAACCAATATCGGTGAACATTGAGCTAAAGTAAGTGAACACACGGGATTCATCTGGCCTAAACCTCTCCCGAAATAGAAAGACACTAGACTAAAATATCTAAACCTAACTCTTCCTAAAAAATGCTATATAAACCCTAGATTGGCACAAGGTTCCATACAACACAACACACATACATACATCTACAGTTTAACCATGAAGCTTCATAGGCTCGCCTTAGTTTTGCTAGTAGCTGTTGCGACTTGCAAAGCTGCAGATGAAAAAATTACTTGTGAAGAGAAGGAACCATTCACATGTAGCAACACTGAACGTTTAAACAGTACAAGTTTCGGAAAAGACTTCATCTTCGGTGTTGCATCTTCTGCTTACCAGGCATGTAACAAATCACACATTTTGTTGCCACTTTTGACGTATAAAAGAACCATTTAAAAACACTAAAATCTTACGTTTCATGGTTGTTTCTTTTCATTTCAGGTCGAAGGAGGCAGGGGTCGTGGTTTTAACGTTTGGGATGAATTCACTCACCGGTACCCAGGTATGTCGTTTGCATGGTTACATATATATGAGAGGAAAGTCGTTGATATGTCTCTATGTATACATACATATATAGTCAATGTATTTGTAATCTCTATCAGAGAAAGCCGGAAAAGATTTGGCGAATGGAGACACTACTTGTGAGTCATATACGAGATGGCAGGTTAGTTCCTCAGTATATATGCTCACTGGATTATCTATCAGCTACGCGTGGATTGACATGCGAAAATGCGATTGTATACGTAAACTGCAGAAAGATATAGACATTATGGACGAACTCAATGCTACGGGCTACAGATTCTCCTTTGCGTGGTCAAGGATCATTCCAAGTATGTACACATTATCAAACCATGTATATGTGTCTTTGTATTCAATTGTGATTGTTTGTAAGGGTAAATATACGAATATATACATGAATGAACAGAAGGAAAGGTGAGTAGGGGAGTGAACCAAGGAGGTCTTGATTACTACCACCAACTCATAGATGGCCTCCTTGCAAAGAAGATAACGCCTTTCGTTACCCTCTTTCACTGGGACCTTCCTCAAACATTGCAAGATGAGTATGAAGGTTTCTTGGACCGCACGATCATGTATGTTATGAAGAGAGATAAATAAAAAGAGAAACATATATACGGACATATAGATTTGATCTAGTTACGAACATTAATGAGATGATTCTATAAATATGCATGCACAGAGATGATTTTAGAGATTATGCGGATCTATGTTTCAAGGAATTTGGTGGAAAGGTAAAGCACTGGATCACAATCAACCAGTTGTACACAGTGCCTACGAGAGGCTATGCAATCGGAACAGATGCACCGGGTCGATGTTCTCCTGCGGTTGATGACAGATGTTACGGAGGAAATTCTTCGACCGAACCCTATATCGTTGCACATAACCAGCTTCTTGCTCATGCCGCAGTGGTTGATCTTTACAGGACGAAATATAAGGTGATTTCTCTCCGGTTGTGTAATATTCATCTCTAACATATCTGATTATACAATTTAATCATATCATTTGTGATCGTGACCACAGTTCCAAGGAGGGAAGATCGGTCCTGTGATGATAACTAGATGGTTTCTTCCATATAACGAGACTGATGAGGGATGCATTAATGCAACTAAGACGATGAAAGAATTCTTCTTTGGATGGTACGTCCAAAACAACAAAATGATTTTTTTTAAAAAACATTGCTAATATATATGCTGTTCTTTCACAAGGTATATATTAATGTACATGGATCAGGTTCATGGAGCCGCTAACAAAGGGTAAATACCCAGACATCATGAGGAAAAGTCTGGGTCGTAAGCTTCCCGACTTCACTGAAGCAGAAGCCAAACTCGTTGCTGGTTCATATGATTTTCTTGGTCTCAACTATTACGTCACTCAGTACGTCCAACCAAATAATACCATAGTCCCTCCCGAAAACCACACTGCCATGATGGACCCAAACACAACGCTCACATGTACGTACCACTCTATTTACTTCCACTCAATTAGTTACAACCTTTCAATATATACATATATCCTTATCAATTTTTTTTCATCCAATTGTGTTTTACAGATAACAATTCACGTGGTGAATTTATTGGTCCTGTGGTATATATGCATGATCCACCCTTATTCTATATAAGCAAATAATAACACCATCCGAATATATTCTTGTGATCATTTATATTATATTTCCTTTCTCAGTTCTCTCTAGAGGACGACCCAACAAAAAACGCCTATTACTACCCAAAAGGCATTTATTACGTTATGGACTACTTCAAAAACAAATATAGTGACCCTTTAATCTATATCACCGAGAACGGTGAGTTCATCTCTTTCCATCTATATATATATAGTACTCAGTTACATGTTAAGAAATTGATGACTCTCAAAATACACACGTATATTAATATTAATTGTGGAATGTTTGTTCATGTACTATGACGGTTTTAATTATTTAGGAATTAGTTCCTTCGGTAACGAAACCCGCGAGGTGGCTGTTAACGATACCAAGCGGATTGATTATCTCTGCAGTCATCTTTGCTTTCTCCGTAAGGTCATCAAGTAAGTGGATGCTACTATATATGATAATCTTTATATACATACATAAATGATCATCATCAATGCCTATATATATATATATATATATATATATAATGATGATTGTTTCTGTTTTTCAGGGAGAAGGGTGTCAACGTGAAAGGATACTTTGCATGGTCTCTTGGTGATAACTATGAATTCTGCAAAGGCTTTACTGTCAGATTTGGACTCAGTTACGTTAACTGGACAGACCTCAATGATAGAAACCTCAAGGCTTCTGGCCAATGGTTCCAGAAGTTCATTAACGTTACCACCATCAAACCTCCAGCTGCCAAACAAGACTTCCTCCGCTCAGGCCTCTCCTTCAAGAACAAGAAGCTCGCAGATGCATGAAACACTCTTTTTCCATGTCAACATGTCTCACTCTTTTTCTACTTTGCTCCATAAAATAAGGAGCTTCTTCCACCTATAACACTGTACTCTAAATAAAACAAAAAGATTCTCCATAGAGGAGGATCAATATCTATATCAATCATGAATACAATACTTTTGATTATTTACCACTGCATTATGTCAAGTCAAGGTCCCTGAGAAAAAGAACCTAATTTAAACAAAACGAGCCAAACGATCAGAAGGCTGAAATAACACAGACAAAAAAAAAGGAGATCTGATTAACTGACTTGACGTTTCACTTTTGTCGTATCACATGTTAAATACTAATTTTGAACATTTTGAGATTATAAAATTGTGACAACCGAAAAAAAAAAAAAAAAACAGAGCACCACTTGAGGAGGACATAGCCTATGCACAAGCTTATACACTTGAATTTATTAAACCTTAAAGAATAACACATGTACGACTAATCTGACGATTACTCATCTTCATTCACGAAAGATCATTTGGGCAATAACTCGTTAAGACATTCTTTTGGATGTGACAAAAAACTACTTATACATAGTTATGGATAAAGATCTTGTTAGCAGAGCGCAAAAGACAAACGAAAACCGAGTAAGCGAGATCTGAGAACCAACGATCATGGCCATATAGAAAGTGTATTGTTATTAATCTGCTGAAATACAAATGGAAATTAATTGTCAGCTTCGGTATAAAAAAAGTACATACATTTTCATTTAAAAAAAATAAAAAGACACTTTCAATCTCAGCTTAATATACCCAATTCCACATACATTTTCATGATATCTATGTAAATTTCATGACTTTTGTTAGTGTCATTACCAGCTCAAAAACTCAGAATCTTGGGAGCAATGTAAATCAAAGGCTCCAAAGCACTCGGAGAAAACTTCCTAGCAAAGAGATAACACATGGATGTGTTTCCTCCATTGTAAGTGCAGTTGTCACCATTCAAGATCCTTGCAAAGAACTCCTCACTGACATCTGACTGTCCAAATGTAGCCGGGTGTGGTCCACCTCTCGACCAGTCCACCCAAGTCAAGCTACGGTTAGCCAAGGCCGCTGGTTTCTCAATAGTCAACATTGTTGGGAAGTAATGCTCGTCCACGTAACAAGCGGGCGTACAAAACTCTTTGAATTTAGGGTAATACAATGTATCTTTGATAATGGAAACTGCAAGCTCCCGGTTAACCTCAAACCATTGAGACCCTTTTCTCCATTCGTTTATTGAAACTTCAGGGGACATGTTGCCATTGTAGCGGCCTCGGCCATAGGGACTGGGATCGTCAAATGAACCCATAAAGCTGTGCTTTGATTTGGTTATGTAACCGTGGATAGTTGTGAAGTTGAAGAGGGGAATGCATGACTCGGAGAGGAGAACAAACCATTCGTTTGAGATATCGAGCAGAGCATTTGCAAGAAGCCGCCTCTCTGCATCGCACATTGTCATTCTTCCCCATTCTGCAACCTGCCCAATGATGAAGACAATCCAATCACCATCAGATATGTATAAACCACCAATTTAAAAGTTGATCACAAACATACTCGTTAACATCTGCTCACACCTTACGCAATTAGCATCCCAACAAGTCATTCAAATGACAAGTTTTTCAACAAAACAAAAACTTGCAAAGTATGTACATAAAGAGCTATACCTGACTTGGAATCTGCCGACGGTAGAAAACAGAGGAAGGTGGAAACTCGGCTGAAGAAGAAACTTGTGAATGGATGTACACTGAATAATGCATTTCATGACCCTTGAGAAGCCTCTCCCAAAGCGGTGCAAGCGGCAAGGGACCCATTGTCAAGAACATAAACGCGATTTTGGGGACCCTGTTAAAGGGATAGTCTTTTCTCTGAGGCACGAAAGACGCCCGCCAAAGGAGCTCTTCATCGGTCATATTATGCATAAGAACTAGAGGGGGCTTAATCCATTTATTCAGAACATTTGGTTTCTCGCGGCAAGGCACAAAAGTAGAAGTAACTGAGGTCACTACAGTATTGATTCCATAATACTTGATTGTGGATACACTAATGATGATGAAAGCAACAGAGAAAGCTAGAAAAAACCCTAGCAGAAGAAGCAGCTTGAAAGGAAACGCCTTACTTAGCCCTGTCCTAGCGCCGCCTGTAACCAGAATGTCTTTACCTTCTTCCAGCTGAAGAGCCCTACTCAGCATCCCTACACTAGAAATTTAGTAAACAGGCGTCTGCGTTATATAGATTCTGTTTCTGCTTAAACTCCTAAACCAAGAACATCAAAGTAACATCACAAAAAATCAAAACTTTGATAATAGCAATGTACACACTCTGGATCACTAGATATATCCCGAAACGCCTTGATAGTTCTTGAAATCAAAAGTTATTAAAAAGATCTTAAAACTAAACCACAAGATAATCATTAACCATCCCAAAATCCAATTTTTTTTCCACCACTTAGTAATCTACGAATAAATTTAGGAGCAATCTCCGACAAAGCTTTGAAATTCCTAAATAAAATTAGAGCAAGAGCTACTTCAAGAAATTAATCCGTGAGAAAACCGCCGAGGTTTCTGGTGTTCCCAGAAAAAAGAAGAAGAAGACTTACAGAAAGTAAACAACTTTCAATCGTGGGAAGATGAGATCACAGTGGCCGTAAAGAACTTACGAATTCAGGGTGGAGAGAGTGAGAGAGGATGAATTCGAGTATAAATAAAGGTGAAGGCTTTTAAGAAGGTGAAGGCTTTTCGCGTATGCTTGGTGACCATTTTCAGTAAATTTCGAGTTTTGACATTTCGATAGCGAAGACTCCAGAGGTCAGAGAAGGTTAGGTTTCAAAGCCGTCCTAACTTTTTTTTTTTCTTTGGGGGTCATCCATATCACAAATCATCTATGTAGAGTCTTTCGTGTCAACGATGTTCGGACGAATCGGACCACTGCAATTAAAAAGGCCACCTTTTTGAGTGCACTAATCTTTTGACTCGTAACCTTAATTTAGAGCCTGTCTTATGAGGGTTGGGTTAGCCTACGAAATATTATCATCATACTTAAATATTAGTTTGTATTTCGAGTTTCATTTTCGTTGTACTACTTGCATTCGAATTTTTGCGCAATGAAAACGAAAAGGAGCGAGACATAAAAAATAGAAAAAAGAGTGATTAAGATAGATGTTGATCCATGATCCAATATGAATTTTAAGCCAATTTTTTTATAGCCAATTTTTAGCCAGCTTGGACAATTGATTTGTGATAGAGGAAGGAACGAGAACCTCAATAGCAATGGGGAAATTTAACTAACGGAAATTGGGAAAACCCGTGCTTTATATATCGAGAGCAAGATAAAACAAATCGCATTGAATGTGTTAGTTAAAATTTGTTTTGACTTGAGAAAGAGAGAATTAACCAAAACACAAACCGTTAACAAAAAAATAGTCAAAGGAGAATCCATATATGTTGATGACATGTTGCACCAACTCAAATAGATGAAATAATAATAATTGAACATTCATATATGGTAAGTTTTTCTGAATTCCAACATTCATATATTGAAGAATTGACCAAATGGTTGCCAAATGTGCTGACTGGTTTTTTAATTTGCACCTATCATATTAGTATATTACTATATATTTATAAACCATATGGTAATTATGTAAAACCTCGATTATAAGTAGGAATCAAGATTCAAAGCCTATATCATAATCCATTCTTTCAACATAAGAAAAATAAGAAAAAAAGACTGCGATGAGATTGCTCTTAATATTTGCAATTTTGAGTTGCCTTTACAATGAAGCCTATGGGAAAGTTTCTTTAGATATCGATATGAAATTGAAGACTCTTAATAAGCCAGCGTTGAAGACCATCAAGGTATGGTTGAGATCTAAAAGCAGAGATATTACTTCTTGTGTATATTTTTATTTGGTTTCAGAGTTCCAAAAATTGATCACCATTTATTTCATTTCTAGAGTGAAGATGGAGATATAATAGATTGCATAGATGTTTACAAACAACATGCTTTTGATCATCCCGCCTTAAGAGACCACAAGATTCAGGTAAACAAATTCTTCACATGCATGTCATTTAGTAATTTTCATGCTGAAATTATTTACAAGTTATTTTTACCCAAAAGGCGTGTCTATGTTTGTTGACAAAAATTGGGGGGAAAGAAACATGTCCATATCCCCAAATTTAGATGTAAATTTTGGATCCCAAAAATTATAAAAGTGCTCGTAGTGTAGTAGTTAAATGTCACTAATTGAATTAAACCCTTTTATTTTTGTTCATCTTCAAGTCAACTATTATTATTTTTTATTATATTTCACCATATAGACCCCGTGTGTCTTGACACGCTTTTAATTTATTTTTACCGATTCTAAATTTATGCATGAAGATGAAACCGAGTGTGGAGTTTGGTACAAAGAAGACCACAAATCCAAACAACGGTACTTCTGAACAAATCACGTCTCAGATTTGGTCCAAATCTGGAAACTGTCCCACAGGGACAATACCGGTTCGTAGAGTCAGTAGAGAAGACATAAGCAGAGCCTCTTCACCGTCTCATTTTGGAAGGAAAACTCCTCACGTGTACAGATTTCTCGACCAACACAAGGCCAATTTCAATTTAACGTCAGCTGAAAATAAACCCCGCCCAAAGGACCGATCGGTATGCAAATTTAAAAAAAAAAAAAACAAATCGTAGAATCTTACCTAACTAGAAAATTAAAACCTTAATTCATACATCTAACTAGAAACACTTCTTCTCTTGTTGATGAAATAGGAAGCGATCCTTCTCGCCCTAGGGTTCAACTATGTTGGCGCTCAATCTGACATAAATGTTTGGAACCCTCCGAGAGTTCAGCCTCACGACTACAGCTCTGCTCAGATCTGGCTGCTTAGTGGTCTCTCAGACAAACTCGAGAGCATAGAAGCTGGCTGGGTGGTACGTTTTTCTCTCCCTACAAGTGCTATACCTTGCGTTAAAAGTAAACGGTAAACCGTTCGCCCTAAAACTATTTTCAGGTGAATCCAGGCGTTTTCGGAGACTCTCGCACACGGCTCTTTACCTACTGGACTGTAAGTCACATTACTATACCGAGTTTTGGAACATCTCAATTGATCACTTCGACGAATGATGAATCTAAAAACTACTATTATTTCTAACTGGGTTGCAGAAAGATTCATACGCTACCACAGGCTGCATCAACCTCTTATGCTCAGGTTTTGTGCAAACAAGTACTAAATACGCCCTGGGTGCAGCCATAGAACCTGTTTCGAGTACATCTCATAAACAATATTACATCACCATTAGCATGTTCCTGGTAACATTTTCTAGTTTTTCTATGATCATTATCCTTCACATTCTTCAAATTCATCTCAGCCAAAAATAAAACAAAATAATAAGTGTGCCTTTTTCATATGTAGTTTAAAAATGTCAATTAATCTTTATCTAACTTTCATGTTTCATCCTCGACCGAGTTTGCAGGATCCAAACAGCGGGAACTGGTGGCTGCATTGTGGAAACAACGTGATTGGTTACTGGCCCGGGAAACTCTTCAGCTACCTCCAACACAGTGCCACCGCAGTGCAGTGGGGTGGAGAAGTGTATAGCGTTAACGTGAGGAAGAAGCCACACACAAGAACTTCAATGGGAAGTGGAGCATTTGCATCTAACCGCTATGCCGAGGCTTGTTTCCACACCAACATTAGGATCAAAGACTATTCCTTGCAGATCAAGTATCCCCAGTATCTGTCCCAGTACGCTGATGAGTATAACTGCTATTCTACAAGGCTTAGCCGGAGAACGTATAAGTCAGAGCCGTTTTTCTTCTTCGGAGGACCTGGCCAGAATCTTCGCTGTCCTTGATTCCAACCTTTAATAGAGAACAAATCATATATTTGAATACTTCAACCTCTTTAATCCAATTGATAAGACTTTTCAATCTATATAAACTGAATTTGAACTTCAATGAATTTGTTCAAAAAAGAAAAAAAAAACTTCAATGAATAAAACTGTGGTTTCATAAACTGAGATGGAACCAACTTCTATTCTTTTCCTCCTTCTTGCTCTTAATTAATCAAATACCAACTGCTCTGGTCTTACTATTGTCTCTCTTTTCCTCCTTTTTGTACCCAAACTCTAGAAATTGTCTCTGATTTTTATTTTTGAAGATACATTATATTTAACCCTTAAAACTAAAAATAAGATAAGACGAGAACTGATTTTGACAGTGTTGACATATTACTATTAAGAATTCATATTAAAAACTCAAGTAATTTTCCTTTATATGTTAAAAAGTAATACTGCGGAATAACGAATTTTAATTTCTATATATATATATAAATTCAGCCGACCTGTAATTTTTTTTTTTTTTGGTTAACCGGAAGAGCATAGAAATAGAATTATGAATTTTTAGTCAACGTGGGCAGTTCTTTTGCGATGAAGGAAGGCATCCGAGTAGACATAAAAAACAAAAATTGAATTGGGAGAGTCCATATGATATATATCGCATTTAATGTGTTAGTTAAATTTTGTTTTGACTGAGAAGGATAAAAAACAAGCAAGAGGATTAAATATTAACCGTTAACAGAGTTAGTCAAAGGAGAATCCATATACGGTAAGCTAACTTGTGACGTTTTGCACCGACTTAAAAGCAACAAAGAAAATGAAGTTTAGAAAATATTGTAATTACTGGGATCATATTTAGTAAGGTAATCTTTCTTTCATCGCATAAAGAATTGGCCCAATGTGAGCCAAATCTGCAGATAGTTTTTTAATTTTTATCTATCAGAATTCTGTTTTTTTTTTTTTTTGCAATTATTGTTTTTAAACTCTATAAGTAGAAAGGTTCAAGATTCTAAGCCTATATCCAGACCGGATCTGGGGACAGCCTGATGAAACATCTGTCTACAGTCCCAAAAATTTTTCTTTGGTTATTTACGAATTTTTCAGCTCAAAATCACAAAAAAAAAATATTTGTTTTTAAATTGTTTCTAGTCCTCAAATTCTCAGATCTGGTCCTGCCTATATCCTAAATTTATTCTTTGTAACATAGGCAAAACAAAGACAAAAAGTGGCAATGAGATTGTACTTAACCTTTGCGATTTTGTGTTGCTTTTACAATGAAGCCTATGGGAAAGTTTCTTTAGATATAGATATGAAATTGAAAACTCTTAATAAGCCAGCGTTGAAGACCATCAAGGTATGTATGGAATCTGAAGGCAAAATATAATATTTCATGTGTATATATTTTTTTTGGTTTATGAGTTCCCAAATCAATTGAATTTTTTTGTAGAGTGAAGATGGAGATATAATAGATTGTGTAAATATCCACAAACAACATGCTTTTGATCATCCCGCCTTAAGGAACCACAAAATTCAGGTAAAAAGATTCTACACAGCCACTTTTAAACAAATTGTAGAGTGAACACTACAGTTATCTGGATGTTTTGAGTCGGATCAAAACGGATAAATGGATAAAAGCGGATTTTTACGATTTATTTTTATAAACCTTACAAATTATCTCTTCACCAACCCTACATTGATGCATGCAGATGAAACCTAGTGTGGAGTTCGATACAAAAAAGACCAATATTCCAAACAACGGTTCTGCTAAACCAATCACGTCCCAGATTTGGTCCAAATCTGGAAACTGTCCCATAGGGACAATACCGGTTCGTAGAGTCAGTAGAGAAGACATAAGCAGAGCCTCTTCACCGTCTCATTTTGGAAGAAAAACTCCTCGTAGATACAACTTTCTCGACAACGCACTTCAGCACAAGGCCAATTTCAATTTAACAGCTGAAAAACTAACCGAGCCCCGCCCAAATAACCGATCGGTATGTACAGTATTTAACATTAAATAGAAATCAGACACATCAAAACTAAAATGGTTTAGTTAACCGGAAAAAAATATAGGAAGCGATCATTGTCGCTCTAGGTTTCAATTATGTTGGCGCTCAATCCGATATAAATGTCTGGAACCCTCCGAGAGTTCAAGCTGGCGACTACAGCTCTGCTCAGATCTGGCTGCTTGGTGGCTTGTCAGATACATTTGAGAGCATAGAAGCTGGTTGGATGGTACGTTTTTTTCACTCTAGCTAGAAGTATTATACCTTGCGTTAGAAGTAAACTACTAAACCGTTAAACCGTTCTCTATAAAACTATTTCAGGTGAATCCAAACGTTTTCGGAGACTCTCGCACACGTCTCTTTGCCTACTGGACTGTAAGTAACATCATTACATGACTACCTGACTTTGGAATATCTCAAACACCTCCATCAGTTCATAACTAGTCTTTCTATATTTGAATTTTCAGAGAGACGCATACACTAAAACAGGGTGCATTAACCTCTTATGCTCCGGATTTGTGCAAACAACTACTAAGTTCGCATTGGGTGCAGCCATAGATCCCGTTTCGAGTTTTCATGAACAATATTACATCAGCATTAGCATGTTCCTGGTAACAATTTCTGGTTTATATATGATCATCATCCCTCACATTCTGTAAAAATCAATTACAATAATATATATCTTGTCCCGCGAAAGATTTTAAAAATATTGTTTTTCCTTATGTTTTTTTCTCTCTTTTGGTTAATGTAGAAAACATATCCGCCCAAAAATTGGCTTTAAAAATCTGAAACCTAAAGCTATGTGGTAAAATGTCCCACATTGAAAGTAAAGTTGTATCTAACATTAATATAGTATATAATGGGCACAAACCTTTACATTACCAATTGTTTTGGGTTGTAAAATGCACTGTGGCATGTATACTCTCTGGCACTGGCAGGATCCAAACAGCGGGAACTGGTGGCTAACTTGCGGAGACAACGTGATGGGTTACTGGCCGGGTACACTCTTCAGCTCCCTCAAACACAGCGCAACCGCAGTGCAGTGGGGTGGAGAAGTTTATAGCCCTAACGTGATGAAGAAGCCACACACCAAAACGCCAATGGGTAGTGGAGCTTGGGCATATGACCTCTTGGGCTATGCTTGTTTCCACACCAACATTAGGATCAAAGACTTTTCCTTGCAGATCAAGTATCCTCAGCATCTGTCCGAGTACGTTGATGAGTATAACTGTTATTCTACAAAGCTCTACCGGGAAACGTACATGTCAGAGCCGCAATTTTTCTTTGGAGGACCTGGCCAGAATCGTTTCTGTCCTTGATCTCATGTTGATGTTTCTCAATGTTAATTCTCCTCTTTCTTTTGTCAGTCACAATCTATATGTTGTAATAGCAAATGTCTAACTTATATATAGGACATATAAGACAACCTAAATGCAAAATAAAAAATAAAAATTTATGAATTTGCATGCTCAACAAAGAATTAGAAATATAATTTTCCTAGAAATATTAAATCGTGAAGAAGAAAATAACTAATAATGAATTTTCTTTAGATATTATCGAAGACGAAAGCGACACAGCTGAAGATTTTCATATTTACTCAGATGACATTTGCAACCGTATAAAAAGAAGAAAAATAATCACTATAAAGATATAGACAAGCAAGCATGTTTAAGGTTTTTGCACACAGTTTAAGGATTCATTTAATTTTTATTTTTCTTATACTAAAAATATTATTTATAATTCATTTAAATATCATTCAACCAATAAGAAGATTATCTGCAGAATATAAAAAGTCAAAAATTATAAAAATTCATTAAATTTTGCATTGAAAAGTGAGAATATCAAATAATTCTGAACAGAAAAAACCTTCTAAAACATCAAATAATTCTGAACAGAGGGAGTACTAGATTGTTCTTCATAATGCATAATCACTGTATATAGTAATAAATCTACAAAATTTAAATTTTATTCTTTTTCGTAAGTCCATCTTTCACGAACTAAAATTTGGAAAATTTAACCAACATTATATGGTAGTTAATGCAGAATCCATCGTAGGTAAGTTGACCTGACAGTTATGATCTGCAGATTCTTAGTATTAATTTGAATATATAACTTTTTTCGATTTTTTTGTGTGTGTTCCTTATAAAATTAATAACCGAAGAATGAAAAAGTAAAGACAATGAACAAATTGGTTTTTTTTTTTTTTTGTCACCAGAACAAATTGGTTTTTAAGCATTATAAGTAGTAGGAACCATTCAATTTATAATTTATTATACTTCTTGTTAATTAAAAAGGGACAGAGAAAAATCTAAAATGTTGTTGAGAAATAAAAAGTAAAATAGCTTTGTAAGCTCTTTAAGTACTAGGAAGCATTTAAAGATCTGAAATAAGAGAACCTATATTGTAAATCCCTTTTTTGAACCGAGAAAAAGAAATGGAAAGACAAGCTGCATTGACAATGTTCTTAACCTTTGCAATTGCAAGTGTCTTTTACAATGGAGTCTACGGAACAGCTTCCCAAGAGATCGATATGATGTTAAACACTCTTAATAAACCTGCATTAAAGACGATCAAAGTATGGATGGAGTCTGAGAATTCAGAAATGTTACTGTAGCGTATATTTATTTGTTTTTGATATCTCAAATCGATTGTTCATTTACTTTGTAGAGCGAAGATGGAGATATAATAGATTGTGTGGATATCTATAAACAACCTGCTTTTGATCATCCCGCCTTAGCAAATCACAAGATTCAGGTAAACAAATCACATACTACAACAACTCTACAAGTTGTTTCTTTACTCGTTCTACATTTATATATGCATGCAGATGAAACCGAGTGTGGAGTTTGGGTCAAAGAAGAGTAATATTCCAAAGAGCGGTTCTTCTAAACCCGTTACATACCAGATTTGGTCAAAATCTGGTAGATGCCCGGTAGGGACAATACCGATTCGTAGAGTCAGTAGAGAAGACATAAGCAGAGCCTCTTCACCGTCTCGGTTTGGAAGAAAAACTCCTCACATATACAAATTTCTCGACCAAGCACACCAACACGAGGCTAATATCAATTTAACCGCTGAAAAACCACACAATCCCCGTCCACAAGACCGGTCGGTATGTAAAACTATATGATGTCAAAAATGGATTGAACATTTTCTAGTCTTTTTTTTTTAGTTTTGGAATTTATGATTTATGAAATATTTTATATAACTTATGGTCTTGTTATGATTTGATTCACATCATTTGAAAAGCTAGTTTTCCATGTTTAAGGAAATCAATTTTTTTTAAAAAAATAAGTCGAATAGATGACTGAATAAGGTTTTAGCTTTCATATACCAAACTACACATCTACATTTATAGGCCTAAATCTTGGACTATATATTAGCCAACCGAGAAATTCTTTGATGATGACAATGCAGGAGGCGTTTCTTCTTGCGGTAGGGTCCAATTTTCTCGGTGCTCAATCCAAGATAAATGTTTGGAATCCCCAAGGAGTTCAAAAAAACGACTACAGCTCCGCGCAAATTTGGCTGCTTGCTGGTCTCCCGGAAATATCTGAGACCATAGAAGCTGGTTGGGTGGTAAGAAAAAATTCATATACCTTGCTTCAGAAGTAAACCGTTAACTAGTCTCCCTAAAAAGGTTTCCATGCACCATTTCAGGTGAATCCAGGCGTTTTCGGAGACAACCGCACACGACTCTTCACCTATTGGACTGTAAGTAACATCATGATGACATGACTTATCTAAACATCGAATTCACTTTCATGAACTAACAACTACTCTTTGGAATTGGGTTTGCAAGACGGATGCATACCATAAAACAGGTTGCATGAACCTCTTATGCTCAGGCTTCGTGCAAACAAGTACTCAGATAGCCCTAGGTGCAACCTTAAAACATATTTCGAGTAGATTGTTTAAGCAATATCACATAACCCTTAGCATCTTTCTGGTAATGTTTTCTGATTCATTATATCATCACCCTTCGAAATATTCTACTAACTTATGTATTGTTTTAGATTTAGCATATCGGATATTAAAGTTTGGTCCAAGTGTCCGATTAATTTCATCTTATGTTATATCTTTGACCTTGTTTCCTCAAGGATCCGAAAGGGAATTGGTGGCTATCAACCCCACACTTCGTTTTGGGATACTGGCCAGGGACACTCTTCAAACACCTAAGACAAAACGCGACCGCAGTGCAGTGGGGTGGAGAAGTGTATAGCCCTAACGTGAGGAAAAAGCCACACACCAAAACTCCAATGGGAAGTGGAGAGTGGCCATATAACCTCTATACCCGCGCTTGTTACCACACCAACATTAGGATCAAGGACTCTTCCTTGCAGCTCAAGTATCCTGAGCGTCCCATCGAGTTCTCGGATGAGTACGACTGTTATTCTACAGTTCTCCACAAGAGAACAGAAGAGTCGGAGCCGCATTTTTTCTTCGGAGGGCCTGGCCAGAGTCTTCGCTGCCCTTGACCTCATCGTTTTATAAAGCTTCGTTTCTTCTCATAGTTTTTGCTCATAGAGAGAGAATAAAAAGGATTGTTAAGTTATAAGCTTATATATTAATTAAATCTAAAAATCCTACTAAGAAATTTATCAAACACCAAGGACGAGTTCAATTTTACTGACCAAATCCACACAAGTAGTACAATACTAATCGTTGACGATGAATTAATGTAGAAAGACTAATGACGAATTTAAAAGTCGGATTTTATAGAGAAAAAAAAGCAGAAAATGGAATAAATCAACTTTTTTTTTTGTTGTCGTCAAATGAATAAATAAATTAACTTAATTTTGAAAATTGATATTTTTTTAATTTAAAGAACAACAATATTCCTATTCAGAAATAAGAAATTGGGTTTATTAAGATTAAATTAAGAAATTCGATAGAGATTTTGATTTTTAAATATCAAAATTATAAAAACTGTGGGCGTTTCAATACATTGGGCCATTGGGGGAAAGATCACAACTTTATAAAAAACAAGGGAAAGTCATTGAAGCCCAAAGATTGATCTGTTTCCATTTCACCGTGTAAATTTAACGACCAATCGCGACCCGTCTCTCTCTCTCTCTCTCTCTCTCTCTCTCTCTCCCCTGAAAATTGAAAGATCAAACGCAAAATCCGATGGAAAACCGGTCGGGAATGGGTAACCGGAGGCAGCAGAATCTCTTCGTCGTCGCATCTCCGGACGAGATTGATAAGATCAGGCGAGCTGAAACTTCCAGTCAAGGTGTCTTTTTTTTTATTATTCTTTCTCTATCTCTCTTTTTTCCCTGAAAATTCGTATCACCAAATTAATTTTGGATGTTTTTGGTGCAGCCGGAGCTATTGCCGGAGCTAAAGCAGCCGCCGTCGCCGCCGTGGCTAGTGCTATCCCCACGGTAATCTTTTTCATCTCACTCGTCATACCGCTATATCAAGGAATTAGAGGTTCACTGAATCAGCTCTTATCTAATTGTTTTCCTTCTAGTGACCTAATTAGTTTAGTTTTTTGTTCACTGTCACATGATCTCTTAAAAGCAGAGGCTTTTTCTCCTCATTCATCTCCCACATTTTGTTATCACTTTCCCAAATTTTACTTGATCATTGAAGTGTTACCTTCTGGCTATACATTGTTCGAAGTTGAGATCTTTAAATGATTTCTGATCTGGTTGCTCTGTTTCTTTGTTGCTGATTTTATGACATCGGGACTCGATAATTTTTATAAGTCTTGTTCTTCTCTTTATAATGTATTTTGTGATTAGTGGAATCTGTTTTTATAAGTAGAGTCACATTGTCTTAGATGTGTGTATAATATAAAAACTGAGCTCGGCTCGCTTTCCTAACAGATAGCTGCGGTTCGTGTGTTCCCATGGGCCAAGGCAAACCTAAACTATACTGCTCAGGCACTCATTGTATCTGCAGGTTAGCTCTTTTAACTCTATGATCTTCCAGGAACTAAGTAGAAAATAATACAAGCTTTGAACCTGAATGAACATTGTTGAAGAAGCCTCGGTATTCCCGATTAAACTTGGAACTTTTGAAAAATGGCACCAAATCTATCTGAGTTTAGGGAGCATTGATGAGTAAATGGTTTCTGTCAGCTTTCTTTTCGATAGATTTGTGTTACTTTCTTCTGATTGCTGACCCACGAAAGTTTCAATCTTGTGAAATGGTGATCATCGGAACAGCATCCATCGCTGCATTCTTCATAACTGCGGACAAAACCATTCTACAAGGCGCAAGGAGAAACACCGAGGCTCAGTTAAAGAAAGCTCAGCAAGACTCTAAATAAATTCCTCTTGTGTAGCTCAATTAATCACACATCTTTCTCTGTCTCTCTATGCATTTTGTCTTTCTTTCAAAATAAGATCAATTACAAGGAATAGTAGATTTATAAAGACCATTCTCATTCAGTTATTTTCAACGACTTATCTCAAATATGTTACAGGAAGGCAGTTATATACTCTTGACAAAAGCTAAGATATTTTTAGTTAATAAGCCTAAAGTTTTGTGCTAAAACTTTGCTTTGCTTACTAAACACATCTGAGTAAAAATAAACCTAAAAGGTTTCTAAATACATTTGTACATTCTGCATCTCCTAAAAAAAGGAAAAAAAAAACACATACACACACTCAAAGCTGTGTGATTATTGATTATACAAAACCTAAATCTTCATCTTCTACCCTTTTACTTGTCCTCCGACCTGATAAACTAACGAGTAGAGGTGCCTCATGTGCCTCTGTTGCAGTCTTTTTTGTCGCCTCAAGTCCTTGTTGGCGAAGAACATACAAAACCTCCTTCATGGAAGGTCTGTGACTAGGCAATGTGTTAGTACACATGAGACCTAGCTTGAACACTGTTGTCATCTCCTCTGTCTTGGAAGCTTCTTTGATATCCTCATCAAACGCCTCCGCTGTCGGTTTCCCAGATTGGTAATGTCCCCATGACCAATCTGCTAAGTTTGTGTGTTCATCTCCGTTGTTTCCTTCTCTTCCAGTCACCAGCTCTAGCAAAACTACCCCGAAACTGTACACATCAATCTTCTCATCCACCTTTGATGTATATGCGTATTCTGCAACATAAAAACGTTAGAGACCACACAATGTTATACGCGTATACATATGAGACATGATCTATATATATCAGGACATGAACCACTCCAATCAATTGGTTTTGAGATCTATCTGAAGAATGTTTTTTACCTGGAGCAATGTAACCGAAGGATCCAGCAACAGCTGACATTGTATGAGGTTGTTGGTTTTGCTTAATCAACAGTTTTGCCAACCCGAAATCTGCAATCTTGGGGTTGAATTCATAATCAAGCAAGATGTTGCTTGACTTGACATCTCTGTGTATGATCGCGGGAGTGCAATCATGATGCATATAACAAAGTCCTTGAGCTGCACCGACCGCGATATTCAACCTCTGTTGCCAGTTCAGGTTATTAGCCTCTACAGAACCTTTCTTCTTGCCATGTAGCCATTGATTCAGGCTGCGTTTCTCCATATACTCATACACCAAAAGCCTTGAGTCCTCCCTCGAGATACAACACAGTAGTTTCACTATATTCGCGTGCCTGATCGTTCCTAGAATCTCAACTTCTGCAATGAACTCCTTTTCAAGGTTCTTGTCAACTTTCTTGTTGTCCCATATCCTCTTCACTGCTACATATTGTCCTGAGGATTCGATGAATATCTTGTAAACTTTTCCCGATCCGCCACTTCCGATCACATTGTGCTCCGTCAGATTTGACACGATGTCGAATTCCGCAAAATCTACTCTGTGAAACGAAGTTAGTTTCCACGTCTCTAAGCCTCTCATTCTTCTTCGTTTCATAGTGTAACCACGAATCACAAAGAATGTGACAAGCAGAGTGATGGCGAGGAGAAGAATGGCGATGACTAGAATCATGGCGAGGATTTTTCCCGGCAACCCTTTTGAGCTCGGAAGAGTTTTCCGACAATCCGGTAAACTAAGAACCGGCTTGTCTGCACAGAGATTAGAGTTGTTCAAGAAACTTCTCTCGTATGCAAGATTATCAAGTTGGTCTGGGATCTCCCCGGTGAGCCTGTTTGATGACAGATCAAGTGTTGTGAGCTTCAGATTCCCGATCTCCGGAGGGATTATACCGGAGAATTGGTTCTCCGATAAGTCAAGATTGAGCAAGTGTGGCAACGATCCTAGAGCTCTCGGAATTTTCCCGGAAAGTTTGTTCTTTGATAGATTTATCGTTGTCAACGACTTCCATGAGATGATTTCATCTGGTAATTCGCCGGAGAGATTGTTCGCATCGAGAAAGATTGATATGAGATTTGAAAGAGACGTCAATTCCTTCGGGATCTCACCGGAGAATCGATTGTTTCCGGCTTTGAACTCAGCTAGAGAAGACCAAGTACCGATGCTCTGAGGAATCTCACCGGAAAATCCGTTGTTATCTATCTCGATCCTCGAAAGGTTCCAAGCAACTTTCTCCGGTAATTTCCCGGTGAAGAAGTTGTTACTTACCTGTAAACTATATAAACCTGAAGCAGTCCAGATCCGGGAAGAAAATTCACCGGAGAAGCCATTGTTTTGTAGCTGAACAGTGAGGAGGGTCCCACAATTCCCGAGCGACTCCGGGATTTCTCCGGTGAGATTGTTCGAGTATACAACCACGCCTTGAAGATTCCCTCCCTTGCACAAATTTCCCGGCAATTTTCCGGTTAGCTGATTCTCTGACACTTCGAACCGCTCTAGCTTTGAATTAAACCCAATCTCCGCCGGTATTACTCCGGTTAACTTATTGGTGAAGAGTTTCAGCTCCTTCAATCCCGGTAATTTCCCGATAGCCGCCGGGATTTCACCGGTTAACTGGTTGTTGAACAGGTTCAAATACTCTAATTTCGTCAGATTACCGATTGCTTCCGGAATCGAACCGGTCAAATTGTTCGCGGAGAGATCAAGCTCCACCAAGTTTGTCGCCGAAATAGATTTGGGGATCTCTCCGACTAGGTCATTTGCGAAGAGATAGAGAGCGGTGAGATTCTTCAACCCGAATAAGACGTCTGGGATCCGACCCGATAATTTGTTAGCCGCCAAGTCAACGTGCTCGAGATCCGTCATGTTCTCGAAAACAACGGCTGGGATTTCTCCGATCAAATTAATCTCCGTCAACCACAAATACTTCAGTTTCTTCAATTTCCCAAACTCCGTCGGAATCTCCGCCGGCAAAAACTTATCGTTGTACGCCAAACGAAGTTCTTCGAGCTCTGACAAGTCCCCGATCTCCGACGGAAACGCACCGTCGTACTCGCTCATGTAGAGATTCAAAACCTTGAGCTTCGAAAGCAAACCGATCTTTTTAGGGATATCGCCGGAGAAGCCGTTAGCTGCGAGGTCGAGATGCTCGAGCTCTCGTGAGAGACGGTCGATGTCGGCGGGAAGTGTGCCGTTGAAGTAGTTCTGGGAGAGATCGAGATACTGAAGCTTTGTGCAGTTGTAAAGAACGGTCGGAAACTCGCCGGAGAAAAGATTATACGACAAATCGAGGGAACTGAGATTTGGGAAATCGCAAATCGTCGTCGGAACCGTCACGGTGAAGTTCTGGTTGTAGAAATTGATCTTGGTGACGTTTCCGGCGACGCAGGTTATCTCCGACCAATCGCAGGGAGAAGATCTGTCGTTCCATCGCCGGAGAGACGGTGGGTCTCCGAGTTCGCGTTTCAGTTTGAGAAGCGTTGACCGTTCGTCGAGCTGCGAAATTACAGCAAAGGGCATTGATGTGAGAAAGAAGAAGATAAAGGGTAAGGGTAAAATCGTCATCTAATTTTTGGTTGTTGAGGTTTTTGCCGGGAAATTCGGCAAACAGAGTTTGACTGTGAATTGATACACGTTCGAGGAAATTGTAGTTTTTTTTTTTCATCTTTATATAGAGGTGAAGATCGATGAGATGTTTTAATCCAAAAAGTTGTTTGAATTTTGGGTACTCGTTACGTCATTAAGTCCTTTTTTTTATCACTATCAGGCGTCTAACCGGGTTAATTTTGTATCTAGACGTTTGACAAAATGAATTATGGTGTTTTTATTTTTGTACCTGATTTCTTTAACAAAGATTTTTTTTCCCGATGAGATTAAATTGTTTACGTTATCAAATATTATCACAAAATGCCTCAAGGCAGTCAACTATCTTTATGAGTGTATATTAATACTTGAAGGTTTCTCAAAAGGTTCTCATTTGTGCTGAAACCAGTGCCGTGCGAAGACTTCCGGAGGCTTGAGAGGAATTTAAAAAAATCGACATAATTTTAAAAAACTAATAAATGATAGATAAAACTTAAACTGTTATAAAAAAATATATATTACATTTTCTCTATAATGTATTTTTTAAAATTATTACTATCTATAAAAACGTCTCCGGATTATTACAAAATAGAATTGAAATTATGACATAAAAGGAAAGGTCAAAATTATGGATCGAGATGTTAGTGGCTCTTAAAAAAGAATAATTAGAAAGTTGGAACTTTTGTTAGAAACTAATCAAACTAATTGGAGGGAAAAAAACCATTTTTTAACAATAGGAAGAACCAAACTCAGGTAAAGACTCAACAAAAAATGTGCATGAATCATTACACTAAAATTAATTTTTGGAAATTATGGACTCCAAAATATTTATAATTTAAGGGGTCTGGGGCAAATGCCTTTTTTATATAGTCATATGCACGGCACTGGCTGAAATATCTATTTTTTTTGTTTATTTCCTTTAGTTGAAACTCATTCGAGAACTTATAATAGTAGTGCTTTTAAAATCTGATTAAGTTATATAATAAGTCGATCAATTATTTTTTATGAGTGTTCAGTTAGATTAAAGCGAATACATTCAAATTGGCAAAAGCAGAGAGTCTATTTTAAGCACCAGTTAGTCTTCATATAATATTCAGTGCTTCTAGAACTGGAAAGTTGAAGTGCGCTTAAAGTGCTAATATACTGATAATCTAGGGGCGTTCAATTCAAACACGCGAGCATTTTAAATATTCAAGAGTAATTTAATATTTGGCCACCCATTTCTCTGAACAATATTGCCAAGAAACTTGTGCCATTTGAAAAGTCAGGAAGTAAAGTCAAAGTCATCTATAATTATACTCACCAAATCACTCTTGGGTTACCATTTTCAATATCTTTTATTTTCATGTGAGAAATTTTGTACTTCCTCTCATTTTGTTGGCTTATACTCTTTTAACAAAAAATAGATTCACTCTTCCCGTATATTATTGAAAAGTTAATAGTTTTTCACTATCTAATTTTATTCACGTAGTACTAATTTTCTGTTCCTTTTTAAATTAAACAAAATTATATTGGAACGTGCGTATGTTTCTTAAAGTCTGTGCGTGATACCTTAATTATATAGTTTGAATATTTACACAAGTTGTCTGATTTTTTTTTTTTCACGTTGTCTGATTTTGAACGTTGACTCTTCAATTCTACGGTCTGAAATTCGAGAAGAGATAATATAGATTCGGGGAGCCCTTGTGTTCTTGATATTAGTCTGTCCACAACGTGTCAATGTCACACTTCGAATCAAATATGGTTGTATTCTTGTGAAATTCTGTTTTTATTCTTTTAAGAGTAATTGGAGAAAATGACACCACCATTAGCCTCTAGGTGTTTGTACTTTGTAGTGTGTTATACAATAAAAATAAATAAAAATTAACAAACTTTGAGATTTCGGTTTAGCTTCGTATAATTTTTCTTTCTTCTAGGTGGTAATTGGTAAATTGGTAATGCGGCAACGTCACCAGCGCTGTGCCTACGATAACGCAGCCCGGGGGCGATTTTTTAAATAATACCCTCTACTAGAACAAATTATACTATAATCTAGATGCCCAAATAAAACTTCTCTAATGTTTTCTCTTTAACAAAAAAAAATAAAACTTCTTTAAAGTCGATAATTAGTCAATTTTCAACAAAAAAATAAATTTGTTTGAAATTGGTAGAAAACCAAATATTTCTTTATATTGGCCCATAGATATTATATTTACAGGCCAAGATCTTAACATCACTAGTAGAAACCACAAGAGTACATGTCCATATGACCCAAATAACGTTTGAAGTATGACAAAACATTCAAGCATAATAATATTTGGACTGTTCTGTTCATAAAACAGACAAAAGTAAAACTTAACATAAGGAAAGATCTCTTAAGAACGCCTTGGATTGATAATAGCCATGAGAGGATAGAGCTTCTGAGAGGTCAACCCATATGTATCCACATTCTCTTCTTCGCCGTCTCTAAGCTTCCATTCAAATTCTTGTACTAATCTCCCAATGGCGATGCCTGCCATTAGAGATGCTTGAAGTGCACCAGCACAAACCCTCTTTCCCGCTCCAAACGCCATTGTCTTGTGAAGATCCGACGATTCGTATCTGTCCTCCAGGAAACGCTCCGGCCACCACTCCTCTGGCCTCTCCCAACGCTTCTTATCCATGTTGCATCCATAGATGTTTATCGCTATCTACACATTGAGATTTCAAAATAGACTCTATAAATTCAACTTCATATGTGAAAATGACTCTGTTTTGGTTATGATAAAGAACGAGACTTTACCTCGCTTCCTGCAGGGATATGATAGCCTCCGATTTGAGTATCTTCGTGAGCATAGCGAATGGGAACAAGAGGAGCCGGACTGTATTTCCTAAGCGTTTCATGAAAGACTCCATTGACATAAGGAAGCCGAGGCAACTGTTCTTCTTTGATCTTTTCTCCTCCGCAGACGCTTTGGATTTCTTTAAACAGACGATCTTGGACACTTTGATGCTTTGCGAGTTCATACATCGCCCATTCGGTTGTGACCAGAGTAGTGTCAGCTGTCTCGATAATCGTCTCCCAAACCAAGATTGCGATTTGCTCCATGGTTAGTGTTTTTGCTTCCGACATCAAGAAGTTGAGATAGCAATCATCGTCCTGTTTATATTAGTAGAGATCAGATGAGAAGAGTAAGGCAATAAATGAAGACAATAGAACAAATACAATATACCGATTCTGAATCATTCTGATTCAGTCGATCTTGAATCAGAGCATTCATCACCGCGAGTCTACGTTTATGCTTTTGCTGGATTCTTGCTTCAAAACTGTTGTTCGGAATCCATTTCAAGTAAGGGAAGAAGTCTCTCCAATCAACATCTATTGCACCCTCCATCATGTCATGTACTAAAACCTTGAAGATCTCGTCTCTTGACAAAGTCACACCGAGTTCCTTGACGTAAATGGATTCTACATCTTTCCCAAAGGCCTATTTAAGAAAAAAACCATTTTCATATTTTCACTTGACGAACAAATAATAGAAAAGTGTGTTTCCTAAAGTATAAGGGTAAACGAAACACTCACTTGCTTCAAGGCTACTCCGAAAAGCTCATGCTCGAATATAGCCCTGAAGTTTACAGGTTCTTGCGGATGGTTCCTCGTGTGGGCATGCAACTTGGAAGTCACATTCTCAATGAGGGCATCTCTGTAGTGTCTTTTTCGTTTCTGAAAGAAAAAGAAGAAACCACACAACACGTAAAACTTGATTCAGTTTGCCACAAAGAATATCGAGAAGAAGCTGCAGGGTAAATAAACTGTGAACTCACCTGTGCATTTGCACCTAAAAGGCCATTCAAGAGACACCGTTTCACGAATTTGTGGAAATCATCATAATCACTTGTAGCAACCATAGATTTGTTGCAAGTGAGGACTGTCAACGCATTCGATAGCTTTCTTGTTGAGATGGATGAAAACCGACTTACCATGGCCTGAAAACAAACACATGAAGAGAGAATACTATCAGAGAGTGCATCAACTCCGCTTTCCAAAAGTTCAGATTAGCATCAAATAAAGAAGAGACAGATAATCTTCTCTTCAACACATCTCCGAGATACATTGAGCTACTTCTTGAGACAATTCAAGATCGATAAAGGATGGATTTTTATTACATTTCATCAGGAATCAGCTTACAGACCTATCAGGCAACCATTGAATAATGTCTTAGGAGTTGTTTGTACATTCCTTACATTTTACAGAAACAACATCAGATAGCGAAAGCTAACCTCTTTGGCGGTTTCGATTGAATTGAGGACAATAAGGGAGGAAGAACCCATCTTAATAGAGTAGATTGGACCATAAAGCTCTGACCATTTAGTGAACGTCTTGTGTGGTTTCTTCTCTTTTAGTTGCAGCAAGTTCCCAATTAACGGAAATCCTGGCACTACTGCATCAAACACACATCAACCAACTTTCAGAGTTTGCAAACAAAACAAAAAAAAAAAACATTTTTAAAAATCAGAGCTCATGATTGATGATTGATGATTGATGACAATCCAGCTAACTAGACTAGTTCCCTAAATCACGAAACCACCAAATGAAACCCAGATTCTAAAATCAGAGACCAAACAAGTGATTAGTATATAAACCCAGAAAGCTGAGAAAAAAAATGGACAAGAAAAAGATACTACCTGGGACAGAGGGGAGCCTAGAAACTTCCGACATCTTGTGTCTGGAGAAGAAGAAGAGCAGTTTCTTCAAGAAGAAGATGAAGAGGAAGGAGGAGACAACAAAGCCAAGGAGAAGCGAAATCATGGATGCCATGGAAGGAGTGTGATTGGTGTGTTTATGTGAAAGAGAAGAAAATGATGAAGTGGTGAATTCATTTTGAAGTCAAGAGAATGGAAAGTTTGGAGTTTTGTCTCTGATTGGCGTTTTTGGTTTGGAAGTTTATATTTGGTGTTTTTGGATTTTGCCAATTTCCGATTTCAATGAGACATGTATCTGTTCTATGATCCTCCTCCTGCTGTTCCATTTTCCTATCTCATCTTGTGACACGACACGTTTGTTTTCTACTTTTTACGCTAAAAACTCACCGTTTCATCTTTCAATGGAATTTATGAATTTTGGGCCGGATATAACCCTAGACGTACTGAACCAAACCAGAATTGGTTTTGGTTTTTTAGTCGGAAAAATAAAAACCAAAAACTCACCGTTTCATGAAAGTAAAGAGATGCTCTTGCTCACTAAGAGTGAGACAATGGTAGATGTTGAAGAACAACCCGTGATTGCCCTTGTCTCAAGCTATCGATTTTCTCCAAAATAGTTGAACTAATCTAGTTTTAATCCCTATTTATGTATTTATAGATAGTAAACACTCATTAGTTTTGGCCTACATTCACATAAGAGTAAATATATCTTAGTCATCATGTTGTTCATATCTAAAATACATACAGTATGAACTTCGAAATCTTCCTTAATACATTCAAAAGTCACATCAGCCAACAGTCTTTTCTATTTGTCCCTGTCAAACTTGAACTCCAAGCTCTTTCCAGCCTATCCCCTTGTTCTTTTTGTTCCACAACATTGATTTACTCTTGTTCCATGAACAAAGTTGTTGCTTTTTTCAACTTTTTTATTTTAAATATCAAATATTTTTAAAAATATTCATTTCATTTATTCTATTTTAAATCTGGTTAATTTTGATTTTTCAGTATATAGAAAAATAGATTTTTTACAAAACTAGAATATGGTTTGATGCCATATATATGAAGTTTTTTTTTGTTGAATCGGTTTGGTTTACCTTAGGGGGCTAAATATATTCTTTTTTCTTTACTTTAAAAACGATAAGATGGCATGAAGTATATCAGGCTTTATAAGTATGTGCTTACACAGTTACACTTATTTTATTTTCATTTTATACAAACGATAACACTTATACCACCCCGCTTACTTAAACAAACTGCATCTTTAGACAAAATCGTCATACAATAGCAAAAACCTAGAACATAAGTTGGAAAAGAAAGAAAAAAAATCTAAGTAACAACGACAAACAAAAAACTCAGTAAATCAAGCCAAACCACATTAGTTTCCATAAATTACAATTATAAACAAATCACCGAACTGATGATTATGGCGAACCTCACTCTATTCCTGGCCACGTTTTCTAGCTGGGGAAAAACAACACAAAAGCATTAGGTTAGTGAGATGTACGTATGCGGTATGCCATGAAAAGGTTGCGTAAGAAAGATAATCTTACGTGAGAGCGAGGAGATGTGGAAGGTCTTTAAAACGTGCAATCTCTTCACTGTCGATACAAACATCCTAAGAAATAAACGAAACTATTATCATTAATTTGTCCAATGAATAAATTATTATCCGATGTATTTCAAACTCAATTCTAGTAATGATAGGAAAACAACCCCAAAAATACGACCTTTTTAGAAAATAAATAATATGAAAGAAAAACCCAGTATAAAATGAATTTCAATTGGTAAAAGTAAGTCAATATTGAATTAAATTTATTTGATTAAACTTACTCCCAAGGAACATCTCCGACCAGAACTTTATCTCCTTCGGTGTCTTCGTAGACCAAAGTGTATTGTCTGTTTAGATCCGACGAATCTTTCTTAGAGAAGAGTTGGTCAACGGCATGTGAAAGCTGTTGGTAGTTGTTAAAAGCGGAGAGGTTGACTTTTCTTCCTATGAGAACTCCTTCCATGTTGATCTTAACGTACAACTCTCTTTCTTCATCACACTCTCTCTTCTTCATTTCCTCCTTTAACTGTGCCGTTATGTTTCGCCGGGATGATCTCACCGGCGGCCATCCCACCACCGGAGCTGCCTCAACCCTATTTTAGCCATATCGTTGTTAATCGTTTGATAAACAGAGTATGTAAAGAAACAGAGACTTTATTGAATATCAAACTTGTGTTTTTACATCACGACATCGTTATACTTATAAACTAAAACAACAGACACTAAGTGAAGAGATGCAACTCTTCTATTTGGACATAACTGACACACTAACAAGACACGACTCTTGACACATAGACACACACGTCCTTTGACTCTAACTGTATAACTGTTTGTATAATTAACATAACTAAACTCAATTATACGACCAACACTCCTCCTTAATTGAGTTTCGGTCCCACACCAAGCTTGCTCCTTAGTTCTTCAAACCTTCTGTTGCTAAGTGCTTTAGTAAGCAGATCCGCAAGTTGAATTTCACCCTCGCAATACTTGAGCTTTATAAGACCTTTGTGTTCAGCTTCACGAACAAAATGATACTTAATCTCGATATGCTTTGTTCTTCGATGCTGAACAGGATTTTTCCCAATGGCAATTGCCGATTTGTTGTCGCAGAAAATTGGAACTCCTTCTTGAGAATCAAAGCCTATATCTTCCATAAGTCTTTGTAACCAAATTGCTTGATTTGTTGCTGAACACACGGTGATATACTCTGCTTCCGCCGTTGATTGTGCCACTGTTTGCTGTTTACTAGAGTTCCAACAGAAGACAGAAGATCCGAGAGAGAAAACATACCCGGATGTACTTTTCTTATCCTCATTTGATCCTCCCCAATCACTGTCTGAATATCCTTGCAGTTCTGGATACTTGACACTTGAAAACTGAACTCCAAAGTGAGACGTTCCATTGACATACCTTAGAACTCTTTTGGCTTCTTGATAGTGTTTGTTCAGCGGCTTTGACATGTAACGTGAGAGATAAGAGCTTGCAAACATTATATCTGGCCTTGATGCACAAAGATATAACAGCCCTCCAACGATGCTTCTGAATTTTGTTGGTTCACCATATTCTTCATCATCTTCAATCTTCTTGCCGTTTGGTGTAAGTGGTGTGCTTACATTCTTGCATCCTTTCATTCCAAACTTCTCAACAAGCTTATTGGCATATTTTTCTTGTGACAGAAAAACTCCATATTCATCTTGAATTATTTCCATTCCCAGAAAATAATTTAGCAGCCCCAAGTCGGTCATCTCAAACTCCATCTTCATATCTTCTTTGAATTTTTCAATGAGTTGAGAATTGTTACCCGTGATGATGATATCGTCTACGTACAGGCTCACGATCAAGATCTCTTTTCCTTTCTTCATCACATATAGAGCTGCATCATTCATACTTCTTTGAAATCCATGTTGAAGAAAATATGAATCTATCCTTCCATACCAAGCTCTAGGGGCTTGTTTTAAGCCGTATAAAGCTTTTTTCAGCCTTAACACCTTTCTTTCTTCTCCTTCAATCACAAATCCAGGAGGTTGTGCTACATAGATCTCCTCCTCAAGTTCTCCATTGAGAAACGCCGACTTCACGTCCATTTGATAAAGTTTCCACTTCATTTGTGCCGAGAGAGCAAGGATTGCCCGGATTGTGTCATGTCTTGAAACTGGTGCAAAAGTTTCAAGGTAATCAACACCATATTCTTGAGAGAAACCTCTTGCAACTAACCTTGCCTTGTACTTAAGTGGATCACCATTAGCTTTTGTCTTGAGACGATATATCCACTTCACGCTAATGATGTTCTTTTCCTTTGGTCTCTCCACAAGTAGCCATGTTCTGTTTTTTTCGATCATGTTGATTTCTTCTTCCATGGCTTGTCTCCATTCTGCAATCTCTGAGGCTTCATCATAGGTTTGTGGTTCCTCTGTTACAAGAAGGCATGCTTCATAGGCTGGAGCCGCTTCTTCAAGATCCACCATAGGTGCGACTTGCATTATTTCTGTCATGGATCTGAATTTCTTTGGCGGTTGAGGAGATGTTGAGGCGTCTTCTTCATTATCGTGATCTTGATTACCAAGTTGAGATAAAACAGGGCTGGAGATATTTTCGACATGATCTCCTTGTGCTTGTAAATTATTCACGGGTACGATAAAGTTTCTCTTGATTTCTTCTTTTCTATCCCAATCCCACTTCTTTCTTTCTTCAAATGCCACGTCTCTTGATATCTCCACTTTCTCACTTTCTAAGATGAAAACTCTGTAGCCTTTTGATTGGCTACTATAACCAATGAAGATTCCACGTTTGGCCTTTTCATCTAATTTTCTTCTCTTCTCATTGGGCACGTGTACAAAGCATAAACTTCCAAAGATTTTCAAGTGTCCAACTGTCGGTTTATGACCACTCCACTTTTCAATAGGTGTGATGTCATCTTCTATGGCTTTTGTGGGTAATCGATTCTGCAAATATGCCGACGTATACACCGCCTCTGCCCATAATTTATATGGAAGTCCTTGATCCGTAATTAAGGTCCGTGCCATCTCCATCAATGAACGATTTTTACGTTCCGCTACACCATTTTGTTGAGGCGAATACGGCACTGTTACTTGTCTCTCGATTCCGCATTGTTGAGTGAATTTGATGAATTCACTTGAAGTAAATTCACCGCCGCCATCAGATCGAAGTCTCTTGATCTTACAAACTGATTGAGTTTCCACCAAGGCTTTGAACTTTTTAAACATCGAGAAAACTTCAGACTTGTTCTTGAGAAAATATACCCAACACATGTGAGTATAATCATCTACGAACAATAAGAAATATCGACTTCCATCAAGTGACTCAGTTTGCATCGGACCGCAAACGTCGGTGTGAACAAGTTCAAGTCTCTCCTTTGTTTTTGTATGAGACTCCTTCGGAAACGCATCTCTTGCTTGCTTTCCAAGTTTACATGCTCCACACAATTCTTTGTTCACTTGAAATTTTGGTAAGCCATCCACCATCTTCTTCTTTTGCATTTGTTGAATTCTTGAATTTCCCACGTGACCCAATCTCCTATGCCATAACTCCATGTCTTCTTCTTCACGAGCATTCATAGCACTTTCTTGAGAAGAATTCCATTTTATTGGAAAACTCTTGTGAACCATTTTAATCTCCATAATCTTTTTCCCCATAGGATCTAAGATTATACACCGCTTGTCTTCAAACATGACACGGTATCCATGAGATATTATTTGTGGAACACTTAGTAGATTCTTCTCTAATCCAGGTACAAGGAAAACATCTTTAATGACTCGTTTTCCTTTGTTTGTAATGATAGCAATGTCGCCTTTGCCTGCTGTCATTACAACTTCTCCGTTTCCAACCTTAATTGGAACCTTAATACTTCTATCCAATTTGATAAAGTATTTCTCCTCCTTTGTCATATGATTGGTACAACCGCTGTCTACCAACCATACTTCTTCTTTGGTGATTGTTGGTGTTTCTTCACTTGCACTGAAGAGCATGTGACCTTCGTCTTCATCGTCTTCTTCCTCAAGACTCATGTGTGCTCGTTCATGTTTCTTTAGAGGGCAATCCCTTGAGAAATGTCCTGTCTTATCACAGTTGTAACATCTCTTCTTCTTCTTCGAACCCTTTTTTTGAACATTTGAACCTTGTTTCCTCCAACAATCTGCCTCTGTGTGGTTGTCTTTCTTGCAGACATCACACCATTTTTCTTTTACTTGATTTTCACCAAATCTGTTTTCCCTTTTGAAATCAGATTTCTTTCCTCTTGATTGTGCATTGAACGCACCTTCTGTTGAATTCTCATATCGTAATGAGAAACGATTTTCTTGTGCTTGAAGTGTGCTGATTAAATCTGTCACAGCCAATGTTTGTAGATCCTTCGTCTGTTCTAACACAGCCACGATGCTGTCGAACCTTGCAGGAAGAGAGATGAGAAGTTTTTGAACAATTTGATAATCTGTTTTCTCCTCTCCATGGACTCGCAATTGATTTGCCAAATCAATTAACTTTCCCGTGAAAACCTTGACATTATCATCTTCGTTCATCTTCAAATTTTCATAATCTCTTCTCAGTGATTGAAGCTTTATCATCCTTACTTGTGGAGATCCTTGAAACTCCATCTCCAAAGCATTCCAAGCCTCTTTTGCGCTTGATGCAGGAGCAATTCTAGGAAATATGAAATCCGAGACTGCTGTTTGAAGAATTTGTAATGCAGTTAAGTCTTGTAGAACTGCCTCATCACTTCGATTCTTCTGTAAAATTGCTTCAGGACTGTGATCACCTTGTACAGGTGGATTTGGAACTCCTCCTTCGACAACTTCCCACAGGTTCTTCGTCTGGAAGATTGTCTTCATCTTGATACGCCAAAATCCATAATTCTCACCATTGAAGATTGGTGTCACGATATGCGACATCATCTCCATCACTCTCTGATTTTTTTTTTTTTTTTTTTTTACTTGAATTTGGCCCTTGAATCAGTAGGGCTCTGATACCATGTTAATCGTTTGATAAACAGAGTATGTAAAGAAACAGAGACTTTATTGAATATCAAACTTGTGTTTTTACATCACGACATCGTTATACTTATAAACTAAAACAACAGACACTAAGTGAAGAGATGCAACTCTTCTATTTGGACATAACTGACACACTAACAAGACACGACTCTTGACACATAGACACACACGTCCTTTGACTCTAACTGTATAACTGTTTGTATAATTAACATAACTAAACTCAATTATACGACCAACAATCGTAAATCGATAAACAATTTTTTTTTAAAAAATAACCAAGATCCCAGACCAAAATCCATATACTAATAACTGAATACTGTGTATAACCAGAGCTTACTATATAAAGTATCTAAAGTGGCCAACCATAATTTGAATCGATTAATAAAAGGTTACGAACCATTGATGAGACTGTGGAACGAATTAAGAGAACCTGTTATTGGAAGCAAATGATGTTTCTTTGGTGAAGCTTCTTTGTTTAGGTTCGTTGTTGTTGCTGTTGGAAGTGAGTTGGTGACAGGGAGGAGCCAGCCTTAGCTCCAATCTCTTCTCTTCTTCCATTTCTAAGTTTGTCTTTGTGTTTTTGGGTGTTGAGGAGTATTATATGTGTGGTTGGCAAGGTACTACAATTCCAATCTTTATATAAGTAGCCTCTTTTATCTTCAAATTATTAAAAAGAAAAAGAGATTTTATGTTGTATAAATAATCACCTAACAGATCCTTCTTGTATGGATTCCGAATGTCAAGATGCGTTTCATACGTGTATGAATATGATACGGACTGATTATTGATACAGTATACAAATACTGTATATATATAACTATATACTGTATATATATAACTATCGATTAGTCGATTACTATATCTATGCATATTTTTTACTGTACAACTAGTAGTGTTTTTCTTTTAAACTTCAAAACTAGTAGTGTTTCTATGTATAATCAGTGATTTATACCATGATGATCATAAAAAAAATCTCATAAATAAAGGGTAGAATATTACACATACTTGTAAAAGATTATGAAAAAAAAAACATTCAAACAATATTTATCTGATAAAATAAAACAAAATTTACCAAACTATTGGTTATGTTAGGTTTTAACGCAAGACACAAATCTTATCAAAACTGTTCTTACTTTTAGCGAGTTAAAAATGCGATCTTACTTAAAAAACGAAAATTATATGTTTATAACCTAAAAATGTATCTACACTTGATTCTCCTATGTATCATGACATTTGCGATGCGAGTTTTCTTAAGATCGAAATATTTTGTAAGACATGCATCTCAGAAAATTGATATTTGACACTTAAGATTTGAAAATCCGTGGTTACATAAACATATATCATGAAGTCATGAGTACATGAGAGAAATAAATGTATCAATGTATCATGCATGATGATCAACATCGTCCGTAACCATCGATTTGCTGTATATATAAAAATTGGAGGATGGAGGCCGACAAAGAAAAGGAAAGAGTAAAGAGATTCCTAAGCATGCTTAAATGAGTGCCTACCAATAAAAGTAGCACTGTAGTAGGTTTTCGTTTCTTCCTCTCGCTTACAAACCTTCCTCTGTTTACTTTTATTTATATGTATATTAAATGTATGTATACTTAGAATTCCACTACTAAACTCTCTATTTTTTTCACTAGAATTCCACTACTAACTTAATTTTTTTTTTCTGTATTTTTTTTATATACAATTTGCCTCCATAATGTTTGTTTCTTTTTCAAGTTACATAATTGATTGGTTTAGCGAAATTATCAACCCATGAACAAATATCTTAAAGCTATTGATTTCTTTATTTAAAAGGGCCTATCTTAAAGCTATTATTGATATGACGATAATCAAGTACAACCACAGACGGCATATTACACTTTGTGGCCAGTTTTGGCTCATTGGCCACGATTTGCGAGTACGCATTTAGTTATAGTAATAAGTATATCACTTGATTAACGAAATCAGCAATATACATTAATTATAGTATAATGATTTGTATTAATTTTGTTGCAGTGTCATAACTCTAATTTTTTTTCATAAAATGTGCGTCAGTTGTAGATGATCCATAAAAAATAATCATACTAATGAGTGGACAACTGTATTGCGAATCGGATTAGCCGATCCTATCTCTGTCCAACCACAAAAAAAAAAAAATTATTCTATAAGATAAAAATAATTAAAAATTATCTGATTAGTTTAGTATGGTTGATTTTCAACAAGTTTAGGGAGGAAGGATGTATCGCTAGAAGCTGGGATAGAAGGGATAAATCTTAACGGCTAGAAAATTGTTTAGCCAGAGTTTATTAAACATTTGAATTAATTTCAACATTTTATCAATAGTAATATTATACGAGTAAGTGCATATATATCTTATCATTGATCACCGAAGGAGAAAAACAATTGAAGAAAAGACTGATAATAATGTGTTGCAAAGATGGAGTTATGAAGATCTTGATAGCAATGCTCGATACACATGTAGGCATGCCTATCATTTTATATTAAATAAAAGTTATCAGGCAAAAAGGCTAGGACAACTAAACACATAGATGTTCAATGAATGTATAACCATTTTAACAAAGAAATCAATGCAATCATCATTATCATAAATAACTAGGCCACTAATGGAGGGCCACCACTTACAATTTTACTTCTTCTTTTTTTTTTTTTTTAATCTTTCCCTTTATATTATTTATTTATCTTTTCTAGACTTTTGAGATATGATGGATGGGATCATTGACTTTGTA
The DNA here is from genome assembly GCF_000478725.1 of Eutrema salsugineum. Classification (NCBI taxonomy): domain Eukaryota; kingdom Viridiplantae; phylum Streptophyta; class Magnoliopsida; order Brassicales; family Brassicaceae; genus Eutrema; species Eutrema salsugineum. Next base: position 3,752,280 of record NW_006256547.1, on the reverse strand, counting down.
ATGATTATTATTTCAGGCCCAAAATCACTTCAAATGTTCTCTTTTAACACTCCTTTTCGCTTTATTCCTTTCTTCTTGTAATATATTTGAAAATCATTTCATTCTATTACAACAAAATGGTGATATTTAGCAAGATATCAACGATGAATTTGTCATATTTAAAAAAAAAAGAATTTGTCATATTAATATACTGGTAACATGGGAAAGTGTGGTGCGATGCTATCTAATCGTACTATCTTCATTTTGTTTCACCGTTCAAAAAACTTGTTTCATTTGTGGTGCTATACAGAATGACGAAATGCGGAATTAACTTTTTATATATATAGTTTTTGTGAGCCGCATTTGGAATGCACACCGATCACCCACAACAAGATGGTTTTAACTTTTAAGTGATCAAATGCATTCATAGATTTTTTTAAGAGATTGGGTTATGAACGTCAGTTATCGAACTTCCATAGAAAGTGCCAGCTGGTTCGCTTGATGCTTCTACTATCTTCACTCTGTTTCAAAAATACTGTAGAATCTTCCTTTTTTAATATTTCTTAAAGTGATCTTAATCAGTCGTAGAACTGTCAAAATTATATTAGTTTGGAAAAACAAACTTATAAAATGCTATATATGGAAAAAATGATTATATTTTAATTTATTACATCAAGTAAACATTATTAATGAAAATAATAAGATATGAGTAGACACTAGATCTTGTCCGAGGTAAGTATTAGCGTCTAAATAAAATTACCAAAATTTTGAACATCGAAAGAACCAAACGCGTACGACAAAAATGAATCCTGACTTATTTTTACTATTCACTAAATCGTTATATTTATTAGTTTTAAGAAGGAAAAAAAATGTTAAAACAGGAGAGAAGTTGTCCTATAATGAAGCATCAAAACCAATGAAAGGAAAAAGTAAAAAAGAGATGAGGAGGCAAAATGGACAAAGGATCTTTTAACGGAAGTTTCTGTAGACAGGGCTGTACATGCAGCTCTCTGCCATCTTGACCAGGTCCTTAGGACGAGGCAGGTTCGATGCCAGTCCTGCAAAACCAACATGATATCAGATTTTGCAAAGGAAATATTTTGACATCTTTATAAAGAAAGACTTATGAAACTAACCGAGTTCGTAGGTTTTGTCTCCCACACTGGCTGCAATGTTAGCAGAGATCTTTCTGATGTTTGCAAATGGCGGATAGATCAGTCCTTTGGCGAAATTCTCTTCCGTCACTTGCGAGGCCAACGCTTCCGCTAATAAAACAGATATGAAACTCAGTTTCCAAAAGATTAAACAAATGGTCTAAAACAGCGGAATAACTAAATAATTATGTATATAATAACAATGCAACAGTGTCTTGAAACAGTTATAAAGGAGTGTAGTGTACTTACAAGCTGCTAGAAGCATATCATCACGGACACGGATGGCACCGGACATGATCAAACCAAGACCGAGACCCGGAAAAATATAGCAGTTATTTGCCTGAAAAAAGGGAACATGAGCCGTGTGGGTTGTGGATAAAAATATTACAAAAAAAACAACGAACGAACCTGGCCAGGCAGGAATGTTTTGCCATCGTACTCAACAGGGTCAAACGGGCTTCCACTTGCAAAGATTGCACGACCCTATAATCAAACAGAAGCTGCTTTTAGTTGCATCAAATCCAAGTCACTTGTCTGGTATCAATAGGCCTTCGATCGTTACCTTGGTCCATGTGTAAGCTTCTTCAGCCGTGCACTCGGCTTGAGATGTTGGGTTTGAGAGAGCAAGAATCAAGGGTTTCTGTAACCCACCGCAGAAATATGAGCATCAGGGGAAACAAAACCGAGAAAAAGCATCAAAAGAAGGTAACAAAACCTCGTTGAAGGTGGCCATGGCCTCCACTACTTCCTTTGTGAAAGTCTTGCCCACACCAGAGGTTCCAATGAGCACGGTTGGCTTGATTGCCTGATTCAAGATAAGAATAAAAAAATCTTAGAAACTTTTGTCATCTACTCATGAAGAGATCTTGAGATGAGCTTTTTAAAGTACATTAACAGCTCCCAGGAGCTCCTTGACAGGTTCGTGATCATGCGCCCATGGCTGCTTGAAGTGCTGAAGCGATTCTTTGCGTGAGCTAACAATCAGTCCCTACAAGATAATCCAAATGATGTTGCGTAAATGAAGATGAAATTAATAGCTAGTAACAATGATGTAATCAACAATACCTTTGAGTCCACAAGCCAAATCTTCTTCCGGGTCTCATCGATTGGTTTTCCAGTCTGCAAAACAATACATGTACAGATTATTGGCAAACTGGAGCAAATATATCCAAAAAAATGGGAGGAAGGCAACAGATAATCTAACCTCTCTCGATATCTGAAGAGCAATCAGCTCAGCGATTCCGGTTCCGGCCTTCAAAGAGATAAAAAGCTTTAGCAGCAAAGACAAACTAGACAAAAAGGACAACTTATTTGGTATATGTTTTTAAGGTCTCTCACCTCTCCAGCACCCAAGAACAAAAAGGTATGGTCAGCTAGGCTTTTACCAAGTACTTTCTGAGCCGCAATAAGCCCAGCAAGCACCACGGATGCAGTACCCTGAAATTTTACACAGACAAAAGAACATCTTGCTAGTCAGCTTTAGAAAACTCACAAAAATGGACAAGTCATTTGATATCGATGTGGAAGACAAGAAGTTACTTGGATATCATCATTGAAAACGAGATGACTGGAGCTGTACTTGGAGAGAAGCTCAAACGCGTGGTGGTTTGCAAAATCTTCGAACTGAAACCAAGAGTACTTTGGATTGTTATATCAACACAATATGGAATTAAAAAAAACAAGCTTTAAGCAGTATCGGACAGATGATTTACCTGCACCAACACTTTTTCTCCATAGTTCTGTTTAACAGCACACATGAACTCGTGCAGAAACTCTGCATATTCCTGAATAACAAAAGCAACCAGACAATACTAAGTTTCTGAAACATGAATATTTCAAACACAAGAAGTGTGAGAAAAACCAGAAAATAGTAGTAGTAAACCTCGCCAGTTGCCCTCTTCTGTTTGAGTCCAATATAAAACTCATCATTCAGGAGCTTCTCATTGTTTGTACCCACATCAATGGTGATTGGAAGGCACTGCATGTGAAAATTGGATATATGTTAAGATCAGAATTCCTAGATGAGAATTCAGCAGCTTTTGTTTCGGTGCTTACAGCCGATGGACGGATTCCTCCCAGAGCAGTGTAAAGAGAAAGCTTCCCAACTGGGATTCCCATTCCCTGTGGAATTTCCACAGCAAGAAAAGATAAAGGCATATGTCACAAAAAGGGATTAAGTTTTCAAAGTGTGAAAAACTCTGTTTACCTGGCAACCAAGATCTCCAAGACCCAGAATACGCTCACCATCGGTGACAACAATAACTTGAATCCCTCTCTGTGGCCAATTCTTCAATACTTCAAGAATCTTTCCCCTAAAGAATGTCAATATTGTACTTTAGAAATGCAAATAATTGAATGGAAACGGTATGATTGAGAGATGAAAAGTATTAAAATCGCACTTCTCCTTCAAGCTGATGTAAAGACCTTGTGGCCTCCTGAAAATGCTCCCATACTTTTGGCAAGCCTCTCCTACCGTCGGTGTATACACAACCGGAAGCAATTCCTCCACATTATCGATCAGAAGCTTGTAAAACAATCTCTCATTCCTCTCCTGAAAGATTCAGATAGATTCATCAGCTCCCAGTTCCAGAATTTTTGAAAAGAAATTAACCAAAACAGATCTTTAGATAACAATCATGACCTGAAGATCCATGAGGGCCATGTAACGCTGCAGAGGAACCGTGTACTGACGGAGATTGTGCATCACCTTCCGCTCCTATTAGCCACACACCCAAACTGAAATCAGCATAACCTCAAAACAACAAAATTGGAGACTTTACTGTGATAGAGATCATACTAATCATCAATCTCAAAAAACAAATCACCTGAACATCCTGAGATAAAATTACAGGAGGAAGAAGACCAGTCAAGTAATGAGCATCTCTCTCTTTATCAGTGAAAGCAAGCCCCTTATTGTAGCGAGGATCACGCATCAAAGTACAGCCACTGTAGTTTTCTCACAAAATAGTTACAAATTAGTACCAACATTGTTACAGAAACTGGCTCTTGCTTCCACAACAAGAAACAAAATGGGTTGAAAACATATCTTATTATAAAAATCCGAACTTTTTGTCATTAAAATAAAATAAACAAAGCGATTTCATCCAAAACAGAAGAATCCAAATCAAAGCAATTCTGACTACAATTTTGGATCTAGCGAAACTTGAATAGGAAAGTGAAATGTGGCAAAAAATTTCGTGTGTGGGTCTCTCTCTGACCTGGCGACGGAGGTAACCCAAGGGGTAACGAGCTGATCCAATGTGGCGATATCCTCACCGTAAACATCAGAAATTCCGCCGCCGACGCCGGACCTGTTGTCGGAGACATAATCTTCGGAGATCTGAGTCGGATTGCTGGACATTTTTTTTCACGATTCCGATCTGGCTAACAAACGCAGAGAAGGCAGGGGAAGAGAAATGAGGAAGCTTTTGACGGAAAAATGTGAAAGAGAATAAAGTGGATCAAAACCCAGAAGAGGACAATGCCGATTAATAATCGGCGATTATGTAGGAGGACAAAGTCTGAAAATTTCTTCTCACTGTAAGTATATTTGTCAAAGATGAGGAGAAATGAAAACGCGGACAATATGGTCTCATACTTTTTCTATTGGTCTTCTACTTTCTTATGGAAATTACCTTCTTTTTTCTCCAACAAAAACATCGTATTATTAATATTAAGTTTGCGGTAAAATACTCTTCTCAAAAAAAAAGCTAAACCAAAACCGAAAAATTTACATAAGAAAATCTTAAACCTCGTGTTTTTGCACTCCTGGCAAGTTTATCCGCAGGAACGTTACAAATATGAGAAATATAAACTAATTTAAAAGATCTCAATTGGGAAAACATAGCTTTGAAATCTCCAAATTCAGCTGCAAATATAGATCACTCAGCTGGGAAATCTGTCGTAGATGGAAATTACCTTCTTTTTTTTCTTAATGTTTTAATTGACGTGAGTTTTATATTTAAGATGTATTTTCAATTTGTCTTTTTCTCTTAAAACATAGGGATCGATAGATGAGTTTTCCAGATTTGATTGTTTATTTTCATCATCTGAGATATTAAATATTAATTTATTATTATGAAGATGATTAATTCATGAAATTAAAAAAAAAAAATGATGATCAAATAATCGTATAACAGGCTATCACAGGATGGACAGGAACGGTATTATGGACCATTTTACTATGGCAGTTTTTCCTAGAACACGTAGATTACAACAGACGGTTCTACATATAATATATTTAGTACAATTGACATGTTTCCTTGAAGTTAAACTCATTTAGGACTTAGGAGTGTTGTTGCATGCACGAAAAATGGGTTAAAAAAAATGAAAGGATCACCCTGCGTGATCTTGTAAAGAAGGCAGCAGTGAAATTTGAAATACAAAGCAATCAGCTGGTTTTTGCTGAAAATAGGTGGGAAAGAAATCACGTCGTTTGAATGCCAATGAATGAATAGGTGCGCAACTTGATTCTCTTTTATTCAATAAGAGGAAATAGATATTTATGGTTTTTAATGATTTTATAGTTTTTCTCTGCTTGGTTTCTTTCTTTTTTTTCATTTGCTATTCAATATTCATTATTTTCAAAACAAAGTCGATGTTCAAAAAAAAAAAAAGTCAAAATGTAAAGACTTTACTGGTTGCTTCAGAGAGATACACATTTAGTTTTGTCCTATGCCATATCTTAAAGTTAATTTTGTCGTCATGTTTTTATTGAATGTTTTAATCAAATATATTTGGTTGATGTATACATTTGTCATTTGTAATCTTTACAATTTTCCATAATATTTTAGATTAAATTATATTTATTTCCATTATCCTCTATTCCCTACAAACAACTAAATATATATAAAGCTATGTTCATTTTATTCTTCTAACTACCATTATCTTATATATATTTATATCGCATTCCTAAAATTTAATATTTTATACAATAGTTGGAGCCTTAACTTATACGATAAAAACAAAAATTCTTATCAATAATCTTTCACCTTTCCTGCTAACAAAAGGGGAAACTTTTCATTGGCTTTACCGTGTTGCTCAAGATATGCATGAGAATTTGATCCTTTTTAGCTCATTAAATAAAAGCTAACTTGTTCATGCTTTTATTGGCAGGTGAAACACAAAAGTAGATAGGGAAACAGAACCCTCGAGACCATTCTCTTAACACTATAAATACGTATTATTGCAAGTAACAACAAATAAGCATATATACAAGTTATACTGTTATACAAATCACCATAAGACAAATCTTTCCTATGGACCGCCTTCAACGCACTTTATCGGATATCTCACACCAAATATCCATAGACAACAGTCTAACAAAAGAGTCAAATCCAACCGCAACCACATCAACTTTGTTGTCCTTGGCAGCGATATCCGAAGTGGAAGATGCAAAGTGCGAGTGTTGTGGCATGTCTGAAGAGTGCACGCCAGAGTATATAAACCGTGTGCGTTCAAAGTTCTCAGGGAAGCTGATCTGCGGGTTGTGCGCAGAGGCGGTGGAGGAAGAGATAGAGAAGATGAACAACAGTGAAGTGGTGGTGGAGAACCGGCGTGAGGAGGCAGTACAGGCCCATATGTGCGCATGTGCCCGGTTCAACAGGTTAGGCCGGAGTTATCCGGCGCTGTACCAAGCCGAGGCGGTTAAGGAGATTCTGAAGAAGAGGTCTAAGAAGATGGTTAGAGCCACCAAGTCTACCAATTCTGAAAAAGGTGGCCTCACTAGGAGCTCTAGCTGCATGCCTGCTTTGGCCAAGGAGCTAAAAGATCGTACCTTGGTTAATTAGTTTATTTAAACACTCACTTTTATCTTTATGCATGCTACTATGTTCATAATATAAATAAAAAGATATATAAACTTGTGTGTAAAGATCGGGAGAAGGGTGTAACGTTAGTTACTTAGTTACATGTAGTGATTAAATTGATGGAAGTTTTTCAGTGTATAGTGTTTTTTTTTTCCCGTGTAAGGTATAGTCAGACGTTCTTCTCACTAGTACTAAAATATTTGTGATCAACGGATAAGAAAAACGAATCATAATATGCATCTTCCTGTGTACATGATTTATGCATATTTGTCTAAATTTTGTGAAAATAAGAAATTTGTAAAGGACTATATATATTACCGGTAAGAGAGATAGTCCATACTTTGAAAGATTAGATAGTTTCCAAAATACAAAACCACCAGAGTATAAAAGCACTTTGATGATAACAATCTAGAATTCAAAGTATGCAAATAAGAACTTTAAGAAGATTAAAGAACACTTTTCTTTATTAGCTTTAGAAAACTCTCTCAAAAACTAAAGCTCTCAAATCCTCAAACTCATAAGTTATGCAACAACCTTGCATCTCCTTATATAGTAGATAAAACCTTTTCCTAATAGAATTATTAATTTCCTTTTTCTTAGATAACTCCTAAATATGTTTAGATAACTCCTAAACATATTTCTAATCCTAATAAGAAATACTAGCTTCTAGAATGTTAACTTCAAGCTTAAGTCAACATTCTCCCCCTTAAGCTTGACACCATCTATCTCAAGATCTTGGACTCCAATGAGCTCCCTCATTTCTTTAAACTTGATCCTTCCAAGAGCTTTTGTTAGGATGTCAGCTCTCTGCTCATTTCCAGGAACATGTTGCACTTCAACTTGTTCGTTTTCCACACACTCCCTTTGATGTCTATTCTTGAGTCATCACCAAATCGAACCTTTCCAGTAACAGAGTTGTCGATTTGTGTGAAGTATCTTTAATCCCCTGTCATATGATTGCTAGCTCCATTGTCAAGATATGCAGTTTCATAGTTGCTTGGTATGCAGTTTTTCTCATTCAAGTAGACTACTTCATGCATCAAGAGTTCATCTGCGTCTTCAGTTTCATCTTTGTTGTTTTCTTGAATTTCTTGTAGCTTGAGTAGTTGATCCGGGCAACTAGATGCATAATGGCCTTGCTTATCGCATCTGTAGCATGTGATCTTTGAAAGATCAATATTCCTTGACTGATCTCCTCTTCCTCCATTAGACCGATCACGTCCTCTTCCTCTTGAGAATCGTCCGCCGCGTCCCCTGCCTCTGTTTTCTCCATTAAAATCTTGGCTTTGTGATTCTGTATTTGAATACATGAGCTTGGTTTGTAATTGGTCCACAGAGGTCTCCATGTATGAGCTCAAGCCTCTTACTTGCTCGATATGAAGTAGCTTGGGGAAACGCCTGTCTTGTTTAAGTCAACGGATCAAATTCAGCAGTCCATTCCACTGAAATACTAATAATGGTCTACGGATCCACATAAACCATATTTTGAAGGTCAAGAACAGTCACACCTTAACACATAACAAACTGAAGAAAATCTGACGTGACGCTGTATCTACACGTTATACACGGAAAGCGATTCTCTAGAGCAGACAGCAGAGGCTTTGGGGCTTTGCTTGCTTTCAAAGAAGCATCTTATCTGAGCCATGAGTAGGGCTATTTTAGCCTGATTTTTAAATGTTGCACCGCGTGTCTTTCGCTTTTGACACGTGAGAAGCACCCTTACGCATTTTTTCCCCACTTTTACGTACTTCTCAGGATCTGTTATCATTATTCACTAGATATTTAAGAAGATAACATAGATTAATAACAATCTATTATAAAACTGGATGATGTGTTATCAAAATGACGCAAGAGTATGGTTCAAGCGATCACTGATGTAATAATGTAAATACGGGATCCCATATAAATACATATAGTGAAGAACTAGAATTAAAGGCAGAAAAAAAAAAAACTTATCCGCAAGTTATTTCGAAGGACGCTCGCGTAGGGGTTGGCCCAAGATTAAAAGCCGGGTCCCACGGAACTAGGGTCTTCTCGAGACACGTGTCTGAAATAAGCAGACAATCATGTGGATCGCTTCTCTCAAGAAGACTAGGCTTATTCATTGGAAACATTTGCCTTCGTGGTTAGACGCAACTCGTAATACAATTCGGATAGAAATTAGTTGAAACGAGGAGTTGCCAAAATTAGTTGAAACGAATGTTTAAAAGTTATACGAGTGGAGTGCGGATGTCAAATTTCTTTCTGCTATCTCTTATCTTTCTCCCGTTGCCGAGAAACTCATAAACGCCTTTACCAATCAAATCCAAAAAAAAAAAAAAAAATTATTGATAACTACTATTTCGAGTTTTAACTCGATATGACTAACCGCAAATATCAAAGCAAACGTTATATGATGGATATTTAAAGACAAGAGAAATGGCTCATGTATCGTTTGGGAGATAATCGTATTGTGTCTCGTTATGTACTTCTCGCTAGATGGTGCAGAGCGTTACTCTGGATGAGACATTGATGCCGGAGTTCGGTCTCCAAGAAGTCTCGTATATATTGATTCGATATCTACATATGGTAACTTGATTCTTCATTACAAAATGAGCAAAATTTATCTTCAACATAAAGCTAATATTTGTTTATATGATATATATTGACATATTTATGTATTTATAAATTATATATATATATATATGAAATTAAGTGAAGTCCTATAACATAATCTGAACTATACTTATTACATAAATACCTATTTTACACGGATCTCCATACATAAATATAGATACACACGTATATTCACGTACGTATAGATATATCTATATTTTTAGTGTTGTTGATAAAAAGAAGAGATATTTCTATACTCTTAAAGATACGCAGATGATTTCACATACAATTATTAATTAGCATATAATAGATTGTTAATGCGCAGTATTAGTGATCAGTATATAGATGCGATCACAAGTTAAAACTATTTTCCCTTCAAACTTTGTTAAGTAAAAGTGTTTTGATCTTCTCTTTTAGCTGTATTCGAGTTGATAATACTTATATACTTATTTAGAACTTATGAACGTTCTTGTAGTTTGACCAGGTATATATCTATACAACGAGCTCCACTGACAAGACTATCCCATTATTTATTTTCAACACCATCCCATTATTTATTTCCAACACCATCCCATTATAAACTCAAAAGATTAATTTTCTTCTACCATAGAACGATCTTATTACAGGCCATTGTGCTCATTGTATATGGTTTTCGTTTCAAACACTTATCGCCCATTTCCATGATTATTTAGATATAGATAGTTTTTTGTGTCAGTTATCTAGCTATAGCTATTCGCTACAGAGATTACATTAGTAATTATCATTTCGTTTTTAGTTTAAAAAATGACGGACCACTAAATTTTGAAGATGGTTACAATATCTGATTCTCAGGTAACAGAATTGGATTCTATTATGGCTTGCGCATTTGTAATACTAAAGGTTATAATTAGGTTAATAAGATGTAAAAGTAAGGGTATAAAAGCAAAGAGAGAGTTTAAGACCGGTCACACTCTTTCGCATTGTCTGAGCTGGAAATTGTCGTGCCTAAAAGTGGAATCGAAAAAGGAATAAAGAGTTTTAACATGGGATTAGGAAGAAGGGTTAACGTGTAGTTAAAATAATTAACAATAGCTAAAGATTTTTCAACTCTTGAGATATTCTTCTACAAGTCCCGAGGAATATTGTTCGATGTGGTAGATGATCGAATCGGCCAATAGAATGTCTTGATATTGCAAAATTAAATTGTTTTCGATTTCCTTTTTTGTCATTGTTAATTACTTTGTTTTGGTCGCCCATTTGGGTTATTACTGATTTTATAGTTAATTAGTAGTACGTACTATTCTTGGTCCAAATATGATTAGGGGCGTGTTAGTTTTTTTCACGTTACATTAAGAGTTTGTAGCAACAAGCAAGCACTGTGCGGTTAGATATAGCAATCAACAATAGTATAGTAGATATTACTAATCAGTAATCACATCTGTCAATAATATGAATTGGAAGTCTATTGTTCATTGAATTTGACCTAATATAAAGAGAAAGAGATTAACATAAGGCCGATTTCTTTTCTTTGTAAATGTAACTCTTGAAAATTGTATACTCCCGATTGATTGTTGTCAGATTATCATTAGGCGCTTGGGCGGACAATTATACAGTAATGTATATGTTTTGATAACTTTATCATTTAGGTGATTCCCAAAACCGGTGACTCAGTCCGGTTTAGGATACATTTTACTATTTTAAATAACGTGTACATAACCGAACCGGTTCAACTTCTCCTATTCGTATTTGTCGCTTATATATGGAGTGTGTTGATAATCAACGGCGTGATCATCATCCAACACATGCACGTGAGGGGTACTTTTTGTAATTTTGAAGCAACGTTATGACCCTATTAGTAAAGTTAGCCCCACCACTAATACCACAATTGCACATGTTTGATTCATTAATCGTTTAATTATGTCAAAAATATTTTCCACCTTTCTGTTTGTCAACTACGGAGATTCTAATTTTCCTGCAAATTTAAGCATTAATTACCTTCTCATAAATCTCAAAATTTTAAAACCAATCATTTAGTTCTCGATAATTTTTTTTCACTATATTTTATAAAATGATACTCCAATATTTGTTCATTGTAAGAATTTAACCAATATGAATCTGGACTATACTTGTAAGAATTTAACCAATATTTAACAATATCAAAATATCCATAAAACAATGTTTTTTTCATTGAGAGACTTAAGTGTTGGGTTAAATTAGAAATAAAATAGAGTTCTATTAAAAACGTGGCTAAACATGTATTTTTGGTTTGTGCATGTACATGTAAACAATATTTTTTGTGTCCAAACCAGTTAACAATATCAGTAATACAATTATAATTTAGAAAAAAAATACTAATAGGAAGATTAATAGTGTACCGAAAAATATATAGGAAGCTTCCCAGTAAAATCTCCTTTGTCCTCGTCAAACCTTCCGATTTACATGTCTCTCTTGTCCCCTTCAAGCGCAATAAAAATGAAATAAAAATAAAACAAACAAAACAATAATAGAAATAAATGTTTATCTTTCTACAGAAACCATAACTTTCTCTAAACTTTACTCCTTTTTAAACTCACATTTCCCCTCACTCCACTCTCTCCTCTCTCTCTCTCTCTCTCTCTCTCTCTCTCCCTACAGAGCTCCGGCGAGAGTTCACCGTAACAACCCCACCGGAAAAAATTAACCTTTCTAATTCCATGGAAGAAGAAGCTCATGAATTCTTCCACACAGCGGATCATTTCGCCGTCGATGACCTCTTGGTCGATTTCTCCAACGATGATGACGACGAAAACGATGTCATTGCTGACTCGGACGGCATCAACACAGCCACCGCCGTAGCCGACAGCTCTAACTCCTCCTCTTTCTCCGCCGGAAGCCTCCCCAATTTCCACGTTGACGTTCAAGACGGCACCAGTTTCTCCGGCGACCTTTGCGTACCGGTATGCTAAATCATTTTCAGATATACGATTGTATAATTAAGAGATAAAAAAGGAGATTTGTTTGTTTGGTAATTACTGAATTTTAGGAAAGAGAATTAATGTTATTTTTGTAAATGATATGTTATGTTAAATAGTAAATTCAAATACCATTGAAACAAAAAAAAAAAAGATTTATCTGCTTGGTAATAATTGAATTTTAGGAAAGAAGATAAATGATATGATATGTTAATGTTATGTTTGGCAGTTATTGAATTTCAGAAAAATTATTTGGCTTGAAATTGTTTTTGGTTAGTCGAATTTAATTGGTTTGAAATTTTGTTTTGTTGTCTCGGCAAAACACAGAGTGATGAGTTGGCTGAGCTGGAGTGGCTGTCCAACTTCGTGGAGGACTCGTTCTCGACCGACGATGTACAAAAGCTCCAGCTAATATCCGGTTATAAGACCCGACCCGACCCAAAGTCCGAACCCGGCCAGGAAAACCCAAATAACAACAGCAGTCCCATTTTCACCACTGAAGTCTCTGTGCCGGCCAAAGCCAGGAGCAAACGCTCACGCGCCGCTGCGTGCAATTGGGCCTCACGTGGGCTTCTCATGGAAGAAGCCGTTTACGACGATCCATTCACCGGAGAAACCATCCTCACGAGCCACCACCACCTGTCTCCACCGACTTCGCAGATGTCTATGGCTCACCTCGGAAAAAAGCAAGCCATCGACGGTCTCCGTCGGAAGAAAGATTCGTCGCTGGAGTCAGGCGGCGCAGAGGAGCGGCGGTGTCTCCACTGTGCCACGGATAAGACGCCGCAGTGGCGGACGGGCCCAATGGGCCCGAAGACGCTGTGCAACGCTTGCGGCGTGAGGTACAAATCGGGCCGTCTGGTGCCGGAGTACCGTCCGGCAGCGAGTCCGACGTTCGTGCTGACAAAGCATTCTAACTCTCACCGGAAAGTTATGGAGCTCCGGCGGCAGAAAGAGATGACGAAGGCCCACCATGAGTTTATACATCACCATCACGGTACTGAGACTGCTATGATTTTCGACGTTTCTTCGGATGGTGATGATTACTTGATCCACCACAACGTTGGTCCTGATTTCAGACAGCTTATTTGATTGATCCCTTTTTTTTTGTTCTTCTTCCAATAATTAGGGATATATCTCCTTAGATCAAGTTTTGCTAATCTTAATTATGACAATTTGTTTTCTTTTTTTCCTTTTGTTTGGAATTTGATAGAAGCTTTAATTTGTTGTTTTTCTTCATGACATTAATGTTTTTTTTAGGTTTTTCTTTGGTTAAATTTACCTTTTCTACATCTAGTTTTAATTTGTTGATCTCGTTATCATGGAGTAGTTAGTGTTAGCTCAGCGAAATGTTTTTTATTTTATTTTGTCACATGCTTATACTTTACAATTACTAAAGATAAGAAGGGATGATTAGTAAGAACATTCTACATGTACCATACTAAGCTAGATACCAATATAGCTAATCGTAGTGATTATAACGGAATAACTGGTTTATTTCAAGTTAGACTATATATCATAATTAATATATACAACTATACAAGACATATGTGAAAGATCATAATGATGAAATATTGGTGGGAGAGTGTCTCAATGTTGGTAATATGTCACCTCAAGGATCAAGGTCCTCTACTCTTTTGTACTATAGTCATTTGAAAATTTCTGCCTCGCAACTATTGTGATTGTTTATTAATTAACAACCATCCAAATTCTTAAAAAAATTTATAAGAACCCAAGAGATAGAACGGGATTTTGTAAGCTATTGTAAGCTATTTTGTTAGCTTCTTCTATCTGATGATTCAGATAATACTTAATATTTGTTTCATGCAATTCTTATAATATAAGCATGGTTAAAACTTAAAACTACTAAATTCCCAACAATACAAAACGACAACAGGAAAAGAGTATCAAGTAAATAATTGACAAATAAACATGATCTCGGGTTGAAATCATTTATTTTTTCTGCACTCACGATCCGATGCAGCACTAATCCATAGTATCTTGCTTTTCCTTTATGTTTAAAATAGCTTATTCTTTTTGTTTTTTTCAAGTTTATTGATTCATAAATTTAGATGTTCTTTATTGATTTGGTTTTTCACTAACTAATATATACTCAAATAATTATTCTTAGAAACATACTAATATTGGAGTCAGAAATTTCATTTGTTTTTGCAAGTGTCGAGATTTCATTTCTATTCTCGTAGTAGCAACTGTTAAACATTACCATGAATTAGTTTTATGAGCAAGTGTCGTTTGGACTATTACGAAATCATGTTAATTAAATACAAGATATTAGTTGAGGCTTAGTTTGCGGTGGTCACATGCCTCTTATAGGGAGATCTACAGAGAGAGAGAGAGAGAGGGAGAGAGGGAGAGAGGGAGAGAGGGAGAGAGGGAGAGAGGGAGAGAGTGAGTCATTTTCGTGAACGCTCTTGTATCTTAAGCACATGTATCCGACAACAACAAAAGCACATATACTTGCGGAGCTCTATATATATATATATATATCAAATTAGTAATTTGTATATTTTTGGTATTTAGTTAAATCTAAATTTTATTTCAATGGTCAGACATCGTTCTTGATTACGTGGAAATCTTAGGCAGGATAAAAATCATATGAATTGTTTCAATTATATCTTCTACCAAAAAATAAAGGTGGAAGTTAACGTAGAAATGCCGAAAAATGGGTTCCCATGCGCATATAAAACATTTGGCACGTTAAATCGTGAAACGATAGATCATTCATGTCTCCTGACAATATAGCATTTTCTATACCCAATAACGATTTTTTATTATTATTCTAGTTATTCACAAGTCGTCCTTATCATGATCATAGTTTTGTTAGCTAAATTAACAAAGTAGCTAATGATTCTCCTCTTCCAAATTAATCATGTAATCGAATGAAGAAAACCAAAGCAAACCGGGGAAGGATATTGAACCAAGGAGGTAATTGGTATGGTATAGCAAATTGATGTTCCTTTGATAAGATTATTTTTGGGATGGAGAGGCATACACAGTGAAACATGTACAAAACATGAAACAATATTGAAACACCAAAAGAAAAAAATCCACAAAAAAAGATCCCTCTGAGCAAGAAACGACACAAAACGAAACTTGAATTCCGATTCATTTAGACAAAAATTTGTATAAAATGTATAACACAGTTACATTTGGTTTTGATCCGTGTAAAATATGAGAATACAAAACGAAATCGTTAGATTAATTGGAATCACACGAAAGGTAATAGTGTTGCATGACTAGGAAACACCAAAAGGAAGACGAATATAGAGCCTTATCCCAAATGAGATTCCTTTTTTTTTGCATAATTCTGGTGTCTTATCGAGGTACACTGAGGCCAAGCTCTGCAAAAAGAATCATACTATTAATTACACACCATAATTATTTCTAGCATATGGCACCGTAAAAGCATGCTTACTATTAACAAATTTGTATTAGGATAGCTCCATCAAAATTGAACATTCATGCACCGATATCAAAGCTTGTCTTGATACTAAAAAGATAGCAACTTTTCTTTTTGAGACTTGATCAACGAGAGTGCAAACTCTCTAAACTTTCGACCATTTCCTAAACCTATGCCTCTATTCATTCACCTCTCTCTCTCTCTCTTTTAAACCTTCAGCTCTCAACTAAACGACATAAAGTCTGTTTCTTTCTGAAGCTAAACAGTTCTCTGCATCACCCTTAAGCCAATTAAAATGGTCCAAATTTAAAGTGACTAGAATTCCTTATCAGCTACTATGTCTCTGTGTTTTAGAACAGAGGAATCTAGGTCTGTTCACCAAATGGGATAGTGATCTTAAATGGGAAAGACTACAGCTTTCCATTCTAAGAAACTCTAATTCTCAACAATATGGCTCAAATCAAAGAAACCCAATTTCAAAAACTAAGCAAGGGCAATCATAAAAATAAGAAGAACGAAATTGGAGAGTAAAAAAAGTTGCTTACAGATACTAATCACACTCAAAAGACATTTGGGGAGAATATCAAACCCCTGGATTCGCATTGAGCATACCCTGAGACAACGAACTAGAGTTCTTGCAATCAAAACCAAGGCACGAAGTCAGTCTAGCTGAAGAAACCGCACTGTGAAGTGGAAGCAGAGACTGAAGCGAGCCTAGCTGAGCAATTGTTCTGTTTCAATCAACCAACGAAGTTGCAAGGAATCAATCTCTGTTTGCGTGTTTTTCAATATCTGATTGACTTAAATTGGGGGAAAAAAATCAAAAAAAAGAGAAGGCTTTACCTGGAATGTCCAAGCGAAGGACGGGGGCCGAGAAACGATGAAGCCGATTTGGGTTTGTTCATAGCAGATTTTAACATGGAAACGGCTGGTTTCGAGAAAGATCGACAACGAGAAGCCATTTTTTTGCCGCGAACGAAACTGATGCGATGCAGCGAAATAGGATTCTTAGGTTAAACTACGGTCAACGAGAGAGCGGGGTTTTTGACTTTTGAGAGATAATTACAAAACGACAACGTTACGGAAAAATATTTAGCGAATTAGAAGATTAATGGATTAGTCTTACTTATCTCAATTCTCCAAATTAAAGTCCAAATTAGATTTTAACCCAGTGCGTCCGCATGAGAATGTTTTATTTTTTATTTCTAATATAAGTTACATTTATCTTTTTTGTTTATATATAATTTATTTTTGTTATTTATTTTCTTAAATCAAAAAATTGTTATCATATTTTAATTTTAAACAGTAAATTTTATATATTAGTAGAATAAGAATATACATTAATTAAGTATACATTGATCTAATGTTAATTATAAACTTTGTTATTATGTGAATTTAGATTTACACATAAACAATCTATATATCTATGAATTTGCTAATCCATCCGTTTAGTTGTCTTAAATCATTTTTAATATCTTACATGTTTTGACAAACTAACCCGTATAAGACTATAACTATAATTGTATAACCCTATAAATATTTACTAATATGGAATATTTGGACCAATTGATTATGAAAAAATATAATAAAATGTTTATTTACTATTTGTGCTTTTAAAAAAAAAAAATATATATATATATATAAACGGACTAACAAGTTAGTTTAATTGTCTCAAATCATCTTAATATCTTACATGTTTTAATAAATTAACTCATTGACCATATATATATATATATATATAACTCTAATATTATTGTATAATATAAATATTTATTAATCTCAAATATTTGATATTTTAGACGGAGTGTTTATGATAAAATACAATAAAATATTTATTTACTATGCATTTTTATAAAAATATTATTTAAATTAAAATTTTAAATTAAACATTTTCTATATTTAAGAAATTCTAAAGTATTAAAATTATTATCTAAATTTTCGTAATAAAATTTAATTATAATTTTTTTTGAATTTTTTGAATTTAAATTAAATTGAATGCAAATTTTGTAACTAAATTTATTAAATTTCTAAGAATTTTAAATTTAAATTAAAGATGACCTAGATTTTAGGAAATTTAAGAATATCTAAGTTAATAACTAAGTTTTGGAAATTAAATATAAAAATAAAATAAAATATTATAAAAAATTTTGGAAGTGTTTGGATGCAAGCACTAAATGTGCTTCTGTTTTAATATAATAGATTCGACCCAAAAAACTCCAAATAATTATCTTATCTATTTTAATACTCCATTGTATTAGAAGGTTGACACAAAGTAATATTATATGAGAAAACAATCTTAAAATATCACTGGACATTCATAGCAGCTACTTTCAACTATGGAGAGTAGACTAAAATATAACCAGGGAAACAAATAATGGTAAAATAATTTTTTACCAATACTAAATAAATTATATTGGAAATAAATAACTAAAATAACTAAATTAATTTTTACAAATAAAACATAACTTAATCATTGGCGAAAATAATATTTTTACTCAGAATTTTCGATGATAATATAATAATCATTTATTTTTGCGGTTACAAGAAACAAATCTAGGTAATCTAGACATGTGTAAATAAATAGTACAATTTTGACACAACTAGCAAATAGACAATACTTATAGAGTTATAGTATATTCAGACAACAGTCAGTTGCGAAATATTCCTCTAATAATCTGTTTTGTATCATATAGAGTTGGTGTTACAACAACCATTTACATATAGTATTTAATTCGTCGTGCACTTTGATTTATCGGGAAACTATCTCTATCTCTTTTCCAAACTACCATTTCATTTATTTTGTGAAAATGAAATTTGTAAAAAATTTATTGTATTTCATTCACTATCCTGGTAATTTATTTTTGTCCCTAGACAATCAATTTACAATTTACGTATCTCGATGAAATTTTGAAGAAAAATATTAATTGCTGCCGCAACATGCAAGGAACCTTGCAAGGGTTTAGAACATCTTTAATGCGCTTTTCAGATCGTTTTTAGCAGAGACTTATTAATTTTTAAATCATACAGCATCTCTTATTTGGTCGAGACGTCTCATATTTGGGGACGTTTTCACTGATTTCTTCCGACATGTGGTTTGATTGCATTCGTTAAAAAATAGAGAGATAGTTTTGTTTTTTTTTCTACCTCAATTGATTTTTTTGTTTTTTTTGAAATTCATGTGGGTCTTTCCATTGCACACCTATAACACCAAAGTTTCTAGAATAAGTTTTTAATCTCATTTTTTCTCAAAAACTAATTTAATAATGATCTGAAGACCTTCGTGGTCATGGGAGGTTTTTATGTCAACGATTTCAATGCATGTGTGTGTCGTGTCACTCTCGATAATAGTATTATAGTACTATGAGTCTAAAGATGTTAAGGGTACTTTTGTCCATATATTTATTTCACTTTTCTGTTTTTTATTGGTACGGTGACCATTACTAAACCGAGAAGTGAAACATAATATTGGCAATACTTTGGTCCAATTCGGTTCGGTTTTCTTCAATTTGATCATTTTTTCTATAATTGAATTGTATGGTTAAAGGACCTTGCTATGTTCAATCAGTTCTTATTAATGCCATATCATATTTCGTCGAAAAAAAAGAATTGTATGGTTAGATACCGTGTAACTTGAATTTATTGTACATATTGTAAAGAAGATTTGTATTTTTGGTTTGGACCCGATTGGGTTTAGCTAAGTTCTAATTGATACTCCCTCTGTTCAGAATTATTTGATGTTTTAGAAGGTTTTTTTTGTTCAGAATTATTTGATGTTCTCACTTTTCAATGCAAAATTTAATGAATTTTTATAGTTTTTGACCTTTTATATTCTGCAGATTGTTTTTTTATTGGCTGAATGATATTTAAATGAATTATAAATAATATTTTTAGTATAGGAAAAATAAAAATTAAATGAATCCTTAAACTGTGTGCAAAAACCTTAAACATCAAATAATTCTAAACAGAGGGAGTATATTTAAGTATTTAACAGTACTAAACCGAGTCAAACTACATTATTGGATTCAATTTATCAGTGTAACCATTTCAATTAAAATTGAATGAAATTAGGGTAAATGGAGTCCAGAAAGATACAACCAATCTGTTTAACTCCAGTAAACGTTTTTTCTCCGTCTTAATTTAAAGTTTGTATCTTCGTGGATGACTAAGAATCGTGAAACTCTGACATCAGAGAAAAGTAAAAGAGAAAGAAGAATCTTTCTGTGAAAGAAGCAAAGCGTGGCGGCTCAAACTCCAGTTCCGAAAGTACCCTTTCTTTTTGCTTAATATCTAATGGGTTCTTGATTCCAAAGGGTCCGTTGGGTTTATCGTAAACAACGAACCAGCATAGTTACGAGACACATAAGGAAGAAAATCTGTCAAGAATATATTTTCTCGAGAAACTTATTCATCTCTTGCGTCTTTCGTTGGTTCATTGTTTGTCGGTAGAGTATTGTGGTGACCAGAAGCCGATCAGTTTTCAATCATCAGCGCTTCATATGTCTCTTTTGATCTTTGTTTGACTTCCGATCGACTTCTCAACTTGTAAGTTTCTTTCCAGATTCTCTCTCTCTTTCAATATTTATATTTCTCTGTTCTTGGTGAGGCAGAGCATAAAATTATTAGATAATCATATGTATCAGCTTTAACATATTGCATGCAATGATGTTTTCTAAAAAGATGAAAAGCCAAAATAATGATTCGGATGGTAATTCAAGAGACATGATTACAAAGAACAAAGAAAAGAAGTCTTTGAAAATTGTTTGTTGACAACACTTGGGTTTCCTAGGATTTTTTTTTTTGTTTTCCAGTAAACTGCGTCATTTTGAGCTCTGAAATTTACAACTTTAATGGAATTTTTAAAAGCGTTGACCATACCAGATTGCAGAATCAAATGGAATTATGATTGTTGTTCTTAAAGATTGATACTTTTGAGTAACAACGCTCCGAATTCCTGGACTTTTCTCTGTAAATTGCTCTGGAATTCACCAAAAAGAAACAAAAATTGTGTGTTTTCAATCGAATTTGATGAACTGGGTTCAGGCGTTGACCATAGTAGATTGATCCACATGATTTCTTGATCACAAAGATTGATACTTCTGAGTGGGACAGGTGATTTTCAGGGCCTGAAGATGAGGCATGAGCTTCCATGGCTTTGGAAAGTAGAAAGCAGACGGCTTCTATGGCTATTGGGACTCACATTTGCTCTCATCGTCACCTTTCAATACATCGAGCTACCATACGCTATCTCCTCCCTCTTCTCTTCCACCAAGATTCCCTTTTCAAGAAACTCAACTTCTCTCTTAGGAGACGGTGAGCATCACAATGGTAACTTAACTCCCGCCATGGCGCCGAGCTTTTCCCAAAAGAATTCAACTTTGACAAATTCCGAGGGAGATGAGGAAGAAGTTGAGGTTGATCAGATATTTGATAGCAGAGGAAATGCGACTGCTCCCTCTGCATTGCCAAACGCAACCGCGCATAACGCTAGAGCAGAGGCCCCGGTTTCATTACCTGGTTTCACTCCATCTTCGGTTAAGGAAAACGCAACCGCTCATAACGCAGAGGCCCCGGCGGATGCATTACCTGGTTTAAACCCATCTCCCGTAAAGGAAAACGCAACCGCGCCTGCCGCTTACGCAGAGGCCCCGGCTGTATCACCTGGCTTAAAGAAAAATGCAACAACACCTGTTGCTAGTGTAGAGGCCCCTGCTTTATTACCTGGTTTAAGCCCATCTCCGGTTAAGGAAAACGCTACCACTAGCCAGGTACCAAAAAAGAATCCTACTAAAAAAGCAGTTGGTGATGCTTCTCCTGTTGTGAGATTTGTTCCTGACTTAAAGGAGAACGGGAAAATGCCTGATTCTGGAGTGATGTCAATATCCGAGATGAGCAAGAAGTTGCGTGAAAACCGTATTTCCCATAATCGCTTAGCAAAGGTTCTCAATCATGATCTTGATATGATACATTCTTGCATTAAAAAGAGTAATAATAGCAAAACTGTTTCATCTTCTTGTTTTTTTGTGCTTTTCAGAAACCAAAATGGGTTACTAAACCTGACCTGGAGCTTTTACAAGCAAGATATGAGATAGAGAATGCACCGATCGATGACAAAGACCCTCTCCTCTATGCTCCTCTCTATCGCAATGTTTCCATCTTCAAACGGTGAGTTGTTGTTTTTCTTTCTTGAAGCTGCCTCAAAGCTCGTTTATACTGATCATACTGATTTGAGCTGATGTTGAGTTCCTCAGGAGCTATGAGTTGATGGAGAAGATGTTGAAGGTTTATGTTTACAAAGAAGGAGATAGGCCTATAATGCACAGTCCAATGCTCAGAGGGATTTATGCATCGGAAGGCTGGTTTATGAAACTTATTGAATCCAACAACAACAAATTTGTCACAAAGGACCCTTCAAAAGCTCATCTTTTCTATTTACCCTTTAGTTCCCGTATGCTCGAGGTGACTCTATATGTACAGGACTCTCACAGTCACCGAAATCTCATTCAGTATCTAAAAGACTACATAGACTTCATTTCCGTTAAATACCCTTTTTGGAATCGAACTTCCGGAGCCGATCATTTCCTTGCCGCCTGCCATGACTGGGTAATCTCTTCTCCCCTTTTGTCATGGGAATCTTTATGGTTTCTCTATGGATGCAATCATTGAGATCATTTTATAAAGATGCGATCTTTGAGATCATTTTTTCTGAAATGTATGGTCTTTTGTGACATTTCTTTATGAAGTTGTCAAGATGTGATCTTTGAGATCATTTTGTGAATGTTTTCAGGCTCCATCTGAGACGCGTAAGCACTTCTCGAAAAGTATAAGGGCTTTGTGCAACTCTGATGTCAAAGAAGGCTTCGTCTTTGGAAAAGACACATCTTTACCTGAGACATTCGTCAGAGATCCTAAGAAACCACTAAGTAGCCTCGGTGGAAAATCTGCGTCACAAAGGCCAATACTTGCTTTCTTTGCTGGAAAACCCGAACATGGGTATCTCAGACCAATCCTCCTCTCTTACTGGGGAAACAACAAAGATCCCGACTTGAAAATCTTCGGGAAACTTCCGAGGACTAAAGGAAACAAGAACTACCTTCAGTTCATGAAGACTAGCAAGTACTGCATTTGCGCCAAAGGCTATGAAGTGAACAGCCCGAGAGTCGTTGAGGCCATTTTCTATGATTGTGTTCCGGTTATTATATCTGATAACTTTGTGCCGCCCTTTTTCGAGGTTTTGAATTGGGAATCGTTCGCGCTTTTTGTGCCGGAGAAAGATATACCGAATCTGAAGAAGATCCTGATGTCGATATCGGAACGTCGGTACAAGCAAATGCAGATGAGGGTGAAGAAAGTGCAGAAGCATTTTCTTTGGCATGTGAAGCCAGAGAAGTTTGATATGTTTCATATGATTCTTCATTCGGTTTGGTTTAACCGAGTTTTCCAGGTTTCTGTTTAGAGGCTCAACAATTCATTGTACATTTTTTACAGATAAATTTTCTGAGGATACTCAGTTACAAAAAGTCAAAAAACCATATCACAAATCCAAGTGGCCTCAATTTTTTGTTGACAATCTAGTTTTCTTGATGCCGATTATTCTCGAAATCTTTAACTCTTGTGTGAACTATGTAGTAGCTAGATCAGTATATGCAATAGTAGTAGATTATTTATTTGTTACATGGACATGTTATTTATTTTTTACATTGACCATGTGAATGTGAATCCGGATTTGAGCGGCTTTGATTGAGTAGACTGAACCGGCGGTATGTCTAATTAATGAGCAGTATGTGGTTTATTTTCAATCACTGGAGCCGAGCAGACGCATGTGAGAGCAAAATAAGGAGCAGAACTGAAACTGCCATGTTCAGAAAACCAATCTCAGTCTCTAGAATTTATCTGGAGTTATCTTCCTATAACCTTTCTTGGGAAAATTTATAAACAGTGAAGAGGGCAATAAATGGAGATGGTGATGTTTGACGTTATTGGAGACATGTTTCTTTTTCATATGTTTTGTCTGTCTCTTACATACACCCAATCATTTCCAACTTTTCAGTATTTTTTTTAACTTTTTACCACACGTATATCGGTATATGATATATATAGAAATATATTTATGTTTATATACAACACAGCGTGGAACAAAACGAACTAGGAAAAAGATGTACAGTATAGGGTTGAAGGGTGATCAATAAATACGATATTTAC
This sequence comes from Eutrema salsugineum, assembly GCF_000478725.1. Classification (NCBI taxonomy): domain Eukaryota; kingdom Viridiplantae; phylum Streptophyta; class Magnoliopsida; order Brassicales; family Brassicaceae; genus Eutrema; species Eutrema salsugineum. The sequence goes on along the minus strand of NW_006256547.1, from coordinate 3,728,195 downwards.
TTTTAGGTAATTTATTCACAATACTTATGAAATTGAAGTCACATTTTACTCAATTTTTAATATAATTTTTTTTAATACAGTCTTTGTAAACTGCCCTATAAACCATCATATTTTTGAATGGTTGACATAAGGTTCAAAAACAGTTCGCAAAGTATTACAAAAAAAAAATAAACTTAATCAACCGTAATAAAACTGCATCGCATAAAATAATTTTTCGTAACAGCTCACCGCATAAAATACAATATTGAATAGTATGAAGTACTACTCGTGACTGTAGAACTTCACCACAGTACACTGCAGCTACATTTTGTCTGCTCATCATTCACAACGGGAATCTTAACCGTAAAATTAGGAATATAACTGAAGAATTATACTTTTTGACCAAAAGAAAACATTGAAGCATCATATTATAAATGAATATAATAGGCTAATCAAACTCATCCACCAAACGCAATACTTTGGGGAAAACAAAAAAAAGAATAACAAACTAAATTTCATTTGGCAATGATAATGGTCATGTTGTGTTTTCGATATTTCGTATGCTGCTCTATACGAATCTTCAATAACATTTGACGTATTATATGAAACGCCTTGTTTAAATTCATCAATTTATCAAATTGTTACCGCTTACCACATGGTTTTTGATTTTATTAAAAAGATACTCCAAAAAAAGAATTAACTAAAGGTTGTTTCCAAATCCACCAAACCGATGGCCGAACTTTGCGATATAAAAAACTACTAAAAGCCAATAACTAACCCTTTTTGGTTCCAGAACTTAAGAAGGTGACAGTTTCCCGCTTCATTATTAACAGATAAATATTTAGACCAATAGACGAGCCAAAATAATTTGGCAACAACAACATTGTACTGCTTTATCATTTTTAATATGTACAAAAAATAAAATATTTAATTGGCAGGAACCAGGAAGTATATTTGTCACCGAGTGGCAAAAAACTCATGATTAACTGTATTGTTATGGCAAATCTGATTTAATACATTTAAAAATAAATTTTCCAATAAACATTTTGCCAAGAAATTGCTTTAACCACCAGTTTTGGCATCTTGAAGAAATTTTTTTAGAGTAGCACTATAAGTAAGGAAACTTAGTTTTTAAGAGAACATGAGAAGATACTATCTTGTTAAGTTTTTTCAAATTAGCATGATCGATTGTAACTCGCCAATTGGATTATCGTCACTGAAAACTGGAGTTAGGTATAATTTTGATGGTTCCTTCCAAGATTATTGTATATGCTTGTGTATATACTAGTTATGACTTATGCATTGGAAAAACAGTTTTCTTTCCTTTTTTTTCTTCCAAATTATCATTGCAGACTGAAATTCAAACATTACTTAGAAGCTACAATCGATATGATGTCTTTACTGCTAATTGGTTGTATATTGTGAAAGGTAATGCTCAGTCGTTATCACTTATTTCCACAATCAACCATAGAGACACCACTTGTCATTTCAAAAAGATCCACTCAGACATCCACATAATATTTTAAGAAGCAATCCAGTACTACCAGATTTAGACATTGATGGTCCAAATTTTAATAATTTCGTAGAAACATAAATGAAACTGCTCATCGATTGATAATATGGTCAACAATTAGTCATTTTTGTGTGTTCTGCCTCTAACTCTAAAAACTATTGTAATAGTTAGTGACTTTTGTAGAAATGATTAAGGTACGTACGTTGATGCAAAACGAATTCCATCTCTTTCAAATTAAAAGTAATTTGATGCTAAAGATTTGTAAGTGTCATTCTATGATTTAAGTGCAAGTACATATGGTAGAAATTTAAGTGCCAAACTTATTTTGTAAGAGCATAATATATATTGTTTTTTTAAATCACGTGAAATATATATATATATATATTTTTTTTTTTTTGCTAAATTGTAAATATTTAATTGAAAATGAAAAATTTAGGTGTTACAAATTGTTTACACAATTGATCAACCTAAAATCTTGGTTCCATGGCAAAAAGTGAAAAAAAAAAATAAAGTGAAAAATATAAAAAACCAACATTATTTGAAACAAATAGAATAATGCATAATATCCTGAGATGATTAATCAAGACTAGAAAAGTTTTTACAAAAAAAAGGCTAGAAAATTTACTACAAATATTGGAACTTTGTGAACTGATTTTCTCATTAAATCTAAATCAAGTGTTTACAACTCTTGTATAGACTTTAGCATAAGCTTAAGAGTTAAGACGGTAACAACCTTTAAATAACATTTTTTTTGGTCGAAATGTTAAGATTACCTTTAACTAACTTGTTTTAACAAACTCTCTTATCCACAATTGACACGTACACTCTAATAACAAACGCCAAATGAAATTTAATCCTTTGGATTATAATGGTCTCTTGTTCTTCCATATAGAATACTATCGAAAAATAATGATAATAACATCGGTCGGTGAATTCCTGTAGAACAATGTCGACAAATTGCAATAATTGAGTTATACTGTTGCATGCAAATTTGCGTGTAATTGTATGAGTGGGTCCAAAACGACAGCCATACGCGCCTTTCGTTGACTACGTCCTCAGACTCTCCCAAGTCTAATAAAAGCAAAAACTTATGGGCATGTCCTACATTGATTTCAAGATGTCTCTTGGACCACTTTTTTGTTTCCCAATTATAATCATACAACTTGGTTCTTTTTCCAATGTTCTCCAATCGATAAGCCTTTTTCTCCCGTCGACACAAAAATTGCCTTTTTCTCTTTTTTTAGTCCTTCTTTCATTCACATATTTTTGTCGTAAATTCTCTTCTCATTATTATATATTTCCAGAATTATCTGTTATCTAGTCAAAAGGTAAAATTATAATCAAAATGCAATCTAATAGCCTCACTTTTAAAAACTGAATAAATTTTAGGTATTCTTTAAACACAACATATTCTAAAAATGGCAAAAACAAACACGGAAAGCTAACGATTCATATCAGAAACAAGCAATGTAGTATAATTACTTTAGAATCGACTTACGTTACACGATCTTATTTTGTATCTTTAGATTTAGCATGTTCGCAATTTGATGCATTTTGTAAGATTTTTATTTAATGAACATGTACGCTTGAGTAGTCAATATTATTAGGAGTTTAGAAACACTGAAAGAGTTACTTAAATTTTGGAATATACTATTACAAGCCTTTCTTATAAGATTAAACCAGAAAACTATGAATTCGAGTGGGGTTCACGCCCAAAGACAAAAAATAACTTTAGGCCAAGGTTCGTTTTTGGCAGGGGTACGGGAGCCACAGACTCCGTGATACGATATTACACACAATAATTAAGATTATAAATAAAACGTATTTCCTATTTCTATTTGTATCAGATTTTGAGGCTATATATATATATATATGTGGATCATAAATATTATTTACAAAATTACTATAAAAAATAATTACAAATTCTTAATCCACACAAAATATTTTCAAAATTTAATATGAATTCATGTTTTTCCTTGTTCCTCGATCATATGCAATTTCACAACAGAAAACTTATCTCAAAACCTGAATGTATAAAGCGACGTCACATACTCTATTTAATAGCTCCGAGAGAGCCCGGCCGGAAAAGTGGTGACTCACTCATCCACATGTCGATATGTGATTTATCTTATCTAAAAGCTGAAAATTCATCCACAACAATACTTGTCTATTCCCTCTAAATACTAAAGATAGTTAGGAGTTGGAATGATTCGATATGAAAATTTGGTTAGTATTTTCATTCTATTGGGTTCGTAGAGCATGCAACATGAGTCTAACGAACTACTGAATGTCTCTAGTTGGTTAAGAAGATTTTAGTTTTGTTTTCGAAAAAAAAGATAACAAAAAAAAGAAGATTTACTTTTATTCTGCTTTGATTTGATGGATTGAACTTCCTCTTTTTTTTCCTTGAAAATCATGTTTTCAGACATTTAGTTAGGGTTTCATAGTATCGACTATCGAGATATAAGTATTATCGTAAAACTATGGTCACCAACTAGGAGGTGAAGTAGAAAGAGAAATAATTACGTTTTTAATAGGAATTACGAACACTGCTCCACATGGATCTCTAGTTACAGAGAGATCTAGCATGTTAAGGTTTTGTCTAATAACTAATTAGAACACAAGAATAGCTAGCTAGAAAATTAGATGTTTAATTGAACTCTCTTTATATATACATAAAATTTACCAAAGATATCGCATCCTTAATAAATAGCTCCTTTCCCATCCATTTCTAGATAGTACGGTACGTGGAGAACACAAAATAAATTCTTATAATCTGAACATTAACTCTCTATTTTCTGGTCTGAAAGAATCTGGACATTAATTGTGTCCCCAATTTGTTTACCTTAGTTTTAGACTTTTTTCTTTCACACCCACCTACCGTTCTGGTTTAACCTTATTCGATACGTTGACCAACTTTTGTGTTTGACAACTATTTCTTGTGTGTAATCGATCTCTTAATATTACCGGTACAAAATTTAGGATAATATAACTAGAACTCTAGAAGATTTAACGACTTTATAAAGTTATCTTTTTAAAAGACTTAGTATAGAACCATCAATATATAGTAGACAATATTAACATGCCGATTTGATCCATCAAATGAGTAACAACTTACAGAACTTTGATTGCTACTTGCCACAACCATATATATTGTGAATATTTTGTTTATAATAGAAGTATCAAGAGCAAATTTAAAATGCATGTATGCATATTGAACATGTGGTTAAGGAACGCAAAACGTCGTTCGTTGCTGCTACTTGAATTAGTATATATGTTCATATTCAAATTTGTAACTAACCTTTTTTAAAAAATTATTTAGCTAGCTAAAATCTGTCTTTAATTTGGATGTTTGTGTTAGACTAGTTCTAAAAAATATAAATTTATACAGAATAAAATATTTCGAGATACTTTGAACAACGACTTATGGAAAAATCGAATAAGTTGTCATAATTGGAATTATTCTCAAAGCTAACCCCTGCCACGACCCACGAGCAAAGTTTAGAGATTTGATTTCACATGAGTGAAAAAGGTTTATTTTGAACTATTTGATTTTCGGTTCTAACCCTCCTGTTAGATAATTAATAAGAGAACGTGTATATTCTATAATTTCAATATTAATCAATTAGGTTTACATGGATGCTAATTCTACACACCAGAATCAACCGCCAAAATCATTAGAAAAAAAAGCAGAGATAGTCAACCAATTGACTACAATAATATAAACTGTTTATGTTCAATTTTTAGTTTTATATCCTTACAATGCAATACATGTTTACGACTTATAACACAATCTATGTAATTTCTCTGTTTGGATTGGTCGGCCAAACGGAATAAAAGATGCAAGGATCCCTTGGATGAAAACGTGCATTTGGAAATCTCTAAGACTTTACAGCTTACATCTCGAATATATTCTAAGTTTTCAACTTAAAATTCATCTGAATCCTCTTTATTGTATCTAAGAGGAACCTCATATGCATGCACATACAAAAATATATATACTTCCAAAAATGGTATTGAACTTTTATATACAGATAATGTTTCTGTAGTTACAAACATGATGATGCATTGAGATATCGATAAGGGATAATTGAACAGTAAATTTGAGTTGAAAACTTAAAATAACTAAAAACAGTTGACACACCATTTTCAACACGAAGAAGAAAATTAATAAAATAGTTATAAAAAGTCGCGGCATGTATTATAATAAAAGATTTATTCAGTCGGCAATGCAACAAAATTAATAATTTATCTCGTTATTATTGTAGATTTTGTCTTGAATTCTAAAGGGGACTTTTATTATTTCTATATTAACAGTTATTCTAAAGAGAACAATACATATATAATTTTTTTTTGCTTTGAGGAGCCAGAAATAGATTATTAATTATATGTTAGATCCTACTCTTTTACGTAATTGCATTAGTTCTGACTTCTTTTTTTCTTCAAAATCTATTTAATATTAAATAACAATCTTTTTCAAAAATAAAAAAAAGCATTATGGCTCAGTAATAAAACAGCATATTAGTGTACTGGTAAAACAACAGAACCACATTAAATAAACAGGATTTCTAAATGAATAATCATAAAATTATGAAAGTATGATTCTAACTGATAATGACGTATTGTTTTTGTTAAAGCAAAAAATATTTTTGCAACCACACAAATTATATCTAAAACGAGACTCTTTCTACATAAAAGAGTATTTATCAAGTTATTACTTTTAAATAACATTAACATGTGAAGACTTAATTATGCGTAAATAATAATAAAAGCTAGTAGCATGAAAATGTAAAAGTAGGTAGTTTATCATTCATTCATCATGACTATCTCATCATCTTAATTTAGATCAAACAGTATTATTTGGCCCAACAGTAAACATAAAATCCCCCAATAAAACATATCTCTCACTCTCTCAGTACTAAACAAACACAAAAAACGGAAGAAACAAGCAAACATATGGAGATTTCCTTTTTATTGTTAAAGACAAATATGGATTTATGCTATTGTCATGATCATTAATAAAAATATTGTACGGGTCTTTTAAGAGCATCAAAACCAAATTTAGCCTGTGGGTCCTTTTATCTTTTACTCACTAAGACTTAGCGCAATATTTGTCCCATATCTCCCTTTACCTCTACCACACCCCCACCTCCTTCCCCAAAACAATTGTTGCATATAAATAAGGGACTAGTGATTGAGAAATGTAGACAAATACCCATCAAACTCTGTCTCTCACTTTCCTTCATTAAACTCATTCCCAACACATAATAATTTTTTTTTATCGAATACTCAAACGTTCTTCTATAACATCATTCTTTTTTACTACCCAAAACCTTCAAAACCTTCAAATCAAACCAAGAAAAAAAAAAAAAAACACAATTAGTTAATGTGCCATTCTTAAAAGTAAAGATCACCAATGATAGCTCTAGAGAGTACGTCCAAGAACTCGGCGACTATCTCATCGGAGAGTCAAGAAAGCAAGGGAGATAAGACGAAACCGGTTAGAGATTCCGGTAAGCATCCGGTTTACCGTGGAGTTCGGAAGAGGAGCTGGGGAAAATGGGTGTCGGAGATACGCGAGCCGAGGAAGAAATCTCGTATATGGCTTGGAACGTTTCCTTCGCCGGAGATGGCGGCGCGTGCACACGACGTAGCTGCTCTTAGCATAAAAGGAACCTCCGCGATACTCAATTTCCCTGACCTCGCCGGTTCTTTCCCACGACCAAGCTCTCTCAGTCCTCAAGACATCCAAGCCGCTGCTCTCAAAGCCGCACACATGAAGATCATCAAGACCACTTCACAGTCTTCTTCTTCTTGTTCTTCTTCATCATCTTTTACGTTTTCGTCCTCACAGTCTTCTTCTTCTCTGGAGTCTCTCGTGTCGACCGGCTCGGAGGAGCTAGGGGAGATTGTTCAGCTGCCGAGTTTGGGATCGAGTTACGACGATTCGACTCAGTTCGGTAACGAGTTCATATTCTCTGACTCGGCAGAGTTTTGGGTTTATCCACCGCAGTGGTCAGAAGGTGATTATGAGATGATTCCTAGTTTCAGTGAAGGCTTATTATCACGAGATTGGGATTTTCAAGGACTGTATAATAATTAAGTTAACTACTTCAATTCCTAGTAATGCTGTGTTATTTACCTTTTTTTTCACTTTTTAGTGAACCCTTTATTTTGTGGGGTGAGTTACGTTTAGGGTTTTTTTTTTATCTTCGATCTTTTCTTAATTTGTGTGTGTGTGTGGGAGTGAGAGAGAGCTCCATATATGAATACTTGTACAAAATTCTCATAACTTTTTTTTTTTAATCAGTGTGGAAATTTTTGAAAATAAATAATATTAGACCAGTAGCCAATAGAAACTACGTACCTTTCGATTTTGAAGATACGTCGTTGATTTGAAATTATTCAGTGCGAATTTTTTTCCTTAATAATATATCGGCATTAATCAATCCTGACCAATTGTGGTTGTTTCCCTCTTTTTTTCCACTATCAGTACTTATTAAATTTTTATATTTGGTGATATATAATTAAGATACCCAACACTTGAATAATTCTTCCTTCGAGTCGTGTTGTACTAATAAAACAATGTGACTTTTACTCATTGCATTTCTTTGCGAGGAATACAAATGAACGCGAATCTTTTATGTCTTACGAGCACTAAGTGTAATATTGTAATATTGTAATACAAGTAGCTAGTTTTATTAAAATATGTGTAAATAAAAAAAGCTGTAATGAATGGTTCAAAATGGATCCCAATTTCTTTATTTTTTTATTTTTTTTATCACAATCTTACGTCTCTTTTATTTTTGTTGTTGAAAAAAGGCTATAAACTTTGATGATGATTAACTGTAATTAGAATCCGTCACAATCCATCAATTTCCTTGAGTAGACATAGGTTGAAAAAGAAATCTATTGAATGACTTTTCACTCTTCTCTATAATTAAGATTAACGTAATTGATGTACGTAATATGTTCATGTCTCCTGACTCCATGAACCTAAATCTTGTAATGTTTCTGGAATTTTGACAAAGTAATGGTACAGTTAGAACTTAACTTTTCAATAGACAACAATGATATATAGCTTAATGGTTTATGGAAATGTTATTGTTCTGTCACTTTCAGAATTCAAACCCGCAATATATAATAAATATTGTTAAGCAAGAAACACTTCTTCAGAGACCTAAATGCTGTGGTATTTTTCAAAAATTTGCAAAGTAATAGTATATTTGAAACTAAAGTCATCTTGTGGTATTATCTAACCACGCAGACATTAAGCCAAAATTAAAATCCATGCAAACAGTGATAGCTAAAATGCAATTAAGTAAGTTTGAATATCCCCGAGTAAAATTAAGCATAACCTTTCAAAAACAGAATGAACTTTTGGGATAAACTTTTAAATAAAAAAAAATTTAACCTTTATCTTGCTTGCCATTTCAGGGTGCTCTCTCAATAATTGTCTTTGTGAAAGATATTGGATAGTGGAGTCCGATATAGTAAGGAAAGTATATACTATGTGCAAAACCTTAATTTAATATGTTTTGTCCCGACAATACAATATTTAATTCTTAGCTTTATCAAAGAAGTTATAAAAAAGCTGACATTTTGATTGTTGGGAAATTTTGTAATCAACGTCCAGGTAATAAAAGTGATTAAAAGAATAACTACCTTAGAAAAATGCAACCCTCAAGGCCGTTTATTTGTATTGTTGCTTTTTTTCTATTATTATATAGACGTTCTAGAAAACTAAATATGATGATATACCAGACATTCCAAATATATTTATACACGTATCTCCATTTGATATGATTTCTTGTCAAATATGATAGTGTTAATCATCAATATTACATTAAACTTAAAATGCGTGTTAGAATTTCCTATGACTCAAATTTGAAATCTGCAATATTTTGAGTCGTCCTCAGAGGTTTGCCGTCATATACAGTACCATGTTTCGGAAACTTGTAATCTCTAAGTCTATTATAACATTATACAAGTCGGAAACAGGATACTTCCACTCTTGTTTATTCAATTTATTTCAAAAATTCACATTATATACTTCTAAAATCTGGCATCATGATAAATTACATGAACAGTTATCCAAATATATATAGTATACAATCATTTGCACATTTCTACCATACTACATTATGAGAAACATTATATGTACACCAGATGAACTGATTTCATCTGGTTAAAAATAAATTGATATTTGGTTAGCTTTGAATTCGAATATAGTGTTACATCTGAAAGATTTATGATTTATCTTATGATCCCTTTATGTTGTTCTCTTTTATATAAAAAGATACAGACTAAACAAACAATGTATATATATAAATATTGATTATATGTATAAAGTTAGATAAATGATTATAAACTCAATTTATCAGATAAATATATAAACATATATCCTTTTATGGGTTAGGTGGATAGAAAATATTAATATCTATTTTTAGAAAAGTTGGAGGTGCAAATGCCAAAATAAGAAAGCATGGACGCTTTTACTCTTGGTGTCAGGAAGAGCCGACGAGAGAATAAGAGGTGAAAATTTGCAAATTCTTGCGTTACAAATGATATAGTAATTAACATGTTGTTAAAATATGTTAATAAGATTGTTATTAAACAACATGCATGTCATTATGTCAAAGGTCAAGGAAAAGGAAAAACTTTGACTTATTTTAGAATAACATATATCTATATATATAACATGTAGCAAACTGTGGCAAACCCAACTTTTGCATATGAAACAACTCGACATAAAATACTCTCTATTACAGAATTCAACATGTCTTAGGTAGTATTTTTGGTTTCAGTTTTCATTTTTCACACAGACCATTTGTCAAACAATCAGGCCAACTCTAAGACAGTTATACATGAAAAATCCCATATATGGGTATGTCATAAAGTCCAATTCTAAAGAAAATTAAAAAGGTAGAAAAGATCGAAATGAGTCATGGATTTTAATACATTTAACAGTCCCACGAGGAGTAGAAGTTGTCAATGACTGTTGGAAATTTTTTTGTTCAATACCAAGAAACAATTCATGCATCTTTGTTTTACATGTATTATTGCAGGGTTGGCAAACATATTATGAGAATATATAAATACGAAATGACATTGCAACGGTCGTTGGAATGTATATTGATATCATCACATCGAATAACATAAACAGATTTTTGGACTAATTCTATTGGAAATTTCCTCTAGTATGCGTCTTCCAAAATTTTGTCCAATTCGTCGACATTTCCAGTATTATGATAAAATATATATCCGGTGTAGCATATTGATGAAATCTCTAAAAGCATTCTTATGATATGTTCGTGATGAAGCTGTGAAAAATCAATTAGATCACGATACTTTTTATAAACTTTTATTATAATGTCCTTTCCAAGATCACTTTAGGCTTTCATCGTGTTAAAAAACTTTTATTTTAAAGTTCTTTCCAAGATCACTTTAATCTTTAGGCTTTCATGGTGACAACAAGCGGTTGTGAAAAAATAAAATGTATCGTTAATGCCAAAAAATAAAAGTGCGGCGAAATAAAAATTGAAACTGTGATACATAGAGAATAATAAAGATATCGTGATTACTTTTTTTTCTTTTTCTGAGATTACTTCTCTTCATTATTATCTCTCTTTAATTTTTATTCATGTTATATATTCACGTTATGTACATCGTTAATATTTATAGCTTCTAACAAGTAATAAAATAACAACGGTTTCTTAGAACCCTTTTCTGAACATGATAAGCGGATTCAAAAGTCAAAAAGCCAAAATTTTTGTCTTTTGACAAACAAAATTAACTGGATGAGTAACAATACAATAAGTGGGGCATGTAGCTGGACTGTCTAGTGAATTAAGTACAAAACTTAATGCGAACGCCCATTTTATAATGTGTCGTCGACAGCATTATATTTATACCTGTAGTGGTATAAGAAAAAGACATATATGACCCGATGCTAGCAATAAGGCGTATCAACCAAATAAACAGAAATTTTGTTTTCAAATCATAGTTATCGAAGATAAATATATCTTTTATTTTTACTTATATATGAAAAAATTAAAAACGTTATCAGTTTTTTTTGTTTTCAAAAATCTCAACATTATAAATGTGATGACCTTCCAATTACAGTATAATACATTTTTGTAAAAAAATAAGCTTTTAAGAGTTTTTTTTATTAAAATTAGGCCCTAGGCCAATGTTTGTCAATTCATAACATAAACACGGCCCAAGTTTCAGGCATTCTCTATGTTAGGAGCAATAGAGTTGTTTTGCTTTAATACATCCTGCTTATACAAGCTTGATTTTTTCTTGAAGCCCGGGTGTTTTTTCACCTTAAGATCTTCACCCTTAATCATATAAACGTTCCCAGGTGCATCAGGAATGGTGAAATCAGCTGGGTTTCTATTGACGCTGCACACGTAAGGTCCAGAGATGCTCCTTGGAGGACAAGCAGAGACGTCGTTGTTGCACTGAGCTTTCTTCGTCTTCTGTTTCTTGGCGTTATCTGTCATGTGAAACTTCAGTGGTAGCATCATGGAATCTGATGCTCCAAGAAGCTGGAATTTCCCAGGCTCGCTGCTGCTGCTGCTTGTGAAGATCGGCTTACTGTTGTTGTAAACCGGCGCAAAGTTTTTGTCTTTCCTCTTGGGTTTCTTCTCCTGGTGATGGTTCCATGAAGCTTGGGGTGTGAAGACAGCGTTACCTGCAGAAATCTTTTCACTTTGAAACGAAATTGAAGATGTCCCAACTGGTGGAATGATTGAGAAATTCTCACGACATGGCTCAGGAGTTGCTGATGTTTTGCTATAGAGATCGAAAGGCCACTGCTTTGTGGAGTAGGCTGTCTGATTACAGTCCTCTGGTCGAGGTGCTGCAAATTCCTTGGACTGGTTACAAAAAGGCCTTTTCACAAAGTTAGTGTTCCGGCTCTGATCAACGGGAACGTTAGACCTTAGCCTCGGATCCATGAGGCTCAGTAGATGCATCGCTGGTATACTGCTTTCATTAGAATAAGTGTCCAATGGTCTGCTACTGACACCTTCAAAGCCAAGTTTTTGCTTCCCGTTATCACTAAAATTCAGGCTTAGAGTATTTGGATTACCAAGCTTTATTGGCTGATCCATGAACTTCTGCATACTGAGAGAAACTGGTTTATGAGCTGGTGATGATGTTAAGGAGGATGGCCAAACAGGATGGGAAGCTTCTCTAAACTGCTGCTGTTGAACACTCTGGCAAGTGTTACACGCACGTAATACCCGATATGAAGATGGAGATGGGTTCTGTTGATTAGCCATAGTTGTTGGCACATGACCAAGCCACTGAGAATTAGGCCCTAGTACACCAGAAAACTGGACGGAGCTTGGTTGTTTATCTCGAGTAAGAGGAGGATTCCCAACTCCGAAAGACACATTATAACTTGTCGGGAAACATTCCAAAGAGCTCTGCTTTCCGGTCATAAAATGTGCAGCATCGCTGTTCCTAGCGTTCTGACCAAGTGGTTTTGGCTGCCTTACTGTGTTGTCCATGCTGTTATCGTAGGTTTCATTGAGATCAATCAACAGAGCGTTCTTGGATACGCTTGTCGTTGCTTGCGATGGCTGTTTGTCCTCTTCTCTGTCAGGAAGACACCTTTCGTATTGGTTTTTAGCCATAAGCTCGACTATTTCCATGGGAATATCATCTATATGCTCAGATGTCTTGCATTGGCTTCTGTGTGCTACGGAAAGTTCCTGAACCGCAACTTCTTTGCCCTTTCCGTGTGCCAAGGAAAAATCCTGCCAAGTAAAAGCAAAACACTTTTTTAGCCTGACCCGTTAAGCAATCACAGCTGTTTGGAACAGTCACCAAATAGGAACAAACCAACAAGTATGCATATGACATGCAGTATGTGCTTTTGTTGCATATCTCAAGCATGTTCTTTTGACAACAGGATTCTAATATGGGAAAATTAATTCCATCACCAAATACTAGAAAACAAATAGTGAGTAAAGCATAAACAAGAATGGAAGAAAACAGAGGAGAAAACAACATGATGGCAAATTAAAATAGAACGATTGATCTAAATGCAATGTGAAGAACAATTTTCAACGGATGGTCCTTCAAAAAATTAACAAATATGATAACGTTGTACCTTTTGCAGAGCACAAGAAGTATCCGCAACTTCTGTAGAAGAGGTGTGTCTTATCTTATCATTCAGCGAAGATGATATAATGGTATCTCTGTTGCTGCTAAAGTTAACATTTACGCCAGTTCTTAAGCACCCATCAGCGTTGGTGGACTTAAAGGATGAACCAAAATTTTGAAAATGGTTTGTCCCAATACCTTTCAGCATTTCACGACCACCTTCCTTGTAATGCATTTCTTCTTGTAAAGGCAGCCTATCATTAAGCTGAGGAGTATACTTATTGAAATGCCCATCTGACGCCAAAAATTTGTCAAGTGAACTGTCGAGCCATTTCGAATTAAGAAAATCTCGAGTAGATTGGGGCATTGTATTTCTTGGAAAATTATCTGGCTTTCTCAGTTTAACCACATCATCCATGTCGTTACTAAAAGTAATAACAGTACTCGTCTTGTTATCTTTCATAGCTTTCCTCTTTCTTTTTTTGGCTAAACTGAGCTCTTTCTCTGTTCTCTCTGTATGCAGAGGACAAGGAACCAGCTCTTTCCCTGCAAATGAGGATTGAACATTACTGGCATAGTGATATGGATCCTTTTGTGAAGTTTCTGGAAAACAATCTTCGACAACTTGAAACTTTCTGTTTCTCTTCTTTCCCTTAATGATCTCTCTGTCAAATCCGCTGTCAGTAGATTCGTTCTCAACAATTGGTCTTGAATCTGCGCCAGAAACAGTATTATCTTCAGAGTCACAACTCTTGGAAGCGTTTTCAGATGTTTTGCCAATTGTGCTTAGTATCCTACTAGCGTAATTACTCATCTCAGCAGCATCTCCAGAATACTTTCTTTTTCTACCTCTAACCGATTCCCTTTTAGACAGAGCTTCTTTGTTTCCATTACTCAACAACTCACTGAGGAGACGAACCTTCCGAGTTTTCCTACGATGCAACCCAAGAAGGTTTCTACTTTCTGGTGACACGTTGTCACATTCACCCCGTTCTGTTGAAACATGAGTATACCTCTTGATTGTCTTATCAGGTGTATCATCAACCACACCAGCAATCTCAGATGACCCAAAAGCTGTCACTGTTTCCATAATTTCCCTTGAAAGGTTTGTTTTTTCTCTAGATCTCTTGCTGATTTGCTCTGGACTGGCAAGTTTGCGATTCTTGCTCTTAAGGGTTGAAGCATCCTTAGCTCCGCGCCGAACTTTCTTGAGCAATGTAGCTGCAAAGCTTACGAATGTTATACATCTGAGAACAAAAATCGCAGCTTTAAACTCAGAGTTGTATTATAGCCAAAATTACCTGTCCGAACATTATTTTTCTTCTCTTTCTTGTCGGTGACAATCAGCGAGTTTGGTTTTCTTTTACTCGGGATGGCTGAAGAGAGCACATCGAGCTTTGTCTCCCTAGAGTGTGATTGCAATCGACAATCTGAGAAAGAAAGCTCCAGTTTTTAAGTTTGAGATTAGCTAATACACATAAGAACATGAAACAATACTAGCAAGTCATGTGCTTTAGATGTTACCACTATCATTGTTTATCTCTTTGGCGTGGATATCTCTGATGCAGCTCGCACAACGCCACCATCTGGACTTATGAACTGGCAAAGAGGGAAGAGAATAGCTTTGGTCGTTCACTAACTCAACAGTATCTTCTGCAAATGGCCAGCATTTTCTATGGTCTCTCTCGCGGACCTCAGCTACAAATCCACTGCATAATTAAGAATATAAAACTCACTTCACTGAATTAAAGATCAAACAGTGACACAATAGAATCGTTGCTTACCGTATGGAGAAATGTTCGCATTTCCCCGCATTAACTTCATCGGCTAGATCTATGGATATTGAATTTATCTTGATGGAGGATCCCATAATGATTTTGTCTTCAAGGAGATTTACGCCACCTGGCTTCTCTCTTTCATCAGTACCATTGTACTAAAACAACAGCAGAAAGAACAAAAGAGTTACATTATAAGAAAACTGATCAATGTCATGTATAAATGTGATCAATGATCACTCCATTTCGCTCTCCACAAAACATCAAGCTCAAATAAAGGGATTAAAAGTGATGAAAGCCATGATCTTGAAGCATACATTATATTTCATGGATAAACACATTAGATAAGATCCCTTTGTCAAAACTTGAGTCCCAATGGCAATAAGGAACCCTAGCTAACTAGGTCTCTACATAAAATAATCAAGAGCAAAACCTTCACGAGAGCCGGATTCCATGTCAATTCCTCACCGAATTTAATTGTGTGGATCATATCCACGCAACATTGATCCATTGCAGATAAACAATAGATATAACTCCGACCTAAAATTAGGGTTTTCAGAGACACGGGGACCTCCTAAAGCTGCGACCTTAATTGAATGTCACCAGCAAATATCATCTATGGACCGATTTCAATAACCTCTTCTTCCAAAATTCCCACACCACAAAAAAAAAACCCCGAAAAATAATAATTTTATATGTTTAAAGTCATTTAGGGCTAGTAATCGAAATTAGCAAGTAATAGGACCAATTAATCGCATTCGCTAAATAAAGACAACCCGTCATTAATAAAGGATAGATTTTTACCACGGCTCGCGAGACGGACAATGAACAGTAAAGCATTAGCGAAAATGCCCTCAAAATTCAAAGTCAAGTCACAAGTCAAACTAAAACCCCTTTCCGATACGATTAGCTCATTTCTTAACCTCAAACACCATGAAACGACAGTAAGATTAGAGATTCAGGTCGGAAGCACGCACCTTGACAATCGGAGACGAAGAAAACAGACCCTCGTATGAAATCCAGCTCGATTCTCCACGGCGAGGGAAGAAAACTGTATCAGCAGATAGATAAGCTCGTGGAGAAGAAGATTATCGAAGGTGTCAGGATCGATTCCCTCGGAAATGAGTATAATTTGAGTGCGAATCTTAGAGAAACCCTAAGGCTTCACGCAAGATGAGAGAGAAGAGGGCTTTTTTATATTTTATTTTGCTGGTAGAGAGAGAGAGAGTGTGTGTGTGTCTCTTCGAGGGAAAAGAGAGAGAAAATAAGCTTTTGCCTTTTTATCCTTGAAATGAGGGTTTGGTATATATAAACAGAGGAATTTTATAAATCTATTCATTTAATAAGAAGCTCATCTGTGTAAGCAGTATAAAGCCATGTATCTGTAGATGCACACGGCAAAACGCGAAATAATATTATTTTGAAAAAACGAACAAATAAAAAAATTCATCTCTCATCAATTTTGTGTTGAAAGCAACTCCAAAAAAAAATAGGAAACTCATTTTGTTTGTTATAAATAAGATTCATATTTACGACTTGTGATCTACTGTTCTGTCTGATGCGACCGGTGAACGCACACAAAACCAATTATAATTTGACACGTGACAGTAATGCGCGGATCTTATTACAACAACGAAACCATACTGTTTATGGTTGTGTCCTAAAGAGTAAAACCCTAAGGCGCGTGTAGTTCAGGCAGCTCCCTTCCGTGTGTGTACCGCCGTGTAATATAGAGTTTGCCTCACACTTCGGATCCGAGAGGCTTCTAGGCACATAGGTGGAAAGACATTGGAGCGTGTATTGCACGCGATACGAAGAAGAGTGTGAGGAAGATAAAAATAAAATAAACCCTAAGATAAATTGTAATGTCGCCCTAGGAAAGCCCATTTTGGTAAATTAATGTTTATATAACCCTAATAACCTTTTCATCTTCACAAAGAGATGATTCACATAAAAAAATAATGTTGTTTATTCGTATTTTGCAATATTTGTTTCTTTATTTCAAGTGTATTTTTTGGGGTTGTAGTGGAATCATCACATTATGCCCCACCCATTGGGGATACGGGATACCCAGTGACATATAATGCATTTAAACACTTTTTTAGCAATATTTTTATCTCTACTCTCACTTATTTTATAAAACAATTTACTACTTTCTAGATATTGGCTCTACTTAGTACTTCTACTGTATTGAAGCATCAGTTTATACTATATCCATTAAAAGCTATGAGTACAAGTTTTCTCGGATTCTATATATAGCTGGCATTGTTTTTATGGAGGGGTATATATACCCCATTGTTTCATCCATCTATCTCTCATGTATTTATTTGTCCGGATCCTTTTGCTGATATAAGATCAATTTTGTTTGTTTGATGCCATTCATGGTGAGTTTCGAAGATTGTGACAGAATGATCCATTTCACACAATATTTTGAAACCTGGATATCGTAGCTTTCATCATTTTTTCCTAAGTTGAAAACTCATAATCAAATAGTGGGCACTTATACAGTCATGACCCTATCTTCGACCAATTATAATTTTTGATACGTGACTTTAAAAGCCCAGAATTTCTACTGGTCGAGTAACAGAGTAAAGTAAATATAAAAATCACTAAAAAGAAAGAAAAAAGATTGCATATTAATAAATATTTTTGTCGATATATATATTAACAAAAATTCATGCTCCATTATGCTCTCTTTTTTGTTCACACGTGCATATTATTGAGTTATCCATATATAGATAGGGAGAGATAGGTGTTGTGAACTGGTTGTGAGAGATAATGTGAGGGGAATGGCCACCACTAATGCATCATTAAAGACTTGCATGTGACACCCATATTCTCTTCACTCTTTGATTATTTGTTCTTCCGCACATCATACCAACATACATGCATAGATAATGTATATGCATATATACAGATATATATGCCTCTAGCATGTATGTTCGTATACGTGCTAAACCTAAACGCACCAGCACACAGACCTATACAGA
This sequence comes from Eutrema salsugineum, assembly GCF_000478725.1. NCBI lineage: Eukaryota > Viridiplantae > Streptophyta > Magnoliopsida > Brassicales > Brassicaceae > Eutrema > Eutrema salsugineum. Next base: position 3,709,818 of record NW_006256547.1, on the reverse strand, counting down.
ATTTAGCCACTCGATCTGGATCTCTGTTTAGCTCGGCATGAGCTTGACCTCTTTCACCACAACTTCTGCGGCACAGCTTCTAGTTACGACGTCTAGTTATTCATACTACCGTACGTGTACCTCATCTTGAAAAAGAGGAACAATAGACTCCATAACTAGTTGTCTTCTCCGACAGGATATCATGTTTTAAGGCATTGATCATTTGATCGACAGGTACAAAATTCTTTCCAAAAGTACCAGGAAGCTCTTCGGTAACCTATTGTCGCTTTGGCTCTACAGATATTGATTTTTCACTCCAAAAAAGATTGTTTTCACCTTTTTAATCTGTTTTTGTTTGGCAAAGAGACGAAACATCATATGGAAAGTATACACTAATTAATTACACCAATAGAATTATTATATGTGGTTACTATCCGGGAAAAATATTTAAATAGATAACTTTGTCCTTCTCTACAGCCTTTCTCAAGTGCCTTTCATCTGAGCTCCACGTGTACTACTCTACAAGACCCGTAGGCCATAATCAGTGCCTTAATTGGTCCGTATTTATTGCTTAAACAAAAATTTAGGCCATGATTCTGTTAACACTAGTAAAAAATCTTGCTCGAGGAAGAGACGAGTGAGAATTTTAACGAGAATCAAAGGTTGATGAGTGCTGGTTGGTGGACATTTTTGTGATTGATCAGTTCTAGTGGGAACAAGGAAAGGGTTATAAGAGGTGCCATTGTCATACTTTAAATTCGGTTCAAGTCAATACCAGATACATTCATACATATCTAATTACATACGAATGAGCAACATCATTACATATTTACATGTTTAGTGTCGTTTTTTGTGTGTAATTTATAGTTTTGTTTGTAATGTTTAATTCTATATAGTATTGTATTTTTTCTTGATGATCGATTGAAAATTTTCAAGATTCTAAAACAAATGATGTCATTTGAAAGATATGATCATGAGTAGTAAATTTGTAAGGATAAGACATAATGTAAAACTAATTATTATTAATTAAGATATTGGAGCATGAGGAAGAAGCCATGTAGTATAAGTTGACATACGGTCGATCCGGATAAGTTCTATGATCGAGCAAGCGAGAAAACTCTAGTTTTGATGTTTAACTGAGTTAATCTTTTTTTTTTTTTTTTGGTTAGCATAACACAGATTATGCAGCTTTGAATCAATGTAATGATATATCGATGATACTAAACAAATCAGAAAGCTACATTACATCCTACATGTTCATGTCCTGCTTGTCGGAGTCGGGTTAAAAATAATATATTTTTTTAATAATATACGAATTAAGAAAATACTGTAAATATTTTAAAAAAGAAGTTTGAGCAAAAAAAAAAAAAACATTTATTGGGATTATTGGGACGCCTAAGGTTAAAACCCCTCAAATTTGTCCGACGGCGAATAAAAAGGGCGACCACCGTGGAAGTGGTTTGTGTCAATATCTCCGTTTGCTGTCGGAAAACTTTTCTCTGTCTCAAGAATGTCGTCCTCGAAGCGGAAGCGCGACGCCGAAACCGCCGGGGAAGAGATCCTGGACGGTGGAGAAAGTGCCGACGGTAGTGACAAGAGCAATACTGAGAACAGTTTCTTCGATATATATGGACCGGAGGTAAACACCTCCTCTGAAGCTTGCTTTATGATTTGATTTGATTGTGTTATGTTCAAGCTTATGCGCTTTATTGCTCAAAATTGTGCATCTGATTTTAGATTCCTCTTCTTGGCAGGCGAAAGCAGAGCTCGTTTTCAACAGCCCGGAAACAACACTTAACTTACAAGTAGGTTTCAAATGTCGTGACTTTTCTGAATTTGAGTTTTAGGTGGTGTAAGATTTGAGGAGTAATGTTTATATGGGTTTGAACAGGATATTCAGGGACTTGTGACATGGGTTCTTGCAGAAGGCTATATGCCCTCGTGGGTATTTATCAAGGTTTGACCAATTTTTGTTTGGGAACTTGTTGGATATGTGTTTATAATTGAGCTTGGAGCTGTCTTTTCTTCATATATGTAATTACAAATAGGTTGTCTTAAGTTCTGAAATTTAGATTTTTTTTGGGAAGTCTAAACAACATTCAAGGATATGGTTTTCAGAACACGCCTCTGATTCCAAAGGTTGTCATGCTCTACCTTCCTGGATTGGATGCTGCTTTATATTTATCACAGTCTAAAACACTTGCTAGTTTGAAATCATGTTGTGGCAATCCTATGGCGCTTTTAGCTTTGAGGTTGGTGTTAATTTTGGTGCTTCTCTTTACTTATGGCTTATTGAATACGATTATTTTTGGTAGCTGTGGGTAAAACATCTTTTGCTTTTCTTCTCATTGTGTTAGCTGTGTAGTTGATGAGATGAAGACAATCGATACGATCCTTACTTGCAAGAGTAAAAGAAAGAAAACTGTTACTAGTTCAGTGGAACCACCTCTCCTTGTATCTAAGCCAGGTAGTGGGCTTCTTATAACTGGATCTGATCAGTCTGTTTAGATTTCCAAATTTGGCATGTATTGTTTTGGGGGATTTCAGCCAATGATTCTTGATCGTTTTTAATTGTGAGTTCAATATCAAAAGTCATAACAGCTATGCATGGAAAAAAATCCGTTTTAGATTTTACAGTCCCTAACTAGATAACATCTTTTGCTTGTAGAAGCATGCAATCTGTTGGGGAAATCGTTCATTGAGCTCACAAAAGATATACCGTTCCCTGTTACATACTATACTCTAAGTCGAAAGGAAATGGAACAAAATGGATACATTTTTGAGACAGGTACGTGCTTCATCTATCTAATATTGATAGCTTAATCCTGTTTAAGATTGTTATCACATCGTTTGATAAATTTGTTTTCGTTATGCAGAGTTTACCTCTACACTTCCTGCACCATCAGGATCATGTCCCCATGAAATTTTGGCTCTTGATTGTGAGATGGTAAACAACTGTGTTCTTTAGCCTTCTATGATGTGTGATTTTGTGTCAAAACATGTAAAACAGTTTATCAAATCATCTTGTAAGCTTTTTTTTTTTCTTTGTAGAGCGACATATTAATTTTCTTTATGTTTCACCCTAGTGTATTACAAAGGATGGTTTGGAGTTGACTAGAGTGACGCTGGTGGATATCGAAGGACAGGTATATTCTTCCTTACTTCCTTAAGTTCGTTAGATCTCTTCTTTTCTGTTACTAAGTTTCCATGATCCTGCAGGTTCTATTAGATAAATTAGTCATGCCAACAAATCAAATTACTGATTACAATACAAGGTAAGCTATCCTGATATGCTTGGTTTGATTTGTATCACATACAAAGTTATAATAGTTTATGTTTCTTGTTCATTTCAAAAGGCATGCCTTAAAAAAACATGGTATCGGTATCGGATTGTAGGTATAGCGGAATAACAGCTCAGATGATGGAGGGAGTTACAACAACTATTAAAGATATTCAGGTTTCACGAGATACTTTAACTTTTATTACATACGGGTTAGGATGAATGGTCTAGCATAATTAGAGCCATTTGCTATGTTCAGGAAGAGTTCTTAAAGCTGGTTTTCAAAGAGACGGTATTAGTCGGACACTCCTTGGAAAATGACCTGTTTTCTCTGAAGATCTCTCACAATCTGGTGATTGACACTGCAGTACTATACAAGCATCCACGGGGTGGATCTTATAAAACTAAACTTCGAATTCTAGCAAAAAAGTTTCTTGCTAGAGAGATACAGATGTCTGAATCCGGACATGACAGCGTTGAGGATGCAAAAGCAGCCATGGATTTAGCACTATTGAAGATAAAATATGGCAAGAGATTCCTACTCTTATCCTCACTGTTTTAAATCTTGATTTTTTCTTCTGTACCTTTTTGAAGTGATTTTCTTTTTCTGGCTTCCTCTAGGACCTGACTTTGGTTCACCACCGGAAATGATAACAAAGAAGCTCCTCGCCATTTTGAATGAGAGCGGAAAAACCACTTCTATCGTCGACAATATTAACATCGTGAAGCGATATGCTTCTGAGTCATCAAATTCCATTCCAGTATCTTCTGACGACGAAGCACTTTCAAAGGCCATGAAGGAGGTAAAAACCTCTGAATCCATCCATGCCTTTATATTTTCTTTCCATCTTCCAACAATTTTAATTACATGTGTGTTTTATATGCTTCTAGGTAAAGAACAAACGGTCACAATTCGTTTGGACACAGTTCTCAGAACTGAATAAACATTTCCAGAGCAGAGCGGATGATCCACAGAAACTAAATTCAAGACTAGCAGAGATGATCTCATTGCTTACTTGTAGCAAGGACTCAGGCCTCAAGAAACGCCGCAAAAGCAAGGTTTCACTAGAAACGAAGGAAATCTTAAAGAAAATGGATGATAGAGTACACACTCTCTACGCTGCATTACCTACAAATGCAATGTTTATAGTTTGCACCGGACACGGAGACACATCCATTGTACACAGGTATGTAGCTCTCATATGTTACCATATGATATCTGGTGAGTGGTGACTCCATAGAAACAGTGTGACCTTGAATTGTTTGTTTATGATAATTTTTGGAAAACGAATCTCCTGTGAATTTGCGATCTGATTGGAATTGTTACTGTCTGTTTCTTGCTGGTGGGTATGAAGAGTACGGAAAATGCTTAGAGATGAGAAAGAAATAGAGTTTTCCCGTGAGAAAGTGGTGAAGGTTCTTGAAGAGCTTCAAGCACAAGCAGAAGTAGCTCTCTGTTTTGTAGGTATCAAGCAATAAGCTTACACACAGCAGCCAAATTTTCCTTGTATACCTTATGAGCACACAACAGACACTCATTCGCTTCAGCTCAGTATTTTTTTATATTTTTTGAGTGATTGATTTGTAACTTCTTAGGTATTTCTATTTATGGCAATTTTCATGTAGCGATTTTCATGTATTTACATGTAGCAATCTGCAGTTCTAAAGCAATTATGTGATTATTTTTTTTTTTCGGTCGAATCAATTAATGTGATTTAAATACGCTTTATTTACTAATTACCTTGTACACAAGATAAGTTGAGATTTTAGCTGATGTTTTAAGGTGGGATTTTTAGATTTTAATGATTTGAAAATTTAAACAAAATCACGTGATAATTAAAATCCTATATAATTTTTACTTCTCGTTAATTCTCGTTAATTGGAAATCCTATATAAATTTTACAATCCAAAATACACAAACAAATGAATATCCCTTACACGTGTGAAACAACCTGCCTATATCACTCAGAGTCTTCCTTTAGCGCCAAATTCCGCTCGTATCCTCAAGGAAACCTAGATGCCTAGATGGATCTTGATCGAACGATCCAAACCGTTGATAATCCCTTTTCATCTCAGCCGTTAGATTTAGTGATCATAAATCCTCAAAATTCAATTTTTTTCTCTTCTAATTTTTCAAAAGATCCCCAAGAGACGAAGGAACAAAAAGGAGAGCTCTTCAGCTGAAGCAAGCCTAATCTCTGTGCCTCCCTTTGAATTTTCCTCTTTGTAAATTTTTTCCATGGAGAAATCCGATCAGGATTTGGGTTCTAACGGGAACCTTTTGCCGCGTCAATTGGATTTCTCCGTCCCGGCGGCGGCTGTGGTGGAGACGAAGATTGATTCTTCTTCTCATGAAAGCGAGAAGAATCAGTCGCATTCTCTTCTCGATTTACAGTCTTCACGGGAAGATCAGAGAGAAGAAGACTTGCCTTCGCAGCCTCAGCCTCCGCCGTATGGTGCCGAGGAGCAGCAGCAGCGATTTGGGGTAAAGCCACTGAACCCGCCGCCGTCGTTTCCGGTTAAATCTTCGACGGAAGTCGGTACGCATGATGTCACGCCGCCACAGAAACCGCCGCTTCATCGGTTTGGTCATCAGTTGCAGAAGAATTCATTGGGGAAGTGTCGAGTGAGGTAAAGTTTTCAAATCTGATTCGATGTTCTTGATCGAGTTTCGGTTTTTTGGGATTGTGATTTTAGCGTTTTGTTTTTGATTGTTTAAGCAGCAAGCAAGAACCTTTGACCCCACGAGGGCATCCGGAAGTTGAGTCCAAGGATGCTACTCCAATTAAACAGAGGCATTGCAACTGTAAAAACTCAAGATGCTTGAAGCTGTAAGTAATCCTTCTCTAACTTGTGGTCAGTGTCAAAGTCCGTTATAATAGAGTAAATGAATAGTGACTTGGGCCATACTTTTGTGGTAATCTGTACAGATATTGTGAATGCTTTGCGTCGGGATCTTATTGCAATGGTTGCAACTGCTTAAATTGTCACAACAATTTGGAGAAGGAGACCTCAAGACAAGAAGCCATCACGGGTATCTTAGAGCGGAATCCGGATGCGTTCAAGCCCAAGATCGCTGGTAGTCCTCATGGAATGGGAGATTTGCAGGTGTGATGCTTGTTACTTAAAAAAGACTTAATTTTTTCCTCGAAATGCTGTGACTTTATACTTGACGACAATTAGTTATGAGACGGACCCAAACAGAACGTTTATGCATTTGAAAGGGATTGAATAATGCTTTTGTGTTCCTGTCTCTGAAAAGTTGTTTCCCCTGTTACAAATGTTATTCATTGGTCTAGCGCCTTTGAGCCAGAGAAAAAAACGTATCAAGTGACGATTTTGATAAATTCATTTGCTGATAGTTTTATAACTTATCCTTGTAGGAGGATGTGCGCCAAATCCTGATTCTGGGAAAGCACAGCAAAGGATGCCACTGCAAGAAATCAGGATGCCTCAAGAAGTACTGCGAGTGTTTCCAGGCGAATGTGCTATGTTCCGAAAATTGTAGATGTCAAGATTGCAAGAACTTCGATGGAAGCGAGGAAAGGAATGCCCTTCTTCATGGACCTCAGGTCTCAGAAACCTACATACAACAGACGACCAATGCGGCTGTGAACCGTGCCATCGACATGTCTGGTTATCTGAACCCTCTTGAATCAAGAAAGAGAAAGAGCAAGGAGGGTTCGCATTCTGTAGGAGCTAGAGGTTCATCTGCCTTTCCACACGTTGTTCAAAACCAGGCGGTAATTTCCCTAATAATTCAATCCTTTGTGTTTGATGTCATTGTGATGGTTACTTGTTGATCTCATGCTCTTTAGCTTCACTTCTTGCATTGAAAGCATAATTCTTTGGTGTTTTTTGTTGTTGTTCCAACTAGGTAAATCACGTTATAAGGAATGGTGACACTTCTCTGTTTTCACTACCTAACAACAAACCGGTTTCCGGATCTACCACATGTACTTACAGGTTGGCGATATCAAATCCTTCCTTTGTATGCTATGCTCGTTCGAAACTACCATCTTGAGGATTCATCTGACTGTTTACTTCTATAGGTCTTCTCTAGCAAATACTATCCAGCCGCATCATGTTAAAGAGCTGTGTTCGCTTTTGGTCTCAAAATCGGTGGACGTAGCAAATAAATTGTCAGGTACATATCATGCAGTTAGATATATAGAGGAAGTGTTCCTCATATAATAAGATCTCTGTTAAGAGAATGCCTAATATGGGGTTTCAGGCGCCAAATGTGAAACAAACAAAAGGAAGAAATACGACACAGACCCTTCACTCGATCCAGCCCAGAGAGATGCTAATGAGATCAATGACTCTCCAGATTCTGTCCTTGATGCTGGTAGAATGGATGAGAAACCTTTATCTCCAGCGACACGTGCATTGATGTGTGATGATGAACATGTGATCAGTGCAGAGAAAGAAACATCGGCCCGAGTGAAAACAAGCCAAGAGAAAGAAGACGCAGACACAAGCTCGGAGATTTACGTAGAACAAGAAAGACAGATCTTGTCAAGCTTCAGGGACTATCTCATTCAGCTCTCGAACCGTGGGAGCATAAATGGTAAGGTGATTTTAGGTTGAGAGACCGTATCCTAGTTTCAGAAATTTAAAGCTCGCAGATGTGCTAATTTAAGACATTGATTAAGCAGGAACAAATATCAAAACCAACAGGAATCCAAATAGAAGGAAACCAGAAGATGAAGAGCTAAGCCATCGAGACTCAAGTTTGGGGTAAGGCTTAGGGAACTTCTCTGACCAAACTTTAGCATCTAACTCTTTTTTAACATATGACCATGTTACAATTTCTTATAGGAAGATGAGATAGTTTAACTATTTTTCGCGTTCGTCACTATAAGTCTTCTTTTAACTGCTACATTAGTGCTAACTTCCAGCAACTGGATTGCATAAATTGGTGTGAAGATTTTGAGTATCTATGAATAAATATTGTCACCTCATTTGCAAGTTGCAAGTTCAACCTGTAACGTCAAAAGAACAAACATATCCCAACGAGATTGGAAAATCCATGATGATGATTTGGACTGCGCACATTCTTGAAGATTTGAAGTAACCTATGTATGTTGTTTGTGCAGTTTTGTATTGTGTCAATACAAAAAAACAAATGTTCAAAAAAAAATATATACAATAAAACATCAAAATCTTTCAAATAGCCAGCAAGAAACACGTTAACATTTGGGGTGTGAAATGGTAAGATAATTCAAAGTAAATTAGAGGAAATGGAAGAAAGATATATGGAGCCAATTAAAGTAAATCAGGATAAGTTAATGTTTATTTTGTTACTTCCATTTACTCTTCATTTTTGAAAAGGTAGAGAAAAAAAGTAACCAAACTTCTCCAGCGTAAAAATGAGTAAAACTTTTTTACTTGATTGAAGGGATTCAGCGTAATTTCTTTTACTCTATTATTTGTTACTCTAAACTATACCAAATCATTTACACATTTACACCTTTAATTTTTATGTGGTTTGTGAAGGTTTTACGAAAACTCTTTTATGTTCGATCGTCTGACACTGTAGCAGAAAAACACTATAATAGCGTTGGATTTGCCGTTCGATTGGAGATGGAGTTGCACCAATTAGTTTGATATTACCACCTACAATAGTCGCAAAAATTTGATTTGTCATTTCAAAAAAGTAACAAAGGACATGTAACACTAACGACTCTTACCAATATTTTCATCCTTTAAAAAGCAGACAAAAATGATTTAGTATATATATATACAAAAGAATTAGATGTGATAGAAAACAAACATGTATAGAAAATCCTCATATCGACAATTTTAATACCAACTACATCATAGTTTACAAAATAATATAAAATTTTATCGGCAAAAAAATACGGACTATAATTTTAATTAATTTTATTTAGGTACTATCTAGTATCTACCTTATGCTACGACAAAACAAAGTGGCCTTTTATCCAAAAAGGTATTTTAAGTTAACCAAAAATACGTCATTAAGAGATAGATAACCACAACCAGCTACAAGTGAAGCAGGTGGCGAAAGTGTGCTGCACGTGCGTGCATGCCATTGTCATAAATTCCGTATAGAAAACGTAAACAAATGACTCTGTTTCTATTAGAATATATTAAAAATTTATGGACTTTCAACTATAAAGTATAAACTAATTGACTGATTAATTTTTGACTAGACCGGCCAAACTGATTTTGGATGGATCAGATCGATTTCTATTCAAATTGATAGCACACGTTCGGACTTTGATACTATATTAAATTTTTTTTTTCTGAATTTCCAATCTAAAACTAATTAACAATGAGTAGTGGATTAACTTAAATCCCTCAAATACATTGTTCTTACCAACTTTCAATATGAGATATTAGATAATTAGAACCGGTTTCACTAACCATGTTGTTAGTCTTGGTTAGATTGATGTAAACCGGATTCAACTCCCTCCCTATATATCACGATAGTAAATTTGATTGTTCTCATTAAGATAACAGAATCTTTCTCAATTTCTTCTTCTTCTTGTCGTTCGATCTAGCTCGAATCCTACTAGTTTCTCAGCGATCACCGGAGTGATGGAAACGCCGACTCACGAAGCCGATGAGTTTAGATCGGAGTTTCTCCTTCTTCTTCGTAGTCGACGATCAGCCCAAGGTTTTTAATTAAATTTTATTAATTTCTGCTTTTTGATCTAACAGTACTTCTGTCTAATTACTTCTCTCTGTTTCGCCAAAAAATAAACTAAAACAAATAAAATAAAGTTATAATACATGTGGTTCTTCTAATATCCAAGTCTCGTAAGAATCACACATTTTAACTGATTATCCACCTTAACTGTTAATTTATCTTGAATTAAATCGGGTACGGTTTGCTTTTAAAGTAGTCGCTTTTATTTATCTTAATTATATGAGTTTGCATATGTAATGTTTGGGAACATTTCCAGTTCCATTGGTAGTGGATAGTTCGAAGCCAGTGGAAAATCCTATATTTCAATCTCCTGTTCCATCTTCAGAAGTGAGATATTACTGAAACTTTTTTCTTTCTACGTTATTTCCTTTTTTCTTTCTTTCTTTCTTTCTGATTTGATATGTTTTTCATTACCAAACCAGGCTTTAGAGTCTTGTCCAAGGGAACACATTGATAACTTAAATGACAAGCTTAAAGAGGAAAACCTTCATTTGCACACTGAGGTGATTAATTACTACACTTCTCTTTTTAAACAAAATTTAGTGATCTTTTTTTTTTTTTATGTCTTAAAATGTTGTTCTATGTAATGGAACAAGGCTGCAGAGCAAGGTAGATTGCCACTGCTTATTTTAAGCTTGAAGGAGAGCAGTAACCAAAGAAGGCCAGCGATTGTGTTTATGCATGGCACAAACGCAAACAAAGAATGGTTAAGGCCATGGCTTGAAGTAAAAACTTATTATACTTCTGATTTCTCCTAAATGCAATAAATCATCCACTATCTTCTCTGTTAATTATACCTTCATTCTTCTTAAGGCATATGCTTCACGGGGATATGTAGCCATCGGTTTAGACTCTCGCTACCACGGCGAACGTGCTGACTCCAAAACTGCCTATCAAGATGTAAAATCATTGTTACAAATCAGTGAATATATAACCTGTTGATTTTTCTGGTCTTCTTAGTTCTGATATGTTTGTTTTGGTGAAAATCTCAATGCAGGCTCTTATATCATCTTGGAGAAATGGAGACACATTGCCTTTTATCTTTGATACTGTAAAAACATTGCCTCCATTTGTCTGGATTCACTTTAGAGTGTAAGAATTTGTAATCACATCAATCTGATGTTTCTGGTTTCAGGTCTGGGACTTGATCAAACTAGCTGATTATCTTACTCAGAGGGAAGATATAGACCCAAAAAGGATAGGAATCACCGGTATTTCACTAGGAGGTCAGTCATAGAACAAATCAACTGGGATTTGTAGCTTTTGGTAGTACTATATACTAACTTGGTTCATTGTGAATACAGGGATGCATGCTTGGTTTGCTGCTGCAGCTGACACTCGCTATTCCGTGGCTGTCCCTTTAATCGGTGTTCAGGTGCAAAACCATCCTTAGCTGATCTTTTGTTTTTGTTCCTTAACCAAATAGCATTAAGCAACTTAGCAACTACAAGACCTACAACTGATTTGTGTGAGGATGGTCTCTTACTTAGAAGACTCTTCAAGTTTTTTTATCAAGTTTTAAATGTGTATGTTGGGCAGGGATTTAGATGGGCAATAGACAATGATGCGTGGCAGGCAAGAGTCGACAGTCTAAAGCCTGTATTTGAAGGTCACATATTGAATAAACACAAATATGAATTAAGACTATAGTTTATGAGGATTCTAATTTCTTTGCTTCTTATTTTTTTTTATGGTTCCAGAAGCAAGGATTGATATGGGAAAGAACGAAATCGACAAAGAAGTGGTCGATAAGGTAAGAAGCATAACGACTATGAGTTCAGATTACGACTCAAACGATTGGTTTGTAATTGTATTTATGGAAACAGGTGTGGAACAGAATAGCTCCTGGCTTAGCATCTATGTTTGATTCGCCATACTCATTACCAGTGATTGCACCACGGCCTCTTTACGTCCTTAATGGTGAGCACAATCTAATCTATGTTTGGCTCGTTATTTACTGATCAAAAGGAATTTTCTTACAGTTGTTTCCGGATTTCTTGTGCAGGTGCGGAGGATCCTCGCTGTCCTCTTGGAGGACTAGTTGTTCCTTTAAAGAGAGCTGAGAAGGCGTATAGTATAACTGCTTCTCCTGAAAATTTCAAGGTAAATCACTGTTCTAAACTTCTAATATATAGTTTTATTGCAAACCAGATACATAGATTTTATAAGGCTTTTGGTGACTGTTGGGTTTTTGGTTTGAGAGAGCAGTTCAGAGCAGAAGATGGAGTTGGACACGAAGTGACGAGGTTTATGATCAAAGAATCATCCGATTGGTTTGACAAATTCCTCTAACAAGGAGACACCACTTCTGATAAAAACTGATGAACATGTTCATATGTTGTAACATCAATAAAATTGTAAACCAATAAATTCATGTTTATAAGAAAGAAACATCTCCTTGTAACATTACATGTATCTTTTTAAACAATGTATTTCATTTTCATTACATATTCAAAGAAAAACAGTTAATCGATGATAGAAACAAAAGCAAAGAGAATCTCATCCTTTCTTAGGCATAGCTGCGAGGCGTGTGTACATGCGTGCCATTGAATTGAAGCCTCTCACATCCCCAGATCTTAGAAGGTTTCCTTTATTAGCAAACCCCAAACAAAAGAGAGAAGGTTCACAAGTGTATCAAATCAGATTTCTTTGTTGAACACAATTTTGCATAGTATAACAGTTTAATAGAGCTTGTACCTGAGTCGCAGTTAAGAGGACTGTCCGGCTCAGGATGAGCCATCAGTGCTATGATCGCTCTACACACTGACTGAAGCGTCCAAGCGGGGCTCCACGCATTCTTCAATATGTCCAGGCATATTTCCCCTGTCTACATATACCAAAAAATGGGTCTTTTGTTGCCGAAGTTTTCAAAACACAACATTTGCATCGTTTTATTACCTTGAAATGCACATTTGGGTGGAATATTTTGGTCAAGAACCGAACTTGAGGAGGTTGCAGAGGATATGGTTCAGGAACAGCAAATGCAAGCTGAAACACTCCGCCTTCATAAGGAGTTTCCGATGGTCCCTGCGTCACAAAAAAAAAAAAAAAAAGTTACATTGATATGCGCAGTCCATTTTCTTCTGTTTTCAACAAAAAAACGAAGTTGCTTCTGTGACAAAACCTTGATAAGCGCAGTCCATTTGAATATGTTGGTATCATCACACACCAGTTGAATATCCGGATCAGCTACTTTCTCTCGCTGAACCTCTTTGTATTCCTTGAATAGTCTCGCTCGTGATGCCTATAATACATTTAAGCCGAGTTCAGATCATACTTCTTGTAACAAAAACATCGAAATTCTAGAGACCCAGTACCGTGGATTCGATATCAACATATTCTACACACATAAACTGGCAACAGTAGATAAAAGGTGAAACCTGCATATCTGATTGGTGCTAGTGAGATACAATTGTGCAAGAACACGATCGCCAACTGCAAAGTTAAACAAGGATTTCGATTGATCTTAAAAACAATGAAACAGCAAGCAGATAACTAAAAATGAGCTCAAACTAATTTTTTCAGCAAGACCAAATTTTTTCAGTAAAAACCCAGCAGAAAATCAAGTTTGTACTTCACAGCAATTAGATCGGGAAAGATTTCGATTGAATTCCGCCTAATCTAGGTAAAGTATCAACAAGAAACGGAGATCATCAGGCTTATCAATCTCGGTACTTTGAGATCGACACAAACCTGGGAAAGAAAGTAAAATGATGCCTTGAAACGAAATCATAGAAAGGATGCGAAATCAAATTTTGCCTAAAAAGGAAGAAAAACAAAAAAAAAAAGCTTTTTTACCTGGAAGTATAAGAGAGAGAGGCAGAGAACGAACAACAAACTACGATGAAGCTTCTAAGCTTTTGTTTTTCTTTTTTTTTTTTCTCTCAAATTTTCTGGTTTAAAGACGGAGTCATATAACCGGAACGTCCAAACAAAAACCAAAAATAATTACAACAAACCAACCCGGTTCTGGATCTTGTGTTAACCCTAGCTATTGTTCCTTGTCCTTCCGTCTCACTTCTCCTCTTCCCATTATCGTTCTTCTCAAATCACAGTTCATCAGCAATTCACCAGTTTTTTTCCAAAGATGGCGAGCAACTACGACTTCGAAGATGCTCCGGCGAACTACGACGATTCTCAGCGGCAGAGCGGCCAGGACACTGCTTACGACCCAAACTTTGTACCAGATTCCGTGAAATCGTTCGTGGTTCACATGTATAGACACATTAGGGAGAAGAACGTCTACGAGATCCATCAGATGTGTGAGACATCGTTCCAGACTTTGTCTGAACGGCTTTTCAAGGACACGCCTTGGCCTTGTGTGGAAGCCATTGCTCCTTATGTAGACAATGATCATGTTTTCTGCCTTCTCTACCGCGAGATGTGGTTCCGACACTTGTACGCGAGGTTGTCGCCTACGCTCAAGCAGAGGATTGATTCTTATGATAACTATTGCAGCTTGTTTCAGGTGCGTTTCCACTCAAATTTATCTGTTTTTCAATGGGATTGATTTGCTTCAGTTAGTCACATATACTGTTCTGGTCATGGATTGAGGTGGAATTAAGATGCTTTAGATAGAATAAGCTTTTGTTCTAGTTTTATGGGAAGTTATCGCTGGGTTCAGGGTCGAAAGTTAATCTCTTTTTGCTCCGATTGCGATGCATTTTGAGTGAGTTTCTGGTTTGTTCTAGGTGGTGTTGCACGGTGTAGTCAATATGCAGTTACCGAACCAGTGGTTGTGGGATATGGTGGATGAGTTTGTCTATCAGTTCCAAAGTTTCTGTCAATACAGAGCCAAGATGAAGAACAAAACTGAGCAGGAGATAGCATTGCTGAAACAGAATGATAAGGTATATTCTTTCGTTGTATGTTCTCGCTAGCTACGGTCATCTGATTCTTCTGTTTGTCATAATGATTAGCGTCATCTGACTGATATCCACATAACTGTCTCAGGCGTGGAATGTGTATGGGGTGCTCAACTTCTTGCAAGCACTAGTGGAAAAGTCTACCATCATCCAAATTCTGGAGCAAGAGAAGGAAGGACTTGAGCAATTCACTGCCACCGACGGGTACGATTACAGTGGTGGAAGCAACGTGTTGAAGGTCCTAGGTTACTTCAGTATGGTCGGTCTGTTGCGTGTTCACTGCCTCCTGGGTGATTACCATACTGGTCTGAAATGGTTGCAGCCCATTGACATCAGCCAGCAAGGTGTTTACACCAGTGTCATAGGATGCCATATCGCAACTATATATCACTATGGATTTGCCAACCTTATGTTGCGAAGGTACAACCTCACTTTTATCTTAGCCATTTAGGGGACTGGGAATCTTTCCTTCAGAGAGGAAGTTTCTCACGCTGTGATAACTTTTGATAGGTATGTAGATGCCGTTCGTGAGTTCAACAAGATTCTCCTCTACATTTACAAGACAAAGCAGTACCACCAAAAATCATCGCAGTATGAGCAAATACTGAAGAAGAATGAGCAGATGTATGCATTACTTGCCGTTTGCCTCTCGCTCTGCCCTCAAGCAAAGCTTGTTGATGAGTCTGTCAACTCTCAATTGCGAGAGAAGTATGGTGAAAAGATGATGAGGATGCAGAGATACGACGATGAAGCATTTGGTATTTATGATGAGCTCTTCTCTTATGCATGCCCCAAGTTTATCACCCCTTCGGCTCCGAGTTTTGAGGAACCTCTGGTCAACTACAACCAGGTACTACGGTTTATCAGTTACACAATTATGAGGACTTGCGTGTTTCAACAGTTTTAACATTCCCGGCTCTGGCATCTCAGGATGCATACAGGCTTCAGTTGAAGATGTTCCTCTATGAATTAAAACAGCAGCAGCTTTTGTCGGGAGTGCGGACATTCCTGAAAGTCTACTCTTCCATTTCTCTTGCTAAGCTCGCAAACTACATGGAAGTTGATGAACCCACTCTAAGGTGAGGAACCATTTGCAGATAGCTTTTACCTAAAAGTCTCTTAGCACTGTACTTTATCTTTGACTTGTACTAATTCAATGGCAGGACCATATTGCTGACATACAAGCACAAGACACATTCAGTTGATTCTGATGGAAAGATCACTTCCAATGCAGACATTGATTTCTACATTAACAATGTATGCCTTTCCGACTTTTCGTTTTCTCCTTTTCCATAGATATTCTCTGATGCTTTAGAAGTAACTTCAAAGCTGGTGAAACTGCAGGACATGATCTACGTTGTGGAATCAAAGCCTGCAAAACGTTATGGCGATTTCTTCTTGAGGCAGATTGCCAAGGTATGCAAACTGAATCTAAGATGTTTGCACAGGCTCGCATACTTGCAGAGATGATAATCCAACTGTTTTTGTCTCATTGTGTAGCTTGAAGGTGTGATAAACGACGTGGACCGCATCAAGCTGGAATGAGGAATTGAGTGTACCTTTAGTCAAGTGGTGTAGAATTTTTCTCATCTTTTCAGTTCGGGAAATAGATCCACTCGTTTGTGGTGTAATCGTCGATTTTAAGAGAGATGTTCAGTTTTTTCCATATAGTGGTAACTGTAGAATATCCAAAAGATTATTAAAAAAAATTCCTCGCTTACTAGGATCTCGAGCCTCCTTTCGAATTGTGTCCAAATTTTCTATGCCAAAGATAATTTAAACTTTCTTTGCCTTTTGATATAATGGCTTCAGCGATTACAACTTATTCTTTTTTTTTTTTTTCCTGCTTGGAGTACAGAGTACCAACTTTTTGATAACTTTGATGATTCTGATTTGAACTATATAAAGATTAAATTCTTTCATATTTCAAGAACACATGTCATCTATGTTTAGTAAGACTATGAATCCATCTTTAAAAATCACATATTGTCTACATCTCATGAGTGCCCATTTGCCATCTTTACATTCTTTGCTCTAGTTGTATAGTGAACAATGAGATTATGCTTGGGCACAAAGTATCCAAGAAATGAATTGAAGTTGGAAGAGCAGAGATGGAGGCAATACATAAAATCGAGCCTTCAACCACACTAAAGGGATACTACAGGTTATGAAAAAATTTCATAACATAGATGATTACACCAAAAAGAGTAGGATTTATTTCCTGAATTGAAAAGATGAAAACACAATGTTACAGCATTTGACTTGATGAAGCGAGTTTCTCAAAAAGTGGTTCCAATAAATTTATGGTTAAACAAAAGCAAAAAAAAAAACATATCAACTGAGCAGAGAGTTGAAGATAACACAGACAAAAATCTTCATTCCAGCTTGATGCGATCCATGTCGTTTATCACACCTTCAAGCTGCACAACACCAAAAAACAAAAAAAAACAAAAAAAGGTGGGACTCTTATCATGTCTGAAAAGCATGCGTTTGTGTTAACCCATCTTAGATTCAGTTAGCAAACCTTGGCAATCTGCCGCAAGAAAAAATCACCATAACGTTTTGCAGGTTTTGATTCCACAACGTAGATCATATCCTGCGATTTCACCAGCTTTAAAGTTACTTCCAAAGCATGAGAGCACCAATGGAATTAAGATATGGAAAAAGTAGGAAAATCATACATTGTTGATGTAGAAGTCAATGTCTGCATTGGAGATGATCTTTCCATCAGAATCAACTGAATGAGTCTTGTGCTTGTATGTCAGCAATATGGTCCTGCCATTGAATTAGTACAAGTCAAAGATAAATTACACTGCTGAGAGACTTTTAGGTAAAAGCTATCTGCAAATGGTTCCTCACCTTAGAGTGGGTTCATCAACTTCCATGAAGTTTGCGAGTTTAGCAAGAGAAATGGAAGAGTAGACTTTCAGGAATGTCCGCACTCCCGACAAAAGCTGCTGCTGTTTTAATTCATAGAGGAACATCTTCAACTGAAGCCTGTATGCATCCTGAGGTGCCAGAGCCGAGAATGTTAAGAAGTGTTGAAACACGCAAGTCCTCATAATTGTGTAACTGATAAACCGTAGTACCTGGTTGTAGTTGACTAGAGGTTCCTCAAAACTCGGAGCCGAAGGGGTGATAAACTTGGGGCATGCATAAGAGAAGAGCTCATCATAAATACCAAATGCCTCATCATCGTATCTCTGCATCCTCATCATCTTTTCACCATACTTCTCTCGCAATTGAGAGTTGACAGACTCATCAACAAGTTTTGTTTGAGGGCAGAGCGAGAGGCAGACCGCGAGTAATGCATACATCTGCTCATTCTTCTTCAGTATTTGCTCATACTGCGCTGATTTTTGGTGGTACTGCTTTGTCTTGTAAATGTAGAGGAGAATCTTGTTGAACTCACGAACGGCATCTACATACCTATAAAAAGTTATCACAGCGTGAGAAACTTCCTCTCTGAAGAAAAGATTCCCAGTCCCCTAAATGGCTAAGACGTTGTCAGATAAAAGTGAGGGTATACCTTCGCAACATAAGGCTGGCAAATCCATAGTGATATATAGTTGCGATATGGCATCCTATGACACTGGTGTAAACACCTTGCTGGCTGATGTCAATGGGCTGCAACCATTTCAGACCAGTATGGTAATCACCCAGGAGGCAGTGAACACGCAACAGACCGACCATACTGAAGTAACCTAGGACCTTCAACACGTTGCTTCCACCACTGTAATCGTACCCGTCGGTGGCAGTGAATTGCTCAAGTCCTTCCTTCTCTTGCTCCAGAATTTGGATGATGGTAGACTTTTCCACTAGTGCTTGCAAGAAGTTGAGCACCCCATACACATTCCACGCCTGAGATAGTTATGTGGATATCAGTCAGATGACGCTAATCATTATGACAAACAGAAGAATCAGATGACCGTAGCTAACGAGAACATACAACGAAAGAATATACCTTATCATTCTGTTTCAGCAATGCTATCTCCTGCTCAGTTTTGTTCTTCATCTTGGCTCTGTATTGACAGAAACTTTGGAACTGATAGACAAACTCATCCACCATATCCCACAACCACTGGTTCGGTAACTGCATATTTACTACACCGTGCAACACCACCTAGAACAAACCAGAAACTCACTCAAAATGCATCGCAATCGGAGCAAAAAGAGATCAACATTCAACATTGAACCCAACGATAACTTCCATACAAAAGCTTATTCTATCTAAAGCATCTTAATTTGACCTCAATCCATGACCCGAACAGTATATGTGATAACTGAAGCAAATCAATCCCATTGAAAAACAGATAAATTCGAGTGGAAACACACCTGAAATAAGCTGCAATAGTTATCATAAGAATCAATCCTCTGCTTGAGCGTAGGCGACAACCTCGCATACAAGTGTCGGAACCACATCTCGCGGTAGAGGAGGCAGAAAACATGATCATTGTCTACATAAGGAGCAATGGCTTCCACACAAGGCCAAGGCGTGTCCTTGAAAAGCCGTTCAGACAAGGTCTGGAACGATGTCTCACACATCTGGTGGATCTCGTAGACGTTCTTCTCCCTAATGTGTCTGTACATGTGAACCACAAACGATTTCACGGAATCCGGTACAAAGTTCGGGTCGTAAGCAGTGTCCTGGCTGTCCTGCCGCTGAGCATCGTCGAACTCGTAGTTGCTCGCCATGGTTGCAGAATCTTCCTCGCTCCCTGAAGAACTGTGCGGTTTCAGAAGAAGGAAAAGGGGAAGAAGATGAGAAGAGAGAGAGAGAGAAGGGTAACAAGCTAAGCTAGGGTTTACTGATGAATAACCGGAATCATTTCCGGGTCGGATTGTTGACTTGACCCAACTTTAGCTTAATTGGGTTTCCGGTTCGGAGTGTATTCGGCCTTGTTAATTAAAATGAAGAAGTTGAAAAAGGTCAACGACTGTAAATTAGCTGAGCAGCAAACTCCATCAACGCCATTTTTCCAAATGTCCCAACTTCACCTTCACCGTCTCTCTCTCCCACAATTTTCTATTCGTTTCGGATTCCCGCCTTTAACTTCCTCACATCGCCGCCGTGCAGCTTCGTCGCCGAAACCACCTACCAACAACTTTCCCCTCTCCTCAGCTTTAGAGCTCAATTCAACAAAAGCCACCCTTTTTCGTCCTCCCACCGTCGTAAAATCTCGTATTGCTTGCAGGTTCAGCCAATCAGGTGAGATCGGTTAATAGTTCTGAAATTTCAAAGCTTGGATTTTTGATATCTCGAGATGAATATTGTGCTAATTGTGCTAATAGTGCTAATGTTCAATGAAATCATATACTGATGCTAGAATTGTGATATTTTTCCAATAATGGTTCGACTTTATCCATACAATCCTCTCGTCTATTAAGTAACTAAAGTTACTGTTGACGTCTTGTTCAGAAGACATTACGCCACAGTTTGAGCTGGGTAAACCACAAGACAAACGGAAACCACAAAAGCGAGCCAATGGCATCTTTTGGATCATACTTATCAATATTGGCATTTTTGTGGCAGATCACTTCTTTCAGGTATTGAACATGTGGTTTACAATACCGTAGCAGTTTCTGGATTTGATCTCTTAAAAATCTCCTCTTTGGATTGACCCGGTTATTAGAACGAGTTAAAAATGATGTTTTGAAAAGAAGCGTAGGTTTACATTCTTTATTCAATAGGTTCGAAGCATCAAGTCTCTGTATTTGTATCACAATTTTCCGGTGTGGTACCAGTTTGTGACTGCAACATTCTGTCATGCTAACTGGTGAGAGCTCTATGCGTTCTTTGTTTTCTTTCATCTGATGTTTTTTCTCTTGCGGTTGCTGACCTTCCTGGTTGTTCTTTTTTTTTTGTATATATATTCTAGGAACCATCTCTCGAGCAATCTTTTTTTCCTGTACATCTTTGGTGAGGGTTGAAGATTTTCGCATAGTTGAACTAAATAGTTTATCAATTCAGAGCTAATGGGCAATGGGACTCGTTCTGTGGTTAACAGGAAAGCTCGTTGAAGAAGAAGAAGGAAATTTTGGTTTGTGGCTGTCCTACTTGTTCACTGGTGTTGGAGCTAACCTGGTGTCTTGGTTAGTTTTACCGAGAAATGTAGTTTCTGTTGGAGCCTCAGGGGCTGTTTTTGGGTTATTTGCTATCAGTGTCCTTGTCAAGGTACTAAAAGTTTCTCTTCTCAACTTGTTCCAGGTCCTTGTAAATCAACCAGCTACATTTTGTATTTATTTCAACTTCTTTCAAAACTGATATTGTAGATGTCTTGGGATTGGAGGAAAATCCTTGAAGTTCTAATATTGGGTCAGTTCGTTGTTGAGAGGGTAAGAATCGTTCAAATTTTAGTATGGTTATAACTGTTATTCCTGCTTGCATTCCCAGTTTCTTATGGTTATTATATGTCTTTAATATCATACAATATATGGAAGAAAATGTCTTAGAATTTGACAAGTGGTGATAGAATTCAGGGGACGGTAATATTATTAGCTCATTGATTATTATAGGTTTTGGAAGCAGCTCAGGCTTCAGCTGGATTATCAGGAACTATATATGGTGGCCATTCTTTGCAGACTGTTAATCACATTGCCCATCTCTCGGGTGCTCTTGTTGGTGCTGTCTTAGTTTGGCTTCTCAGCAGATTTCCCTCGGAACCTGTGGATCAAGAAGATAAAAAATCCCCCTAAAAGTGAGGACACAATCGGTATAATCGGCTCTTGTAAGGTACATAATAGTTTTCCAGTGAACGCACTGATGTAACGATTGATAAGAGTGACAAATCCTTGTAAAACTGAAGAACAGGCTCTAAACCGAGTTTCTTCGAGTACTACTAATTCTTTTGAAACAGAAGTCTACCGCTAGTTTTTTTTATGTTACGCTCTGAAACAGAATCTGTACAATAGATTTATACGACCATTCTGTTGTAATGTACATATAAGTGAGTTCACACTGTTTTGACACTGAAATTTGAACAGAAGAGTAGGAAAATAAGATTTCTGGCTTCAGCCAAAGCCAGTTCTGTCCTTTCAGTTCAAGAACACTGTACAAGAATGCACAAACTGTCCTCTGATCCCAAACTGGGCTTGGGACTGCTTCTGGCATATAATTGGCACTCGAGCTCCAAGTTTGCAAGCAGAAAGATTCATGGCCTTTGCAGTTGGAAGCTCCCGTTTCCCGACTGGAATCTGCAACAGACTAAAACTCCCGGAGGACTGTTTCTGGTAAAGCTTCTCTAACCTCTCGATATCTATGTCTTTACACTTCAATACGTTGATTGCTTTGTTCGACTCGTCAGTAAGTCCCGCGACACGCCAAGCTTCTGCTAACAGCCTGAAGGTGGAATTCTCAGGCTTCACACCGAATCCTCTCATCATCTGCAAAACCTCTTCTGCTTTCCATGGCTGCTTCACTTCCAGGTAGCCCCACATCAACGTCTCAAACGTCTTTATATTTGGTGAGACCCCGAACTCGCACATCTTGGTTAAAACCCTCATCGCATCCTCCATATTTCCAGTGCTACACCACCCACTGATCACCGTGGTGAAGATCACAACATTGGGCCTGCATTCAACCATCGTCTCAAGAAGCTCCTCAGCTTTCTTTGGCTCTTTAGCCCTAACGTACCCTTTGGCCAAAATGCTGTAAGCGTGAGCGTCTGGTTTGACTCCTGCTTTGACCATTTCTTCAAACACTTGTGCAGCTTTCTCCATGTATCCAGCAGAGCTCCAAGCGTTCATCACAGTGCTGTACGTGATTACATCTGCTTTCACCTTACACTCCTTCATCAAGGCAAGAACCTGCATTTTCATTTTTTTATAACCAATTCAAGCTAAACCCCAAACTACAATAACGAGAATAGAGTGTTGGTTTACCTCATGGATGCCATCGCGGTCCATGATCTCAACAAAGCCTTTGATCAAGGAATTGAAAACCACAAGATTTGCTTCAACTCTCATTTCCTTCATCCTCCTCACAAACCTCAAACCATCTCTCACTCTCCCTTCTCTGCAATACCCTCCCACCACTATCCCACAGGTTCTTCCGTTCGGTTTAGCCTTCTCCTTCATAACCATCTTCTCGACCACCTCTCTCTCAGCTCTCTCGGTCTCCCCTTTCTGCACATAACAAGTTGCGATTGTGTTATACGTCACTGTGTCCGGCTCGACTCCACACTCTTCCATCTTACGCACCACTTTCCACGCCTCCTCCACCTTCTTCTTCTTGCACCACGCTTGCACCAGCACATTGAACGTCCTTATATTCGGTCTAACATAGTTGTTGTTCTCCTCCAACATAAGATCCATCAGCTCGGATGATCTCTCGGGCCGGCCTGCAATCCCGTACCCTTTGATCAAAGTGTTGTATGTGCTCGTGGTGGGATTTAGACCAAGTTCTTTCATTCTCAACAGAGCTTGAACCGCGTCTTCTATGTTACCGGACTCAGAGAAAGCGTTGATGACCGCGTTGAAGAAGATGGAGTCAGGTTTCGTCCCGCTCTGTTCCGCCTCAGAGACTATATTGCTTATGGAACCGTACTGCCTCTGGACCGTCAAGGCAGCTAGGAGAGTTGTGTAAGTAATCAAGGAGGGCCTGTGTCCTGTCTCTGCAAATGTTTTGAAAACGGTTTGGGCCTCGTGAGGCCGTCCTCGCTCGATCAGAATGTTCATCAGCTTCGTTTTTGACCTCACTGTCCTGCAACTGCTTCCTTCACCGCATGACTTGCAGCGATACTCTCCTCCTTTGTTAACTGTAGTCTGCAAGAAGAGTTTAAAGCAAGCCTTTTTGCTCACCAAAAGGTGGGACTTTAGGGACATAGCTCTAACAACTCGAAACAGTAACTTGCATTTCGAAAAATCATTAACAGTAAAGTCGTCCAAAAGTTTAGCCGGAGAGACAATCAAGAGTTCAAAAATTAGACAAAAACTCAGATTAACCTGACGATGGCATATCCAGATTTCATCAAACTCGATATAGTGAGTGAGTCATTGTTTAAAAATGGAGCGATAGCAGATTTTCTTGAGATAGTTGTTACCTTAGTCTGCGTGGATCTTTCTGCATCAGACATAATAAGAGCTTTCTTCTCCTCGAAATCTCCCATGTTTTGTCGGGAAAGAAACGAATACTTTGTAATTTAAGGTTTCAAGAAAAAAAAAGCTCTGCGAGAGAGAACCAGTGAAACTAAGAAACGCCACCTGTCTTTCACTTCTTCTCATGGGAGAGAGAGAGAGGTCTTAATGCGCAGATAAAGGGGAAAAAAAAAAAATATATATATATATATATATATTATATTTATTAATTCTGATAAGGAAGACAACGAAACTAGATAAGGAAACTCAAGACATGAGAATTTTTGTTTGCTGTCCACATATTATTTCATTATTTTGGTTCAAGTTTAAATCTGGAGTGCCTTATCATTTTATTTTTTTTGCTGATTTGGGTCTACAAAGGCCCAGCCCAATAAACTTATACGGCGAAAGACGTCCGATTGGCTGGATAACACGTCGTTCAAAGGAAGATAATAACGTCACGATGTCGGTCACTACAAGCGTTAAACGGCAAATTATAATCCATTTCAAAGCAGTAAGATACTGTATTAATTTACCTTCAAAACCATATATGATGGGTGATCTTGTAAGGCAGGTGCAGCATTGTCTCCTAATGCAACTCGAGCAACAAGTTTCACTTTCTCAGCTTCTAACTGAAGAATATTCAAGATCATGTAGTAAGGCAGCATTGAATATTCAATACCATCACACATATTATTATTATGTCTGTTTCGGTCAAATTGCCATCAAATAAATAATAAAAAAATGTTTCATCACCTACTCCACTCATTCTTTTGGATAGCTAAATACGTTCTTGGAATTAATACCAAAACTCATCTTCACGCAAGATGCACCCAGAATCAATCTTTCTATATATTTAACACATGAATATAGTTTCAACATGCGGGGATAGCTCAGTTGGGAGAGCGTCAGACTGAAGATCTGAAGGTCGCGTGTTCGATCCACGCTCACCGCATCCTTGTTTTTTTTTTTTTTTTTTCTTTTGACAGACAAATTGACATTTGATATCGACATTGTTGAGTTCATCGTGCTTGTATGCTAAATGTTGAAACGAAACCACTTTGTCTATTAAAAACAAAGTTTAAACTTCAACCTTCAATTATTAAATTTTATTCATTTAAATCCATTAATCGAGGATTATTCTTCTCAATGTTTAGGCATTTAAAACGTTTTAAGACTTTTAGAAAAAGATGCATACAAATAAAGTTTTAAGAACATATATGCGATATAGTTACGTTTTAAATTTTAATTAAATTCATTAAAGGCTATGTTAGAAATGCAACATCAGTGATGGATACCTAATCTGGTATATAAATTCATTCCTAATTGATATTGAGATATAAACTTATTAATATTGAATCATTGATTGATATGGTATCAAATCCAAAGAGTTTGTTTGTTTTAATATTGATTTTATGATGAAATTCGGTATCGAATGGGTTTTAGAAATCTCACACCACATATATGATAGGATTAAAAGTAAAGTGTATATGGAATATAGTATAACCTCTATAAATTAATACTCGATAAATTAATACTTCGATAAATTAATACATTTCTTAAGTATCAAATTAGTTTTTTGAGTTGATTTTTATATCGATAAATTAATAACTCGATAAATTAAGAAAATATTACAGTCCCAACAATATTAATTTATAGAGGTTTAAC
The DNA here is from genome assembly GCF_000478725.1 of Eutrema salsugineum. Lineage (NCBI taxonomy): Eukaryota > Viridiplantae > Streptophyta > Magnoliopsida > Brassicales > Brassicaceae > Eutrema > Eutrema salsugineum. The sequence continues at coordinate 3,684,275 of NW_006256547.1, read as the reverse complement.
TATATATAGATCAACACACTAATTATCAATTCATTTAGAGTAGAAGCGTAGAACCATGACCATCAAATCTTTAACGAGCATGTTACAGTATTTCTTTTCAGTGTTTAAACATTTAAAACATTTAGAGAAGGATGCAAATACAGGGTTAAGAACTTGCAATATTTGCATTCTATTTAATTGATTCCATTTCCATCAAAGTAGAGCTAATGCTTATCACCGTTTAAAGATTCAAATATATTAAAAACAATTAGGAAAATGCAGAAAAACGTTTAGAAAAAGTTTCCAAATGGAGGATGAGTGTGATCTAGTAGTCACCCACTTAACGATACATAATTGGTTTTGATTAAAACAAAAATAATAATAAGACATAATAGTAATCCGTCTAATCATAAGGGGACTACTGACTACATTTGGCAAGGAGTAGGATAGGTGAGCTCTTAAACCCCCAATACGACGCTCCAATATTTCATATAATGCAAAAATACCAATATGTAACATTCATCTATTAAAGTTCTTTTTTTCCAATATTATTATAACCATTTGACATCACTCTTCACTATATACTATTTTCCATTTGACAAGACGCTGACTATGTTTAAGGACGTGGATGTATATATAGTCGTACATGCAGACGAAGGACTTTTGACACATCATCTTCTACTATGAACTATTTATGCTAATGGTTCCAATCAAATTATAGTCCAATTAATGTTTGATTTGATAATTTACGTAACGTCGTGCTTGTATATTCTTGATCTTAGGTCAATGACCATTTTGTAAACAAAATATGTCATGTTCTTTTATTTTACACCGTATAACAACATATCATATCTTGCCATTTTTTGTTCCAGATGTAATTATTCAAAACCATACCTAAAAATTGCATAGAGATTGTGTGATTTTTTTATGTTCTAACTAAAGAAAATATTTAAAAAATGGTTTCTATGAACAAAGAGTTTCTCAAAAGAAGAACTCAAATTTAGGGCTTCTGATATTCTTGTAGAATTGTAAAATAAAATTGAAAAAAAATCCTTAAAAAACTCAAAACTAGGAGACCAGAAAAAAGACATCCTGTAGCCATAAACTACTAAACAGTGCATATAACCTTGCGAAGCGCACTTAGAGGACGATCGAGGAGTTGACCAAGAAAGAGACTATTGTCAGGTTTGTCACTTCTTTCTGAACAAAAGACGATGATACGCACGTGAAACCTAAATATTTATTCAAGGTAGTTTTAGCCAATCTGATTTGCTAGTTTGATGATCCTACAATTGACTCGGTTATAAGGTAAACTTTTGTATTAGCAGGGGTGGTATTACAACCCCCTTTTTCACAAATGTTAAGTTCCGGATAATCATGATCAAACTCTTGTGACCCCTTCGAGAACTTCAAGGCCCGATATAGTTGCAGTGTATATAGTTGTAGATACTTTAGTTTAGATTTATAGTGTTGGTGGCTATAACACACACACACACAAAACAAAAAACAAAAAATGACTTAAATATATGCCAACATATATTATAGTTAAAATGTTTTTTTTACCTAGTTTTTTTTTTTAAAAAAAATTAAGTTTGTTTTGTTTTCCTAAAAAGGCATGTCTTTATATAATAGATTCAGCATTATGTGCTTGCATGATACCTGATGGAACATAAAGCCTAAAAGTGATTGTCTTTGCTCATATATCTAGAATTTTTTACCAAATTAATCTGTCTTTGTTTTTATTTTTTAAATATGTAGAACTAGATCCTTTTATTTGTTTTTATTTTTTAAATGTTCAAAAATTTCTATAAATACAAAAGTTGGGAGGATTAAAAATTCTAATTGGTTAAGATTTTGGTTTGTCATCGTAGATTTTTACTGGTGCATTTCCTGTTAATTTGTCGTTTGCTAATGAGCTTTGATTTTCTTGTAAATGCATAAATATATCATTTATAAAATAATAATATTATGTATTTGCCCTTTCAAAGATTCTGAGCATCTTTCGACTAAACTTGTCATTAACTTCAGGCTGGAAGTAATAAAGGAAACCCCACCGCAGTAATTGTACAAGCACTGTTCGAATTGGCGGCTTAGATGCCATGGTCGCTTACACGCTCGGCTGAGAGAGGCCGATTCAATTGGATTTGTCTTTCGTCCTTTTTTGCAACCAAATGAAATAAAATACTTCCGTTTATCGCAAAAGGGACTATTGCGAAAATTTTATTGTTTTTTTTTCTCTTAATTGCCAAGGTAACAAGATTATAGGCTGTTCTACTTAATTGTAACACCCCCAACTTTCACTCCTAATGATATTTACAAGTTTATTTTAAAAAAAAATGAATCTAATACGAAATCATGTATTCTGATGGCTGTATGTTTGTGTGTATTTGATTAAAAGATCGTACACACATATTTATACAAACTTACCCTGATTAAGATTAAGTTTTTAGTTAACAACCTTTGCTTTCTCACAACCCCACTTAAACTTATAATCATTACGCAGATTGGGTAATTATTAGCTACCCCATTGCTATTAAAAAACTTAGCACGATTAATTATTCATCACTTTGTTTTCCTTTCCTTTATCATATTTTTATGTAAAGCAAATGAACCGGCCAGTGTGAAATTCCCTTTGAATATTGTTTTAAAAAACCAGAAGTCATTCTTCCCCACGAATGTCTCGTGAGCGGAAAAGAAGAATAAAAGGGAAAAAAAGGGAAATTATTAGATAAGTGGATCTGAGTGGGTTTCGGATTACGGATGGATATCTCTTAATTGTATTTGTATTTTTATTAACATTTTTTTGTTTAGCTTATAATAAGGGCATGCAGACTATTTGTTTGTGAAAATGTTGTCTTTATCCAAATTTAAATCTCTACAATGCATGTTATTGACAAACAAACAAAAAACTTTAATTCACTTAACTAGAGATTATTGGTTATTAAGAAGCGTGTTGCATTTACAATAAATGGCATGACTCCGATTTCCATATTTATATTATCCCCAACGACGATGACAACATATTCGAATGGGTTGCAACAAATGTCAAGTTTTTTTGCTATGAACAAATGTCAAGTTCTCTAATGAATATGTTTCAAAGCTCTCTACATGTGTTGAGTAAGGAGATAAACTTTCAGCGATGAAAAGTCTTGTCAATTGTTTATGTAGTGATCGCTGCCATTAGCGTTTTCGAGTTTCTACCACATATTGTACATAAATAAAATGCAGATAGTTAAGAACAATTAAAATGTTTAATTTTTTGTTTGTGTTTGTGTTAGAATGAAGGTTCGATCTCAGATCAACACAAAGGCTCGTTCACCGGCCTCCATCGTTATAACACTTTATCTTGCAAACCATCATTTATCTAGTGTGGAAGAAACGAAATGCTCGTATTTTCACTTCCTCCTCTATAACCTTAATTCGTCTCTAAACTGCCATCAACGGCATGATCAAAGATCGTCTTTTTTTCATTTGCGGACATGGATCCTCATATTCCTTCTTTCCTTGAGTTTTATTTGGTTAAACAGAGATTTTGATTGGTAATATACATGAATGGTCCGCTTTGCTCGATTACCCATATAAATACACTAGTCATACGAACATGGTAGAAGAAGTTTTGGTAACGTGACAACCAATTCCGTAGAATATCGATCATGTGAAAAAGAAAAGAATTCTGCATGTGTTTGTCAAATTTGACGGAACGATTCTCGTTTTACCAATTCATTGTTTTATTCCACATTTCCACTATCTTAGAACCAATTGCGAGACCCTCTTAAAAGTGTTAGATTATTGTTTGTTTCCTATTTTCTAGGGCTAATAAAGTTATACAATAGCGTCACTTTAGTATATAGTTTTATGACAATCTGTTTGGATGAGTAAATTTTAAAAGAAGACGGTTTAAACTAACGCGTAAAGACAATCCTAACGCCTAGGCTACATTATAGGCACTACAAAGCCTACTAACGAGTCGCCTTTATACTTTTTATTGATCTCACACTTAAAGTCAGTTCCCATAGCCTTTTCAGATATCAGCTTGTTAAATTATTTATTGTTCTTCTGTTAGCTTATATTGCACTACTTTATATCAAATTCCTTTCTAATATTTTTTTTTCAACATGTAATATGCAAACTTGAATCCACATAATCATACAATGACGGCAGTATCACGAACCACTAGAATTTTTGCTTAATAAAAACATTTTAGGATATGCCATTTTTTTCGTAAGAACTTAAATACTCTAGAACTTAAATATAAATACTAGTTCATTTTATTAACTAGTTCACTAAATTTATTCAAAAAGTACTGCATATATAGGACTGAGCAAACAAGAAAGTATTATAGATTTAATCTCGCCCATTATGTAAATATTAGCGTAGTATATTTATAGTAATTAAACACATGTACAAGGTACATGGTAGGGTAGGTTACTACTTATTATATTCAACTAGGTGATGTTATTTAATTACGTTTACGCCCGAAGTGGTCAATTAAACAAAATGGGTTAGGTGTATGTATTTTTGTCTGGTTTAGGATCTTTACTCCACTCGTATCCCCCATCCAATCAAATCTCTCTATCTCACATTGTGACGTCCGAAATGACGAAACTTTTGCAAAATATATACTCTCTATTTTATAATAGTTGATTTTATGAGTTTTATTTCTTGTTTTACAATATTTGATTTCCTGTATATAATTAATGCCATGTTTGTTTGTAATTAATGCATGTTTCCATTCTTTATCGGTGGAAAAGAGAAAGTAATATTAATAAAAATAATAAATTAGTTGTAAAAGTAAACTAATCAAAAAAATAAAACAGAAAATAATTGAGTATTTATTACTTCTTAATCTATGTTCAGTATTATGAAACCGAGGGAGTATATCGTAAAGCCAAAAAGAGAAAAAAAAAATCCATTTATGTTGCAAAAGGGCATACCAAAAAAGGTTAGAACTGTGATGAGAATTTAGTTTGGATTTTTTTTAACTAACAATTTAGTTTTTTTTAAGAATATTAACCATTTAGTTGGTATGCAATATAAGAATTTGGTTTACCTTATTTAATTATGCAATGAAACACAATCTCATGATTGATGGATGTGTTGTTATTTAGCTCTACAAAATTTTCACTTGAATTCTTTGTTGATAAAAACGGGAAACGTTTGTATCTGTAGATATCTCATTTCTAATTTGGTGTTTCCATGTCAAAAAAGTTTGGGGTTTCTTTAATTTATATTTTTTCTTTTGTAAAGCTTCACAAGTTCTCAATTCTTTCTATTTCATTTTTTTTTTTTGGATTATCAAGAAGATTTTTGGCCGAAACTCGTAATCCTCACAGGACCGAAACTCGTAATCCTCACAAGCCCGAAACCACAACATGTAATATTATTTTTGTCTCAAAAGCAATTTGAACCAACGACTTCTAAGCTGCCTGAGATATTTACCAGTTAAACTATTGGTTTTTGGTCCATTTTATTTTTCAGTTGTGTTGGTTACCCTTTTTCAATCTTTTTGTGTTCGTTCTAGACCTTTCCCGATGACCCCTTTTTCTAGATGCAGAAGATCAATCGTGGATTGCGACTAAAGTTCTGAAGTAGTAAGAGGAAAATGTTTTCTTAGTTGGTTTGATCGAACTTGGTTTCTTGCTCAGTTTAAGCTGTGAGATTTGGGTTGTCGACAGAGTCGTGCTTATAAGTATAAAAAAAGGCATTTGCCTTAGGCCACCAAATTTATTTTTAGTTTTAAAAGCCACATTTTTTATAACTTTATCAAAATATGTAAAATACTTGATTTTATTTGTTATGTATAATAGAAAGATATATATATATATATATAGACAACTTGAAAAAATGTGTTATGATATTTAAAATTACATTTTGTTTGATAAAAATTATAATTATATTAACAATATATCAACTATAAATAAAGTTTCAAAATAAACAAAATAAAATAATGATAAATTTTATAATTTGCCTTAGGTCTCTAAGGCTAGGCATGGCACTGGTTGTCGATGTATAACGGGTGTCGGCTCGTCTCTCCTTTCGTCAATAAATTGGACGAATAATTTTCTTCTCTAAGCAATATATCTAATATTTGGTGTTCACTTGGTGGTAATTATGTGTTTTTTTTCTTGGTTTTGAATGAGCGTTCACTTGGTTTATGTTTGGACGTAATTTGTTGTTTAATTATGTTTTATCACCTACTCACGCTCGCCTGTGTGTTTTCTTTTGTTAGAGCGTTTGATACTGGAATATATTTTCTTTTGTCCGCAGAATTAATTTCCTGACATATCAAGATTTTCCGTTGGTTTTGCATTTTGGGAATAATTACAATTTCCACTGATTATTATAAGGATCTTCAAGTTATTTTAATAATAAAATTATAGATAAGTCAGATAACAAAAAATAACCATTTATTCATTTTAGTGGAGATTTTAATTATTCCAAAAATAAAAATAGAGCATTCATCTGAAAAACAAAATTAGTCATATATACACAAAATGTCGTTATTTACTTTGGATATAAATCCTTTTCATCTAGTTTTTGTAAATCCTTTAAAATATGATAAACTATTAGATTACTTTCTACAATTCATGGGTAAACTATTTAAAAGATGCCTCTATTTAATTATTTATATTTTGAATTGATATTTTTACATTATAAATCACATACGTCGTGCTATATATAGTGTTTCTAATCAAAGCCAAAGTTTCTAATACTGTTACTCATGATTAATCACTCATCAACCACCTTAAATTGATAATTATTTCTATAATAGCTTTAAAAAAGAAAGCGAAAAACTCCCTTGGCATATAATCTAAAATAAAATGTTATAATATTGTCCATACACACCCAATAAAAGCTTGGCAATGACATGATTAGTGGGAGCGGGAAAAAGAATTGTATAAAATGGCACCATTTAAGGGGAAAAAAACAATACGAAGTACAAAGTTACGAAATCTACGATATGTATAGCTGACGAGGTACGACACTTCCTCAATACTAAGTAACCACCAGTTTATCTACCACTATATAGTTTATACATAGAGAAATTGCATTATGAGTTTATGATACTTTAGAAGATGATCATTAATCATGGAAATAGTAATAAAATTTAAAAAAATTATGCATAATAAACTAAGTAATGATGGTATATTGGTAAAAAGCTTGTAAATTTTGCTTTTCTCTAGTCTCAATTTGTATTAGAAATATTTTCGATTAGATGAAATGATGATGACACGATTTATTAAAATTTAATGAGTGAATTATTTCGATGGTTACACTCGCCTTATAAGAATTAATCAGAAAATCAACGTGGAACTTCTTAATTATTAATGAATATATTTTGACATAATAAACAAAAGAGGTTAAAACATAATTCTAATATTACCTATATGATTTAAATATTGTAAGTTGCTTGATTTTCTTCAATAACATTTTATTTTTCTCTTTAGAGATTTTATTTATCAAATAGTCTTTGATTTCTGTGATAAGTGTGCGATTTATTAAAAAAAAAAATCTGCTTTTGAAGACATTATATTTTTTTAATGCAATAGTTGGTAGATATTTAACAAAGTTTAATTTGTTATCGTCTTTGTATTCATGGGAGTGCATGTTCATATAACTATTTCAGTTTTTTTTTTTTTTTTACGTGAACACATCTCTTCATATATATATATATATATATTTCAGTTATTATGCTCCCTTAATCTTCAAAGTTAACTTTAAGATATATGAGTCCGTTTATTTTATATGTTGTGGTTGTGGACTATATTTTCTTAAAAAATTTAAACTTAGAGCCATAGGGTTAACCGACGTTGTTTATGGCATCTATAATGAAATGATGTAATAGACAAAAAAATAGATCAAACTCATATTATTTGTGGAGACACTGAGTGATCATAAGACAATCAAAAGATTACTTACATCAACCTTTGAGATTTACATGAGGTGAGTCAAAAAGTGTAGTGGAAAAACAAAAATCTCACAGGTGGGCAATCCAAAAAAAGGGGAAAAAAAAGAAGAAGAAGAGAACTCCATTATTAAATATATAATCTCCTTCTATTTAAACATATTTAAGCACGTATATATACACACATATGAGAGATAGTCACATCACAACTAACAAATTATATATCTCTCTCTCTCTCTCCCACCCTATAAGTTTGAATGGCGATTTAAGAGACCCGTAGTTTTCTGATCAGCCTCCGGTTTCCACTCTCATCAAAACACAAATCAACGATTAACTCTCACTCTCTTTACTCATTCTTCTCATTTGGATAAGATCTCTCTCTATCTCTATCTATATCTCTATCTCTATCTCTATCTCTCTCCCTCTTTTTCAGCAAGTTTCAATCCAAACCCTAACATCTTTGATTCCGATATATCGGAGAATATTAGTTAAAATATATTTTAACAGAATATTCTTTTTTTTTTACCATCCCTCTATTTCTTTCCCCTACATACTCCTCCACACCATAAATGTCAAATTGTCCTTTGCTCTTAATTACTGTCACCACCACCACTACACCTATTCTACAAACCCTTCTCGTATTTGCATAAGAATACGTACTTATAATTAGTTATACACATTACAAATACACACCAAAGGCAGGCCAGGCCCTATATCTATAAAAGCAAGAGAAAAGAGAGAGAGAAGCGATTCTTGGTTTAGCTTTCTTGATGGATTTCTGTTGGATGAGAGAGATTGAAGGTAAACTAGCACATGACTACTTGTCGTCCTCCGCTAAGATGATGACGTCACCACGTCGCATCTGCGTCGTCACCGGACCGGTGATTGTTGGCGCCGGACCGTCGGGACTAGCGACGGCGGCTTGTCTGAAGGAGAGAGGTATAACTTCTGTGCTACTCGAGAGATCAAACTGCATAGCTTCACTATGGCAGCTCAAGACTTACGACCGACTCCATCTCCACCTTCCTAAGCAGTTCTGTGAACTTCCACTTATACCCTTCCCCGCCGATTTCCCTACTTATCCGACAAAACAGCAGTTCATCGAGTACCTCGAGGACTATGCTCGGAGGTTCGACATAAGGCCGGAGTTTGGTCAGACGGTTGAGTCGGCTGAGTTTGACGAGAACCTCGGGATGTGGCGCGTGACGAGCGTCGGAGAGGAAGGCACGACGGAGTATGTTTGCCGGTGGTTGGTGGCCGCGACGGGGGAGAATGCGGAGCCGGTGGTCCCTAGGTTTGAGGGGATGGACAAGTTTGAGGCCACAGGGATAGTTAAGCACACGAGTCATTATAAGACCGGCGGAGATTTCGCCGGAAAAAGGGTTTTGGTCGTCGGATGTGGAAACTCCGGCATGGAGGTTTGTTTGGATCTCTGCAATTTCGGTGCTCAGCCTTCTCTCGTTGTCAGAGACGCTGTGAGTCTCTCTCTCTTTTTTTTTTGGTTCTCTTCTTTATTTCTTTGTTTTATGAGAAAAGTAAGTGTGGAGATTAAATTAACTTTTTCTCATGCGTTTTCGATATTTTGGCTCTTTCATGTTTTGGAGAGTTTTTCTTTGCTAATAACAAAATCACATTAACATTTTTTTGGTTATTCACGATGATCTTAGGGTATTACTTAACCTTTCAATAAACTGAAGATATTACCTACTTTATTTATTGAAAAGATATTACCTACTTCGTAACAAACTTTTAGTTTTAAAACCCTTTTCAAAAAAAAAAAAATTATACAATTTGTAGGATTATATGCGTTTTCATGTAAATTTTATTATTACTAATACTAAGTGCAAATATATCTATTTCATTGTACTCTTTTCATTAAGATGGCAATTATACAAACTAGCTGATTATTGTGTCCTCGATTTATTAGCTGATGATTTCAGAAAACGAATTTTTGCAACCTTTTTTCCTATTTAATTTGTTTGTTTCTTACAATAAAACTTTGAAAAATAATATACGTCCTTTCCTTTTCAGTTTGATAATATTCATTTTTGCTTTCGATTAATCTGATAGAAAATTTAAAATATACGGGAAAATACAAAGGCTGGTATCATCCTAGTTTAAGATTTATTCTGTCTTTTAGGCTAGTGGTGACTTCAAGTTCCAACAATTTGTTAAATACTGTATGTTTTTTTTAATGAATAAAGAGGTTTACCTAATTTCTTTGATATGAATATACTATTCTTTTAAAAAAAAATACTATTTTTATAATATTTTTACAGAATAAAAACTATCAGAACATAACTTTATTGGGATTATCACGAGCACGCGCAAACATTCTCACAAAAAAAGTCCCTCAATAATTTTTTTATTAAAGAAAATTTTAAAAGTATGATTTTCTACTTTTCTCATTCGAATTATATAAATGTAGTATTTGCTAATTATGTTTTATTTATCTTTTGAACGTGAAGGTGCACGTCCTACCACGAGAGATGTTGGGTACTTCGACTTTTGGGCTGTCCATGTTGTTACTCAAATGGCTGCCCATCCGGCTTGTTGACCGTTTCCTCTTGGTTGTTTCCCGGTTCATCCTCGGTGATACCACCCTGCTAGGTCTTAACCGGCCCCGGTTAGGCCCATTAGAGCTCAAAAATCTCACAGGAAAAACTCCTGTTCTCGACGTGGGGACACTTGCCAAGATCAAAACCGGAGACATCAAGGTACCGTATATATATCTTAATCAAATATGATATGTGCCATATAAACAGTTTACTGATTGTGATATATTTATTAATCGTAAAAGGTGTGTTCCGGGATACGAAGGTTAAAACGGCATGAAGTTGAGTTCGATGACGGAAAAACGGAGAGATTTGACGCCATGATATTGGCAACTGGCTACAAAAGCAACGTACCCTCTTGGCTAAAGGTTAGTCAATAATGATAATATAGTTATATTTATCTTTGTTCACGTTCTTTTTACAAAAAATATTAGAATCTTATAAAATTTCCTCTTTCCTAAGAAAATAAATATGTAAGGTTTAAAAAAAAAGATATATAATTATATATATATATATGTATATATTAGGAGTTATATTAAACTGGAACGCTTAATTTTGCAGGAGAATAAAATGTTTAGTAAGAAAGATGGATTTCCAGTGCAAGAGTTCCCGGAGGGATGGAGAGGGGAATGTGGGCTATATGCGGTCGGATTCACAAAACGTGGAATATTTGGAGCATCGATGGATGCAAAGAGAATAGCTCAAGACATATACAAGTGTTCATGTCAAGAAAATATGATCAAGCCTAATAGCCTATAGACATATAGAAGTGTTCTACGTGAAGAAAATCTGATCAAACCTACTAGTAGACTAGACGGTTGAAAAAGAAAAACATAACTTGAAGGCGGGTAGCGATCGAAAAAAAAAGGATGGTTTTGGTGTCAAAGGAGAATTAGGGAGTGATGTAAATTAAGACTTATCTCCAGCTGCAATGCAAATTGGGGAAAAGAAAGAATGAAAAGGAAACTTAGTGAGAGTGATTGTGGTGGGAATTGATGATCATCTGCCCAAAGGAGAGGAGGGGACCCTCTCTCTTTGCATGCTTATAACCCACTTTGTAAATCTTTCTATACCTTCTTTCTATGTTTCTAATTTTCTTTTCTTTTTTCCTTTTCTTTTTTCTTTAGTTTTCCTTAGTTTTTTTTGCTCTTTGTTTCTGGTTCAATTTTTTGGCAGAGTATTGTGGTGATTTTTTTTTTTTGTTATATACATAATGGAGTATTTGTTTAACTAAAACTCTTGCTTTTTTTTAACGGACATAATTAAGAGTAATTAAATTGTTACCCAAAAAAATCAAAATAAAATAATACCTTAGAAATTGTGTCCAATGAGTGTGTCAATGATATTTCGTTGTCGAAATGATTTCATTCCCTAGTAGAAGTATTATATAAATCTGGACCACTGCTTGTACATTCGTCAGAAATTAAGACCTGCACATTTATAATTCTGCTGACCCCTTTTTTTCCCAATTATTGCTAGATGTACGGCCTCCACATGATTTCTTGTCATATTTTTGAATTAAACAAGCTAAGATATGAATCTATCCTAGATCCCATGTCAGATAGATCGTTCGGTTCAGTTTCCATCATGGATTTGTTATCTTGGCTGTATTAATAGGATCTCTGAAATTCCTTGAAAAATGGTAAAAAAATTGTTGCATGTAAACGAAATTGTATATTGGTCGAAAGGAACTAACTAGGCGTATCATCTTTATTTTAATATCAGCTTTTTCTTTTGTTATTTTTTCAAGTATATTTCAACTGCTTTTACATAGAGCACCAGTATAGAATCTGAATTGGTACCAACAATCTCGTAGTAACTCAACCACAATATTATAAGCTTTTGGCCACATAAGAATTAGACATAAAATGAAAGTCGTATTTAACAAGAAAATTAAACGTTCTGTTTCTTCGAACCCTTTGGACCAGTAGCCATGTGACTGACCTTTTAAGTCATGTGATTAGAGAATGTTCACTAACCTTAACACCATGTGGGTTCATTATTTTAAATTGTCATGTCAAATGACCGGTAACTTGTTCAAATGTAAACAAAATTGTGATTCATTCAGAACCCATTAAACAAAACAAAAAAGGTTTTAATCCATCAGAAGATATTATTAATACGTAAAATTAAACACAGGCAAACATAAGGAAAAAGGGAAAAAGGAAAGAAGGATCTTACAGAAAATTTACTTTTGTAAAAGGCACATAAGTAACAAGCTGGAGCCCTACACTTTTGCCAAGCTGTTGGGGAAATTTTAGGAAACAATATCAGATACTCAGATCCCAAATCAAATCTTTCAATTTTATTTTTTGTCAACATCAAATCTTTAATTCGAAACTCTACTTTTTCTTTTAATTAAAATTTTGGTGAAGTAATTAGTAGTGTGGCTGACTCCAAGTAGGCAAACAGATTTGATATATCCTACAGTTCCTAGTCCCACATTTTTAACATAAGAAGCACTTGCTTTTTTCAAATCATGTTTCTGCTTTATTTTTCTGAAGCTCTTTTTCTTTAATTTTGCCTTTTTTAGTTTTGCCCTTTTTCTTGGCTCTGAATTATATAGTTGGCTTGTCAACCAAATTGTGTTGGAAATTGGTGCTCTTCGACAGTAAACGGTATAGATGATTGTGTCCATATATTTTATACATATGATGATATGACTGGGAAAAATCATTATTTTGTTTGACGATATTTCATGCACTATACAAATTAGTTCGTTGTAAAATATATATGTGTTACGAGATACGACCACCAACCAACAAAAAGTGTATGTGCGCTCGGGAAAAATGTTCTGAAATATTCATATCAATTGTCACGTGATGAGGACTGCTAATAGTGGAAGCATCTTTGGGAGTTTACCAATTAATGAGTTCACAACAATTTAAATTACTCAAATTATTAGAGTATTTTATGAAATGTTAGAGGAGGGAAAATTTCGAAAAAAATAATAATAAGGGTTGATAGTTTCACTGAAACATTACCGTACAAAAAATTGATGTCTTTTTAAATCTAACATATTTTAACGATACAAATCAAAATCTCTAGAAGATACAAGAGTTTCATTTCAACAATTTCCTACACGACTACATTTTGTATTTCTAGATTAATAATAATAATTTAGTAAATATACATGTATCATAAATTCATAACATTTTACATTCTATACGTATTTTGATTTTAGAGACGACGATTTTCTTTTGTGATGTGCTACCGTTTTAAGCGTTTGTTGAATTACAACGTCCCGAGACATGACAGATTCGTTCCGGAATAGTGTGTCCGATAATTCTTAAGTTAAGATCCGTTGAATGCTGCAAATTAAGTTTAAAAGTTGGGTTCAGAAGACGAAAGCGGCAATGATGTGCATTGGTAGAATAGATTAGGTTTTAGATTAAAAAACATCAATTTTTTTTAAAGAAAATTTTCGTTTTTAGTTCTCTCGTTAGAGGGAGTTGCCACTTGCCATGAATGACCCTTTACCTGCACTTTCATGGTCTAACACTAACCATTTTCTCATTCATTTCTAGTTTGCTTCACGCATTAAGTTTCATTGGAAGAATCAACCCACTAAAGAGTGCAATGCATGAATAATAGTATATCGTTCGTATCAACCCTCTTAGTATATCCAACGTTTGAAGATAATATATGTCATCGTCCCTGCGTAAATCCGATGGATTCAAACCTCAGCAATATCTTTTCTTCTAGCTAGTTCCAACGTAAGAAAATAAATAAAGTCAATAGTATATTCCTAAATGAAAAAAATATAAGAAGAAAAAAAGTATATTCCTAAATTATTAACTAACAAAAGAGTCGGCATTTTTGTCTCGCATTAATGAATTTGGGGTCAAACCACGGTGGCTCGAAAAATTGGAGGAGCCATTGGGTTATTTGGCTTATAATATATTGAAAGACAAATCACTTTCAGTAAAAATAAAAATTAAAGGAAGAAAATAACTACAAATAAGATGTCTCACTATTGTACCGCTTTTTCATTTTTTATTACCTTATATTTTGAGTAAGATTTCATTTATTTGGCCGTTCAAAAAAAAAAGATTTCATTTATTTTATTTGTTATTCAATTGCTATTTCATTGATGAATAGTCTAAGAATAGAAATATTGAGAAAACAAAAAGAAGAGAAAAAATCTAATAATAAAAATTTCCGCGGGAGATAATAATAACTACAATTAACAAAAGAAAAAAAAACCCACAAAAACCAAACAAAAAAAAAATCATGAAGTTCAAATAGAAGAGGGAAGTATTAGTGAAAATTTGGGAAATGTGGTCCATATGAGTGGTCAGTGCATATTCTCCTCCACAAGGGAAGTGATCTCGCTGGACGATCCAGCCACGGTCGTACATTTGGCGTTGATGGGTCCAGCTTCTTTCTCAACCATCCGATTCCAAAGGCTTTAAACTCTCACTGGTCCTTCGCATTCATTATCTTAACGGTCTCAAATGGACCATTTCAGTTTTGGTCCGTTAATTTTTGTTTTTAATATATATATAAATTTAATATATAATTAGAATGGGAAAAGACGATCCGACGGTGAGACTAGCAGCCAAATGTGACCGGTATTATCATCCCACGGTTATGTATCACTGAAGCTTTGATTGAGCAATGATTAGAAAGAGTAATCTCGGATTTGAAATATCATCTGTCACCAGCGTTGACGTGACGATGCAATCTCTCCATAATTACTCACGAGGATTTTTACTAATAAAAGCCACACCAAACTTTAACCAATTTTTTTTTTTGTTTTCCTTTCTTTTTAATTAATTAGAACTGATTTCTTCTAATGAAACTGATACCACTAATATCAATAATTGTGTTTGCACCAAATTTCAGTGTTTACAGATATGGTTATACCAATTAGGTTGGTATTTAGGCTAGGTTCTCAAGCTCATCAATCGTTGGCCAACAAAATCACCAGTGGTGTGTTGAATTATCTTTGTTCTAAAACATGTGTCTCTTACGCAACTCAATAGATGAATATAATTAACATTTAAAATTCAATCGGAAGTTACTCAAAACAAATCGAGTATACGTATTTTACACACATAACAATGGCTTGAACAAATCGGCAACAATTACGTGATGTCCATTCGATGATATGGCTCTTCTTTTATAACCGATTATTCATGTTAGAAAGAACACTCATTCAAGTGGACTATCATGAATTGGTTGATTTGAGAATATTGTTCTTTTTCAGATGTAGTATTTGACAAAATTTAAATAGTTTTTGTATAGCTGGAAAGGCGTAGAGGTGAATATGAAAAACCGCGTCAAGTGATGTGATGAAATGAAATCGTTAAGAAAACATGCTAAAAAAACCAGTGTGGGTTTTTTCCTTGCAAATTTTCATTCATCTATTCATGATCTTAAAAGCCACCATAACTAATAAAATATGTAAATTATTATTAGGGAGAGTAGCCCAACACAAAAAGTTTGAAGGTCATTGGGAACCAAAAATACATTGAGAGAGTGTATTAAAATTAAGGTTACAAAATGAAACAAAATACTAGGGTTAAAATATTTAAAAGAAAAGCAAAATAGGGATACGTAATTGCATCATGGAAATATAACATAGTTCCTATTATATGGCAATTTGAATCAAACAATTCTACGTTGGGTTCAATTGAAGATTGATAAACATTTATCAAACAAAAAAAGATTGATAAACATTTCATAGTGAAAGAAAAATGTATCTATATACGGATGCATGTGTGAAAAATCAGATGAGTACTCATAAACATCTCTTTTACACATGCGGAGAGATGAGACAAAGATTCTATAGTGCCATAGTGGAAGTAAGTGTGGGAATGAATTGCAAAGGGTGGTCCTAACTAAATGGCCTCAGAAGATACTAATGCCTTCCCAGTGAAATGCAAGCGATTAAGATTACAAAAGTGATGTCTCTTCACTTTTGGGTCCACTCTTCTTCTCTCTTTTTTTCCTTTAATAGGTCAATCGAAGAAGACGGATCGTGATCGTGCATGCTCATTATTGGATACTTGTTTCTCTCTTCTATATTTTTCTTTTCGTAGCTTATATTACAAGAGAAATAATAAAGTGCCGTTAGATTCTTAGATTCCAATATACACACATATACACATATATATATATATGTATATATATTTAAGTCATTCATGCACTTAAATATTATATAACCCAAAAATGAATGTTTGCATAGGTAATCGAAGTTTTGAAATTCAATCTACATTGGTTCTCAATTTGTCTCAAAATTCATACCATTTTTTTTTTGTTGATAGCGGATATTCCATTTTATTCATTCGTGGTATGATATTTGTGTTGCTGTTGTTCTGTGTCTCTGAGCCTTGTAAACTAGACAGCGTCTTGTGATTTTGTGAAAAGAGAATGTACACTCTGGTCAAAATCCAAAATCCACATTTATTTCCGTAATATATTGTCTCACTAAAATATATTGTCTCACGTTTTATTTATAATTTTATGAAAACGAATTCTCCTATCGTAATCTAGCGATAGCTGACCACTACGTAAGTACGAGTACTTATGAGTTATGACGTTAACTAAGATGGGTCGATTTATAGTATTTGTCAACAATTTACTTATCATATGATTTCGTAGCATGCGTTCGCTGGATATATATATATATATATATATATATACATTCTATCAGTAACACACGCTACTGGTTATAAGATTATATCCACTGTTACTCGTTTCTCTACTTCTTCTAGTGGTTTATTTAGTCATGAATAATTAAAAACATTTAACCGTCAACCCTGTATCAGTCAAATTGTTATTGTGTAAATTAAAATTAACATATCCAGACAATTAAAATTGGAGCATATCAGAAGTTGTTGGGGGCTAATGGTTGGTGAAAGCGTGATTGGTAACATTCACTCACTCTCCCCACGTCCCAAATTTTATCCTAAATTGTCCCTTCTTTATGCTTTTCAATTTTCAATTTTATTTCTTTTACTAGTAAGAAAGCAAATAATACTCTCAACGTGTGTGTCAGTGTGTATGAAGCCTCGTTTTCTGTTGAATGTGTAAGTTCCCAATTTGATGATAACAAAACGTATACAAAAGTATTGACATGGGTTGGTTTATTCCTAGATCCAACTTACTTGGGGAACGTAACTTTTACGTTTGGAAGCATGGATGTTTTTAAATAAAAAATTAATTTGATTTGAATAGTCAAAATGGGGGTATAAGGTTTAGTCCACGATTAATTTCGGGCCTTTTGAATAAGGCCCATCGTTTTTTGAGTATATAAGCCCATGGTTTCTTCATATCTACTATGTTTTTTGTTTTGATTTTTTTTTTTCTTATCGCCAGTTTTATTTTTTTTTAAAAGCATCTACGAGTTTATTGCCACAAATGAAATGATACAATAAGAGGAGAAGAAAAAAAAATCTGACGATGTATATAAAAAGTAAAAACTAGTTATTAAGGAATTTTTAAATTGAGGTTCGTTGAATTTCTTTCTAATTTCGTCAAGAAATGCTTACATGGCAAACATATATTTGGCAATGTAAGAAAGGTTTCTTAGGTTTTTTTTTTTTTTTAAATCAAAATCTATCCTCTTTACAAAGAACTTCAGAGGGTTTCTATAATAAAACCTAACGGAAACTTAAGTAGACGACAAATAGAACTTTAAAAGAGAGTCAAAATCAAACTAGAAGAACAGAAAAAAAAATATAGAAATTGAATTTAGAGTACAAATTAAATAAAAAGCATTACCATAATTTACCTGAAAATGGTTTCAATATTTGATTTGAATCAAAGTGACGAGAGAATCCTGCTTGGAAGATTTAAGAATCCCATGATGTGATCTTGTTCCAAGAGTACAATTTGTTACTTCTTTTTGTTAATCGATTTGAAAATGATATGCAAAGCTTATGTACCAATTCAAGTGGATTTTCAGATGTGATCAGAAAACGTGTAAAAGTATGTGATTACGAAACGACATTTTTCTTTTTTAAGCCATTTTTTTTCTTTTTAAGATAATTTTTGCCATCGTCACTCTGCGTATAAATCAAAATTCTCTCATGGCCGTCGACTAGCACTTTCTTTTTCGTTATTCTGTATCTCTCTCCAAAGGAAATATAAAAAGAAAAAAATATAAAACGCAATTGTAAACATAAAATATTAGCTTACGTTTGTTTGTTTTTGTACTTGTATTATTCTAATTACTGTAAATGTAAATGTAAATGTAAATGTAAATGGAAAAACAACAATCATGGCCTCCTTTGCTGGGGTAGCTAGAGAATGAACTAAAATCAACAACATTAAATACATATTGGTGTACACTCAGATTCTTCAACAATGGATAAAAATAATAAAGTCGAAAATGAGTGTATTGATTAGCCATAAATGAGTTAGTTGTTCGTTTTAGTTTTTCTCTTTGTCTGAAAAGTCCACACAAATGGTAAGATCACCATACCCCCACAGTCTCATTTGGTTTGCTTTTGAAACTTTTCTCGAACGAAGTGAAATATCATCGCCATGTGACACCGAAGAGCCGTCCAAACATGCCGGAGACCGTCCTTCATTAATGGTATTTCGATTAGGATGTGAATTTAAGAAAACTGAAAGATTTTTCAAAAAAAAAAATATATATATATATATATATGTGTATATATACTTAAAAGAATTTTTGGTCTATCGCATTACAGATATGTTTTTGGGAATCGCCAGAGTCAATTGCTAGATAGTAAATGGGCATATGAGCCAAGGGAGAAAATATTAAGGTTTCGAGGAGCACCAAAAGGAATGCTTTCGGTAGATTCTTTAACACGCAAGTCAAGGATGAGCCGGAAAAAGAGCTAAAAATATAACACAAACACATAAAAGGTTATGTGCTTGCAAACGAGTGTGTACGTGTGTCGTGTGAGAGATTTTGTGAATGTTTTCCGTATATAGTTATGTATTTTTTCTGGGAAGAAGGTGAAGATCCATTGTTGAATCATATTCATAAGAGACTTCACATGGGTTCGGATACCGAATACTTAAATCATGTGTCCAAAAAAACTCTACGATCCCGTCTAATTCATTAATTCTGTAATTCTGTTAAAATAGTTTACAGTTCTTAATTACCATATACTTCGGTGATATTATTTTCGGTTTGAGGTTAAATAATGTTTATTTTTTAGTGTAAAGGGGCTAAAGTTGGGGTGTAGCTTTCTAAAATTCAGAAGGGGCTCTGTGTACTAGTCTTCACTGAGTGTTTATTATGTGATATTCAAATGTCATGTGTCAAGATATGATTAGTTGACTCATAATAGCTAAAATTGATCTCCCTTTTTCTATTTCAAAACTTAAATAATACACCTAGTTTATATGTATATTAAAAGAAGGAATGGAGGAGTTAGGATATCAAAATTATACGAACCATAGGGTCATTGTCTTACTATTAAAGAGCCTGTCGGTCCATTAATATAACAAACTATAGGAGAGAGCATGCATGAGATTTTTTTTTGTACCTTTAACTAAACTATCACACCTCCAAACATAAATGTGCTTGTATATAATAATATAACTAAGCGAATCACATAGTCTTCCTTTGAAGTTAAGAATGTTAAGAGACTTCAAAGTGAAACGTCAAAATTTTGCTATGTGAATCAAAACTACCAACTAAGTCCGTATAAGTATACAGATTTGATCTATTACAAAATTTATCTGTTGATGGAAACTCCCAACTCAATCTAGATTTTGACCTGAGGAAAACTGAATCACCAAAAAAAAAAACATGTGTGAATGATTCATCGCTTTTCCATGGAATTGTTCTACGACATCAGCGCCTCAAATAAGAACTCTATGAAAGAAAGACAGAAAATGACGCCGTACGTAACGTAACACATCCAAACAAAAATAAAAACAGGTGAAATTAAAAAATAAACACATGTCCACACATGGACACAAAGAGCATTTAAGGAGTAGAAGGCAAGTGGTGGTTAGGGAGTATGTGATATAATTAAATCGGCCCAAATAGACTGGTAAGTGTTAGCCGTCTATATCCCGACTAATAACTTCAACCTCAGATCTTACTACTAAAACCCTTTTATTATAAATTCTACGTACACTTTCACTCATTTCCTCAAATTCATCAGAACTTTTTTAACTCCTAAAAAAAATGGCGATTCGTCTTCCTTTGATCTGTCTTCTTATTTCAGTCACTGCGATTGCAGCTGATTTAACACCGGAGCGTTATTGGAACACTGCCTTACCAAACACTCCCATGCCAAACTCTCTCCGCCATCTCTTTAAGCCCGGTTAATTTTTTTTCTTTACTTTACCGACTTTATATTTGTTTCCTCCTAGTCTTGCACCACTATTCCTAATGTTATATAGCTTGTTAGATTCTAATTTCTTTAACATCTTGTTCTGTATAGTTCTAAAGATTTTTCCAATTTAAAATTTACGGCAGATACACAAGAGAAAGAATTATAGACCTAAACGCAGATTTTTACAATTTTTAGAATCAATTTTTTTAACATATATTTGAAGATATGCGTCTCGAGCTAATAGGTTAGACAAATCTATATAATAATTTATGAGAATCTGTACGTTCTTACAAAATTACATGTCTCCTGCTCCTTACCAAATTATTTCGTTGTTTCAGATTTTCTCGACGACAAAAGCACAAGCGTCCAAGTAGGGAAAAAAGGCGTGAACGTTAACGCCGGAAAAGGTAAACCCGGCGGAGGAACCGCCGTGAACGTTGGAAAAGGAGGTGTGCACGTGGACACCGGAAAGGGTAAAGGAACACACGTGAGCGTTAGCGGCGGAAAAGGTCACGGCGGCGGCGTTGACGTTCACACCGGAAAACCGGGAAAAAGAACCGACGTAGGAGTTGGTAAAGGCGGAGTTATAGTTCACACGCGCCACAAGGGCAAGCCGGTTTACGTCGGTGTTAAACCAGGACCAAACCCTTTCGTGTATAACTATGCAGCGAGCAAGACTCAGCTCCACGACGATCCCAAAGCGGCTCTCTTCTTCTTGGAGAAGGACATGGTTCCCGGAAAAGTTATGAGCCTCCGGTTTAATGCGGAGGACGGTTACAACGGCAAAACGGCGTTCTTGCCTCGTGGGGAGGCAGAAACGGTGCCGTTTGGTTCGGAGAAGTTTTCGGAGATCTTGAAGACTTTTTCGGTTAAACCCGGTTCGGGAGAAGCGGAGATGATGAAGAAGACGATCGAGGAGTGTGAAGCGAAAAGAGTCGGTGGAGAGGAGAAGTATTGTGCGACGTCTTTGGAGTCGATGGTCGATTTTAGCGTTTCTAAGCTTGGCAAAGATCGTGTCCGTGCTGTTTCCACTGAGGTAATCAACTAAATCTCCGTTTTTATGGTTTGGTTTAGGTTTAGGTTTAGTAGATCATCTCCAAAGAGTTTCTCGAAAATTTAATATTGATATTTTAATACTTATTAAAGATACTTAAATTTTAATTTGTTAGAAAGAACTGAACCACTCATCAAGAGACAAATGTCCTACAGATTTCTCAAAGTTCTCACTCTCTCTCCTAATATATATTTTTTTTTAAATTGTTGAGATATCCATTGGAATTAATTAGAATGCTCCATAGACATTTCTTACATGAGTCAACTTGGGAAAAAAATGTACATATTTAATTAGATGGGTTTCTTGGAGAAACCACCCAAAGTTCAGTTTGGTATATTCAAAATTGGTTTGACTTTTTTTTTTTTTTAAATTAACTTAGGTTTTAAATCGTATATAAAAAGCAAGTCAACTATATAGAAACACATTCCAGTTTGGTTCGGGTTTAGTTCCATTTTATTTGTATGTCCACTAATGAATACTAATACTCTGGATGTAACCGTGATTTATCTACAGGTGGCTGAGAAGAATGCACCGATGCAGAAGTACAATATCGCGGCGGCTGGAGTAAAGAAGTTATCGGATGACAAGTCAGTGGTATGTCACAAACAGAAGTACCCATTCGCGGTGTTCTACTGCCACAAGGCGATGATGACGAGCGTCTACGCGGTTCCGCTCGAAGGAGAGAACGGGCTTAGAGCTAAAGCTGTTGCGGTATGCCACAAGAACACCTCAGCTTGGAATCCAAACCACTTGGCCTTCAAAGTCCTTAAAGTGAAGCCTGGCACTGTTCCTATCTGCCATTTCCTCCCTCAGACCCATGTTGTTTGGTTCAACTACTAGATAGATAACATATGCTTTTTAATATAGTGTGGGTTATGTAATAATGTTTGAGACAATCTATCTTTTGTAATGTTTTGATTATGAATATACAGACATATACATATATTAATGCGTGGTTTCTCTATAATCAAAGAATGAATGCATCTTTATGTTTTCACTTTTTTTTTTTTGCTAAATGAATTGTGTTTACACTTTACGTAGCTGTCTTTTGGCCTGCTTGCCTCTTGTAGTTTTTGCCAAAAAAAAAATATGGATATGATAAAACTAGAGTCGAAATGTTAATATAGGCACAGTACAATATATGTAACTAATTTAAGTTGATGTCTTTTCGCCTGCTTGCCTCAGGTAACGCATCTCAGCTTCGCTGATGATGTTCTCATCTTCTTTGATGGAAAAGAAAGATCTCTGGCTGGGATTTTAAATATTTTGGAGTCGTTTCAACTGGTCTCCGGTTTGGCTTTAAGTTTAGGGAAAACTTGTCTTTTCATTGATAGGAATAATCTGGATTTCATCTCAGACTTGGCCTCTAGATTCGGTTTGCTTCAAGGTTCCCTTCCAGTCAAATATTTAGGTCTTCCTCTTTTGCCTCATAAGATGCGACCTCAGGATTATCAGCCCCTCATTGATAAGATTCTAGCAAGAATCTCTTCATGGACGGTTAGACATTTCTCCTTCGCCGGAAGATTGCAGCTAATCCAATCAGTCTTATATAGTATCATCAATTTTTGGGCTGCTGTTTTTCCTCTCCCGAAGAAGTGCATCCAGGCCTTGGAAAAGATATGTAATGCTTTTCTCTGGAGTGGTGCTCCAAACTCTGCTCGTGGAGCAAAAGTTGCATGGGACTCTGTCTGCACGCCTAGAGAATCTGGTGGCTTAGGTCTAAGAAAACTTGAAGATGCGAATCAGGTTTTTGGACTTAAGTTGATATGGCTTTTGTTTGCGGGCAATGGGTCCCTGTGGGTAGCTTGGACTAAGAAAAGGGTGATCCGCGGAAGGCTTTTTTGGACTTCAGACTTCACCCAAGCTGGTAGTTGGATTTGGCGTCATCTAATGAAGCTTCCGAGTATTGCGAAGCCTTTTCTCTCATGTCAAATTCAGTCTGGTGATTCGGCTTTTTTTTGGCATGACGATTGGACAGAATTGGGCCCCCTAATTGACATCACTGGCCCGCTTGGTCCGCGTGTTTCAGGTATTCCTATCTCGTCCAAAGTCTCTCAAGCGTGTCTTAATGGTTCTTGGTCGATTTCGCACGGGAGGCATCCAATTCTATCTCTCCTCCGAGCAGTCCTTCCTTCTCATCTTCCAGCATCTCTATCTCAACATCCGGATGTTTTCTTATGGAGGAATTCTTCAAACGCCTCTCCTGGGGTTTTTTCAAATGCAAAAACTTGGCTGACCTTGCATCCTCCTCCTCCAAGAGTTACCTGGTACAAATCTGTTTGGGGCAAAGTTAGGATTCCTAAGCATGCTTTCCTTTTATGGGTTGTTGTTCGAGACAGATTACCAACCAGGGATCGCTTGCGAAGTTGGGGTTTGAATGTTCCTGCTCCATGTCTTCTTTGCGGATCATCGGCAGAAAATAAGCACCATTTATTCTTCAATTGCCTTTATTCCCAAGAGGTTTGGACCTCTTTCTTCTCTCATCAGGATATCTCCCCCCCCCCCCCCCCCACAGGCTTTTGAGGACATTATTGAATGGGTTAAAACTTCTTCGAGAAATGGGAAACTCAAAGCAATTTGCAGGCTGATTTTTCAAGCGGTGATTTATTTTCTTTGGAAAGAACGTAACGACCGGCTACATACCTCTATCTCCAAGCCATCTCAAGTTATAATCAAAGAAATCCAGCTTCTTCTTCGTGCAAAACTAGCCGGGTTAGACAGATCAGTTGTTCATCTTCATTACTCCCCATCTCAAGGCATGGACTCCTACATATATACCTGGTTCAGATTCATCCAACGATGACCGCGCATCCGGCATCTTTGGCCTCGCTTATTGTTTTTCTGAAATTGCTTCACTCTTGCTTCACTTCTGCTTTACTTTTGTTTCTCCCCTGTATTACCTGCTTTTATTCATCTTGTGCTAAACTTGCATTGTGGTTCCAAATGATGTCCCTTAAGAGGATGAAATGATGAATAAAAAAGATTAAAAAAAAAAAAAAAAACGTATCAACTCTAAAATAGACTCTAGTCAAAATATCAAATGTCAAACTTACTTTGAATGTTTGACCAACAAACGACTTCAAGAAAGACTATTTGGTAGTTCACGGTCAAGGGGCTCTATAGACAATTCGATCAACTATAATGATGGCGAAAAAAAAAAATCATAATCCTAATTTCGTATGAATTTCAATTTTCGAGTTTATGCGCTAATAAAGGTTAATTATTACTCCCTCTGTTCAGAATTATTTGATGTTTAAGGTTTTTGCACATAGTTTAAGGATTCATTTAATTTTTATTTTTCCTATACTAAAAATATTATTTATAATTCATTTAAATATCATTCAGCCAATAAGAAAACAATTTACAGAATATAAAAGGTCAAAAACTATAAAAATTCATTAAATTTTACATTGAAAAGTGAAAACATCAAATAATTCTGAACAAAAAAACCTTCTAAAATATCAAATAATTCTGAACAGAGGGAGTAGTAAGTTAATTAGTGAGTTATTCGAAAAGCAACATGCAGAAGTTTGCACATTGAACAAATGAGTGAAAGAGGGAAAATCCCACTTCCCATACATTCGGCTACACTCGCTCTTGTGTCTCCTTGGGAACTGCGACGACAAGTAAAATAGCAAAGCGAAGCGATCGATTTCTCTTCTCTGCAATTTTCTTTTTATTTGTTTCTCTTGGAATTGTGTGTAATCGGAGAGCGAGCGAGTAAGAACGGAGAAAAGATTGTGGTGTGATTAAACGAGGAATTAGGGTTTTTCTCCTTCCGATCGCCGGGAAAGTGGAAGCTTCTCGGTGAAGACCTTCTCTTTTCTACTACATTGCCCTGCTTTTTGAACTCGCATTGTTTACTTTCCCGAGGAAACTGGACTTGTTTCTCTCCTCGCTGCACCATTTTTTGGGACATTTCGTCTCCGAGAGACGGAAACTGCTCCTGATCGTTTGCTCAGTTGATGGATGTTAAACATTATTTGCGGAAAAATCGAAATTTTTTAGCATCAATTGTTGTTTCGTTGTCATGAACTTGATTATCGACTATCTTACTCTGTGTTTGTTTACTGCCTCGGGTTTCGCGACTTTCTAAAATTGCATATGTTCCTGTTCTTCGTGAAGGCACGCTGTTGATTATTATGCATTCTTTCTTGAATTTTGATATCATCATCCTCTGAATTTTTCAACTGTTTCATCTTTTTTGACCAACTGTTTCATCTTTCTTTTAAAAGAAGTTAGCTTTTTCATTAGCGTAGCAATGTATTGGCTGGTCTACACTCTGTATCTAGTTCTGTTGAAGATGAATCAAGCATTTTACATTCTTCACCAGTGGATCTTAGTTTCAGTTTTGCTCAACAAAACTACTATTTATGTGAACTTATCAAAAGCTAATTGTGGGGGCTCTTTTCTACTGCATTTCACAGGAGAGAATGGAACCATCTGCAAAAGCTGAAGGCTTACAATTTAAGTGGGGTAAAAAGAGAAGAATCGGCGTTGTAGAAAAGAAGGATGTTCAATTCTATGAATCTTTCACCTATGGTGGTTCTCAATACTGTCTTTATGACTGTGTCTCATTTGGCGATGCCACTAAACTGGATCCCCCGGAGTTCTTTGTTGGCAAGATCATAAATATGTGGGAACTTAATGATCAGCGGCGAGTCGAGCTACTCTGGTTCTTTACACCTTTTGAGATTTCGTCGTATCTTGAAGGAGTTCAAGATGTACTTGCCAACGAACTGTTTCTAGCTTCGGGAACAGGTGTTGGCCTCACCAATGTAAACCAATTGGTAACTGGATTCTCTCTTTTTCTTTTTGTCATTTAAAATTTTTGATCCCGCTTATTCCTTTTCAAACATATGGTGTTTTTTTGGTTGATGATGGCATCCCATTTCATTCTGACTCTTAGTCTAGCCATAGTCGATAACTGATCATCTGATTCTGCTATTTCTCTTCAGTTATTATCCTGGTACCTTTTCTTTTCCTTCCTGGTATTGAATTTAAAAATGGCTTAGTAGTTTACTGATATAACATTTCTTACACCAGGAAGCAATTTCTGGAAAATGTAATGTCTATGCATCTCGAAGGACGTAAGAAATCCACAACCCTCAGATGAAGAAATCAAGTTGGCTGACTTCCTTTTTCACCGAACATTTGATGTTGGAACTTTCAAAATCTTAGACAAGATAGATGATAAAATTGCTGGAGTTGATGGTACATATTGTTTTCTTTCATTTATTTCCCTTTTTATTCAATTATGTGGTTGATTTTGATTCTTTATACCTCATAAGTTCATTTCTCTCTAATTGTTGCAGTTAAATTTATCTTTAACAGAACCAGCTGTGAGAAAAAAGCTAGCGATGTGCAGAAACTGGCAACCAACGTACAAGGGAATGCAGATAGTTTGAAACCAAATCGTCGTTCAACTAGTGGTTCATTTAGGCAGAATGAAAGTATTGTCAGTGATCTTTCTGGTCATAGGAAGAGCGATTATGGTTACAAGAATGAAAAATCAAGGCTTGCAGAGGAAAGATGTAGTAAAGATTCTTACTTTTTGGATGACATTATTCAAAAGAAACGGAGGCTTGATGGCTCTGTTGCAGTACCAGATAATAGGACGCAAGAGTTGCAGAAACTAAGTCAGGATGGTAGAAAAGATATAAGACTTATTAGAAAAGATGTGATGGAAGAAAAATCAAGGCTTGCAGGGGAAAGATGCAGTAAAGATTCTTACTGTTTAAATGATATGCCTCCAAAGAAACGGAGGCTAGATGATTCTGTTGCAGTATCAGATGGAAGGACGAAAGAGTCGCAGAAAATAAGTCATGATGGTAGAAAAGACACAAGACCTATTAGAAAAGATGCGACAGTAGAAAAATCAAGGCTTTCTGGTGAAAAATACAGGAAAGATTCTTACTGTTTGGTTGACACGCCTTATAAGGAACGGAGGCTAGATGGTTCTGTTGCAGTATCAGATAGAAGGACGAAAGAGTTGCAGAAAATAAGTCATGATGGTAGAAAAGACATAAGACCTATTAGAAGTCCTAAAGACAAAGTCAACAGAGGAGAATTATATTCCCATAAGCCAAGCTTCACTGACAAGAAGCAAGATCTGCGGATACCACGACTTGCTGAAGGAAAAGAGATCAAACCTGCAACTGAGAAAGCATTCAAGAAACCCAGCTCTGATTGTAAAATATCAAAACACACTGAAGAGAGGATGGTGACCGATGCCAATTTCCGAAGACATTATCGAATCTTCGAAGTGACACAAAAGCCGAATGTTGTAAGTTTTATATTACATATGAAACCAATTTTGTATGTGAACCATGCCATATAGTTTGAATGACGTTGGTCTAGAATTGGCTGCTGACAAAATTTCACTCGGAGTATGTTGTTAAACTTCCTTTGATAAGGGTGGGGTTGTGCAACAACTTAAACTTCAAACATATGGTATTTTTGTTAGGCAGTCCTGTGTATGTTTTGGCGATGTTTTGTTATATTATATCTTCTTTTTGTGGTCATATTATATCTGTCAAAATACTTGTTACCAAAGTGAATGTAGACATGGATGTTCCTTTAACAATTTTTTGGTAACCTTTTTCTTGTTCGCAGGAAGAAAGCAAATGGTACCGAAATCTTGTAAGTATTCCTCCCTTATCGGATTCTGTAAATCATATCAGGAATTGCCATCTACATCGCACTGACTGTTATACTGTTTAAATGATTACCAGCCTTGGGAAGAAAATTTGAGGTGTGCAGAAGGGCAAGGGACTTTGGTTTTTCTTCGAAACTTGGATCCTACTTATACATCTAATGAAGTTGAGGTATTATTCAATTTGGAGATTTTTTTCTTAGGATATTTAAGATTTTATATAGTAACTGATAGAACCGTCATCACTCAAGCTGTGCAGTTCAGCTTTTTCCTGGTGCACCTTTCATGTAAAAACTATCTCTAACAAACTTATGAATTATTCTTCAGGATATAGTCTACTCTGCTTTGAATGAGCAATGTACGGCGAGGATGATAGAGCGGACGTCAGTTACTATTCCTCATATCGGTAAGTCCACAAGGGTTACTTTGGTTTTACAGCGATGGTCGCCATACATTGACAATAAAATGTCTCTGCCTTTTGATTTTATCTCATCTATATCTACAACTGGAATAAGGAGCCTTACTATGGCATCTCATGTTGTCCGTTGTCCAGGTGAAGCTTTGGCGATATTCAACACAATGGATGCTGCGAAAAGGGTAATTAGAAGATTAGATGAGGGATGCTTGTTGCTATCAAATGGAAGGTAAGGCTTCACATGCGATATTCCTCTTTTTCTCTTAGCATCCAATTATTCACATGAAATCTTTGTGCTGGGCCGTCTATCACGTCCATTCATGAATATGTGTTATCAACGGATTTGCTTTATGTAAAACTTTGTAAGCTGATAATGCGAAAGAGAAACAAAAGTGAATTGGACTCATTTGCATATATTTACCAAAAGACATACTACTTTCAAAAGTATAATCTTTATATGCTTATTTCATATAGCTTTATAGCTCATATATTTGTTCGGAGCGATTATTAAAGCTTAGTTGCATTTATGATGTTTTGAATAACGAACTCTTTTGTTTTCTTCTATTGGACAGAACACTTGTTGCTTCTAATGCTAAGGTGAATCCTCCAGCGATGCCTCTATTGGGGTTCACTGGCCATATTAACACCAGAACTCAAATGCGACGAGGGAAGGTATTATTAATCACTACTCCCCCTAAATCACGTACAAGTAAAAAGGCAACGCTCCTTTTGCAATGGTCCTATGTTTTGTCTTTATATATTTTCCAGAGAAACGCCGTGGTTACATCACATTCTTCTCAGTCCAACACCATTGAATTTGATATGGCCATGGATTGGTGCTTGCACCGAGACAGATACGAGCTTACTTGGAAAATGTTGTTGGAGGTAAACATCTATCACCATTGCTTCCTATGAAATGAACTCTTCTAATTTTCTTTTGCCGGGTAAGTGTCCAGACTATGGCAGTGTATACTAAAGAAACCGAAATCTTATAAAAGCTTATTCTGTGGCCATCAGGCAATGGTTAGCGTACAATTATCTTTCTTGAGTGGGGTTTAATTATTTATGTTAAGTTTGTTTGGAGCTACTAATAAGATATAGCACGAAAAGTAGGATACAGAACGTAGTTCCGTCTTGGTTTGATTTTCTTCTACCTTCTTTTGTCTTTATGTTATCTGTTGCATAGCAATTCAATGTACTTTCTTTGACTTGTTTAGTTTGAACGCAACTCTTTTTATGTTTTTTGTAGCGACAAATGGAGGAAATTAGGAAGTTGCAGATGGATTTTAAGCCAAAAACTTGCTTAGTTTGAGCATCATCTTGTTGTGTTCGTGTGAGTACAAAGCCTCTCGAGAAGCTATGCCTATCATCTAAGAAAGCAAGTGTGAAGAGTTTATCCTTTTTTTGTGTTAGACGCATCAAGAATTGTACATGTTTAGGAGAACACACAGAACAATCACAAGTTTTTCATAGTTTCTTTGATGAAATCATACCAAGAACATGATGCTGCTGTGTCTAACCCCAACCAACTTTCAACGGTCACCTCATTTTTTCCAGATATAAAAATTCCCATAAATAAATCTGCAAGAAATTAGTCTAATTCTAGTTTCTTGTCTCTCATTGCTGTTTAGGCTTGTCTGATGATTTCAACTGTAGTCTTGGAACAAAAAATATCTCTTTTTTTTTTTGGAAAGTTGGGATGTAATTGTAAACCAAACTCTTGAAGCTCTTTGTAGAAATATCAAAGTGTTAATGATTTTAAAAAAGGAAATCAAAAGATTTGATCAAAAATTAAAAAAGGAAAACCTTTTCATTAGTTGATTTGATTGGATACAAAACAGTACGTGTAGAAAAGGTGTACAAAACGACGCCGTGGTGCGTTGAGATATGTGACCGTTAGCTCATCCTTTTAAAAAGAAAAAAATATGAATATAGACATGACACCACGATAACATGAGAGAGCGAGTACATAAAATATCTCCACTCGTGGCGCGTGGGAAATATCAGTTTACCTCTCTCTCTTCTCACTGTGCATCTTTGTCCCTCGATTGTCAGGACTCTCTTTTTATCATTTCTCTCTAATTTTCTCTCCAAAGAAATCTCATTTTTCTGGGGAAATGGGGTGTGCGCAATCTAGGGTTGATAACGAAGAGGCGGTGGCGAGATGCAAGGAGCGACGAAACGTCATCAAGGAGGCGGTTGCGGCGAGCAAAGCTTTCGCCGCCGGTCATTTCGCCTACGCCATTGCTTTGAAGAACACTGGTGCTGCTCTCAGTGACTATGGCCATGGCGAATCTGATCAAACACTTGATGTCTTGGATCAAAGCCATTATCAGCAACAAAGTGACCGCACTGTGGATCCTGCTCCTCAACCTCCTCCGCCTCCGCCTATTGAGAATCTCCCTCCTCCGCCTCCTCCTCTCCCTAAATTCTCTCCTTCTCCGATTAAACGCGCCATTAGCTTGCCTACCATGGCGGTTAGAGGTAGGAAGCTTCGGACTGTGGATTCAATGGCGATTGAGGAGGAAGATGAAGAGGATGAGGAAGAAGATGAGGAAGAGGAGGGAGTTAAGGACGGTGCTAGAGTTACTACTCGTAAGGAGGAGGAGGAACAGTCTTCTCCCCGAACGCCGGAGAATGTTGGGAATGGTAGAAAGCGACCGGAGACGCCGGAGATTGCGAGTGCCTCGCCGGCGAATAGCATGGCTTGGGATTACTTTTTCATGGTGGAGAATATGCCTGGACCTAACTTAGACAATAGGGAAATGGGAAACGGGTATCAGAGTCAGAGTAATCATCATTTCGAGTTCAATGAAGAGGAAGAAGAAGTAGAGGAGAGATCTGGGATATTCCGTAAGAACTCCGGTCACAAGGCTGTTGAGGAAATGGAGCCGAAAACGCCGGAGAAAGTGGAGGAAGTTGAAGAAGAAGAAGAGGAAGAGGATGAGGAAGAAGAAGATGAAGAAGAAGAAGAGGAGGAAGAAGAAGAGGATGCAATGGTGGCGGAGGCAAAGAAGAAAAAGAAAGGAAAAGCTAAGATTGAGCATGCCAGCACTGCTCCGACGGAGTTCCGGCGTGCGGTCGCCAAGACCACCGCTTCAAGCGTGAATTTGATGAAGATACTGGATGAGATTGATGATCGATTCCTCAAAGCGTCAGAGTGTGCCCAGGAGGTCTCCAAAATGCTGGAAGCAACAAGATTACATTACCACTCGAATTTTGCAGATAATCGAGGTACTGAAGTCGTTTTTTCACTCTCTGATTCGGTGATTGAAGCAATTATATATTTTTCGTGCAGTTTGTTGAATCTATTGAGTTTCCAACCCTAAATTCTAACTGATTAAGTGCGGTCTAGCCAACGATTTTGGTTAAGGTCTTTCAAGATCAGTTCATATGAGTAGTTTTCTTTCCTTTTCTACCAAATTGCTCCAATTTTTTGAGACATTCAGATGAGTAATTTATTTCCTTTGCTTTAGCCAAAACTTTGGTTGCTGCTTTCTTAGGTGATTCATGATGTGTGGATGATTGGATTGGTTAGAAAGATTGATTCTTTGTTTCTCTAACTGAAACAATGAAAAAGAAAACCAAAAGTCTGAAAAAGTTATAGTTTTTTTTTAGATCGGATCATGGTTTAGTGTCTGCAATATTCTTAAAGTATGAGTCTGATGCACTTTTTGGTCTGTCTACTTTGACATTTGGGTCTGTGGTTTAACATTTGTGAGAATCCAAGATAAACCTTAAATTAATAGTTCTGGTGGCCTTCTTAATTGTTTTTTTCCGTTTAAAGCCTTCAAACAAAGTTCTGGATTTGACTAATCAACACTTTAACTCCCTTTTTCTTGCTATCCCTACCATTATCTTACCAGATCTATCCCTATCGGAGAGCGTTTCTGGGGCCAAAGTCTGATGGAAATTGATTACGTTTGCCTGTTTCTTGGACAGTTGTTGCTTTCTTGCTGATGAATTATTGATCTTTCCTTCCTTTTCAGGATATGTTGATCATTCTGCTAGGGTAATGCGGGTTATAACTTGGAATAAATCGCTAAGAGGCATTTCCAATGGTGAAGGTGGAAGAGATGACCAAGAATCAGATGAGCATGAAACTCATGCGACGGTGTTGGACAAATTGTTGGCATGGGAGAAGAAACTCTATGATGAAGTGAAGGTAGTTAACTTAAAGCTGATCATTTCTACTTAAAGTGTAAAGGATGTCTAGTTTAATGCATTTTTTCTTTGGTGGTGGTGTTTCTTTCTCTAGCAAGGTGAGCTTATGAAGATAGAGTACCAGAAAAAGGTATCTTTACTTAATAGGTATAAAAAAAAAGGTTCGAGTGCAGAAACCGTGGAGAAAACAAAGGCGGCCGTGAGTCATCTACACACGAGATATATCGTTGACATGCAATCAATGGATTCGACGGTCTCAGAAGTAAACCGTTTAAGGGATGACCAATTGTATCCAAGACTTGTCTCCCTAGTTGAAGGGTAGGTTCTCTCCTTCAAATGATTCTCTGTGATTCGTTAGCATTAGCCAATTCTAACCAGCTTTCTCGACGTGTGAGATTCTGCAGGATGGCAAAGATGTGGACAAATATGTGCATACAACATGACACACAACTAAAGATCGTTGGAGAGCTAAAATCCCTTGAAATCTCAACTTGTCACAAAGAAACCACAAAGCAACATCACCAACAGACACGGCAGTTCTGCACGGTCTTGGAAGAATGGCATGCTCAGTTCGATAGACTCGTGACTCACCAGAAGCAGTACATTAACTCTCTCAACAGCTGGTTGAAGCTAAACCTTATCCCCATTGAGAGCAGCCTTAAAGAGAAGGTTTCCTCTCCTCCACGGCCTCAGCGCCCGCCAATCCAAGCACTTCTCCACTCGTGGCATGACTGTCTTGAGAAACTTCCCGATGAGGTCGCCAAATCAGCTATTTCGTCTTTCGCTGCAGTCATCAAAACAATATTGCTTCATCAGGAGGAAGAGATAAAACTGAAGGAGAAATGTGAAGAGACGCGAAGAGAGTTTATAAGGAAGAAGCAAGGTTTTGAGGAATGGTATCAGAAACACTTGCAGAAAAGAGGACCAATGGAGGAAGGTGAAGGTGGGGAAGACGCAAGCAGTAGAGATCATGTCACAGAGAGGAGAATCGTTGTGGAGACACTGAAGAAAAGGCTTGAAGACGAAGAAGAAGCTCACCAAAGACATTGTGTTCAGGTGAGGGAGAAGTCTCTCAACAGTTTGAAGATCAGATTGCCTGAGATCTTCAGGGCACTGTCTGATTATGCCCACGCTTGTGCTGACTCATACGAAAAGCTCAGAATCATATCGCAGACTCAGAAAGCCACTGTATCTTCTTGAACCAGTTTTTACTTCTTTTCGAAACAAGAAAGGGCTCTCTCTCTCGCTGCTTATGTTTTAAATAAACTCTTGTTTGAATAGTTTTTAGAAGTAAGTTAACTATTTTTGCCACCCTGACATTTTACAAGTGGTTATGTACTATGAAACATTTATAATTAAAACATATATTCAAATAATTTCACCTTAAGATCTACACTGTTGAGAATGTAGTACATCATCATATAATTTAAAAAAGAAAAAAAAAGCATTTCCAAGTCCTAACCCCTCTGACTAATCAATAGCATGGTCTCTCCACCAACATCCAAAATAGACAAAACGATGTCGTGTCACCCAAAAGCTTTTACCATTTTTCCAACAACCTTGACGATTAAACTCAGAGAGCTGAGTTCCTCGTTAGTCTCTGTCTCAGCCTGTTTTTGACACTGAACTCTCTCTTTCCCTCTGAGTCTTCCTTGCATTTCTCCATCTCTTTTACATCATCATTGTCGCTTTCAGGTGCTACTTCCTCTGTTGACTTCATCTTGTTGTTGCCTTCAGAATTATCGTTTGTAACCACCAATGACGCACTTTGTTGCTCCTTTCCTTCCTCATCTTCTCGATCCATTTCCCTGATCAAGAAAAGAAGTTAATGATGAGTTTCCTCAAGCATAGTATGACAGAAATTTGGGTTTAATTCCAAACTGATGGTTCATTGGAAAACGAATTACACATCTCCGCTATAGAGGTTTCCAAAGACCAATAATATTTGATGATTTCTAAGTGATACAACAGGACAGGTGAGATCAGCAGCGTTTACATTCTAGTTCATCATTTTATTTGAGAGTTGATTAAGCAAAATGGAAATACTCTCTGATATGTTATGATGGATAGATAAGTTCGCTTAACAAAATAGTCAAGCTCTTACTCTGCATCCTTCACAGCCTCACTGATCATTTTTTCATACTCGTCTGCACAATAAAATATACAAAAGAACAAGCCATACTAACGGGTAAGTAGTATATCAAATAAGAGGAAGTAACACAAGTATATATGACTTTACCAAAGGTGTAAGTAGCGGGCATGCGGTTACGACAAGAACGGGTAATGCGCATAGGACGTGAGAAATTGACACTAATGGCCATCTCTTGCTTCATTTTCTTTTTGATGGCCCTTTCTTTCTTCTGTTATTGCGAAAGGAATAGATACACCGTTAAACAAAAAACATGATATAGCAGATGTGCATTAGCATAAAGAACGAATTTGAGGGATGTAGCTAAAATGTACTTTATGGTATTTCTCAACAACGGGTATAGCATCTGTCTCGATCATCTGGCCGATAGCAGCCAAAGAAGAAGCTTTGCATGATGATAACTCTCTCTGCCATTATAGCATATTATTGATGAATGAAAAAAAAAAACAGTTACACACATCTGAAAGAGTAGAAGAACAAACAAAAAAGAAGCTTACAGCGACTCGTTGAAATTCATCTAGATTGGTTGCATCAGTTTCCCAGCAGAAACTAGATATATCTGAGCATGCATTCTTCCTTGCTTTAGCGCTCTTCGAGAAGTCATTGACTTCCCTATATAATCTGTACCCCTGGATGTCATTACCATCAAACCTAGAACGGAAAAACCAATGAAAAGTTAAGCACACCGAATGTAAAATACAAAAAGAAGTAATAAGATATGTAATTAATTACCAGTAAGAAATCTTCTTTCCATCTCCTCCAAACTTCCTTTTCTGGAAACCTGAATCCAAAGCTCCTTGCTTGGCATTCTCTTGAATAAACGTACGAGCATCATCTTGCTATACCATCCAAAACAAAAAGGATAAACTAAGAAAAAGTAACAAATCCAACTAGCAATGCTCTTGTTTAGATATGTAAACAAAGCGGCATGCATTGATAATATAGTTCAAGAACTAAATGATAAGAAGAAATTACTTGGACTCGAAGCTCACAAAGTGCTTTAAGAAGCTGCAGGCGATTAGTAGGGTCAAGTCCTTTGTATTCAACTATTTCCTCCCTAGCCATACAACAGGAGAGAAGAAAGTTGTTAGGCAATACCATTTCAACGTGAATCAAATAACATAATGCACAAATATTGACACCATTTCACCAAATACCCTTTGTTAGCGGTTACAGGAATTTCACCCTCAGCAATCTGCAAATAATGGCATTACAGGAGTCAATAAAGAAACAAAAATTTAACCTGTTTCAAAAGAGGATATAAGCTACTAGAAAAGGTTCAGTGTGGCCTTACCAATGGCCACCATGGAGTTAGTTTCTTACACAACACCGTGATCCATGCATCTCCCTGGTCAAGCGATTTACCTATCGGTAGTATCCCCTGTGGAAATTTCAGTTCCAGTAAAGGTTTCGTATAGGTAATGAACACACTTGTGCTTGTATGCATGATGAAAAAGAGGAGAAATCATAGAGATTCAGAAGAGTTTTTGTTAGAATCCATTGACAGCAGATAATATGTTAAGCTCAATAAATGATAAAATCGAAACCTTCAAAAGTGCGATGTGAAGCTGAGCATTTGTGGCGTTGGAATCGATAAGACCCGTCTCAATTTCTTCAGCTGTTAACTTCAATTTTTCCGAGACGAGTGGTCCAAAGACCTGCCACAACAACAAAATCTTTTTTAGGGAAACATCCCAACGCTAATCACATGATCGATGTCAGAAATGTTTAGTTTCCCGTTGAATTAGTGCACCAAGCAACAAAATCTCCAACAAATTCCTAGAATATAAAGCCGTAGATGCAAAACATGGAAGAAAATGTTCCGTTTGGAAAAAAAAAAAGGAAAACGAAGATTCGCCTGTAAAAGAGAAATCGAGAAATTTGGTATTTAAGACAAAGAGAGAAGCGAAAGAGTTTCATACATTCAAGAAATTTAGAACAGAAGCAAGTTCCCAGCGTCCACGCAGGTGCTTCACTGCTGAGTCGGTGGATGAATCGTCCACCAGAATCGTCAAGTCGTCGCCGCAGAGTCCTTCTTTTTCCAACGCCGGCTCGGGTTCTCCGGTCGCGACCATTGTCCTTTGGCGGAGCATTACCATTTCCGTAGAGAGAGAGAGAAAAAAAAAAGAGAGAGAGTGGAAGACGAGAAGATGAATGGGTTTTTGTGGGAGTGGGAGTGTAAAATGGAGAAATTTTGGGGGAGCTCTCCCGCCAAAGGAGGGATGCTTTTACTATTTACTATTTACTCTACCACACCCTAGAGTTATTAATATTTTACTTTTTTATCTTTTCTTTTATTCTATATTTCTATTTTAGTCCCTGAAAATATCTGTATTTCGGCTTTAATTTCTTTCTGCTGATATAAAAGATTGTACTTGAACAGTAGTACATTTTTTCATTTTGACTAGACTGTACATTTTGATTCCTTATTAGATAATTAATATCCATAGAAATTCATATGACGTATGGTCAAATATGAAATTCACAATCTCTGGTCCGCTTACCTCAAAACAAAATTTAAAGTTATATCCTACATGTTGAGCAAATCCTTGTTCCTTTCTTATCTATTTTATGAATTTTTCACTTGAATCCGAATATACGGATGTGTCATGTGTGTGTGAAAAAAGCCATCCTAATGAATTTTATCCACTTGTATTTTCTGTTAAAAAAGTGTCGGTAATAGCAACGTCAAGCTAATACAAAACCAAACCAGTGAGTCTTTCTGACATTTAGAATATTTCTTCTACCTGATAAGTTTTTTTCTCCAGAGTAAGCATTCCCCTGCTACATTAGAAATGAGGAACCGATCAAGTAATGATGAATTTAGCAGTTTCATGCCAAAACAAAGACTATCGAACCCGAGAGAGGTTAAAATCGAGTACCTCATTTTAGCCTCGGTTGCTTAGCATGTCTAGAATAGTGTAAGCAGCTTTCTGAAACTGTTCTTTCTCTTCCTCGAGAACCCTTTTCTTCTCCATTGCAAAATCCTTTGATTTCTCAATCTCTTCCTTGATTCCAACAGAGTTTTGATCGATCTCACTGCAGGATTTGTCAACCCAAGAGAGAGAGAGAGGCACTGGATAAGCACTCAGCAGTAGCCATTACGCTTGTTGTAGACACAACATATACTTACTTGACCAACTTGAGCATATTCTCCATTCCCATCTGAACCTGCTGTGACATTTCTGCAAATTGCAACATATCAGGACCATGGCTAATAGAAGGTTCAACAACAAACCTATACACATTGTTCAAAAACTAATGGAGAAAACATTGACTTGTGATCTCAAACCATCCACTGATCTAATCCATTAAACATTTAATGATAAACCTTCAAATCGACATATATAAGGTCTCAGCTCATGAAATTGCATAAGCCAAAGAGACAAGGATAGTGTATCCAGAACAAA
Organism: Eutrema salsugineum; assembly: GCF_000478725.1. NCBI lineage: Eukaryota > Viridiplantae > Streptophyta > Magnoliopsida > Brassicales > Brassicaceae > Eutrema > Eutrema salsugineum. The sequence continues at coordinate 3,645,714 of NW_006256547.1, read as the reverse complement.
CATAATCAGAATAACAAAATAGAACAACTCCAAACTGATCTAAGCAACGATAATATACATTTTTCATTCTAATCATTTGTTTTTAGCTACTCTGGCAAATAACATTGACCCAAGCGACAATCAGTCTCTATTGAGAAACTATAGTAACATCACCTACAGCTTTTTTTGGCGAGAGAAGAACCTAACAATGGCGAATAAATTTCGATTCTACAGGTGTACTAGCACAAGAAGAGATGCGAATAAGTATGCACAAACTCGTTAATACCAAATCATAGAGCATTTTATTTCATGATGCGAATAAAGTATGCACAAGCTCGTTAAAACCATATAATAGAGCATTTCATTTTTATGATTTTCACAAAGAACCAGTACGTTTATGAATTTCACTAAGATGATGAGCTAGTCCGACATCGGAACACGCGCTGATTCATGATTCCTAGGTCAGTAGAAATTCGGTTTTGAATGAAAAGGATCACAGGAAAGGGGAAAAAACAACAAACCGAAGATGAGAGACGCCAGATCTGATTCAGCTTGCTGACCAGGAGGTTGATGAGCAACAAGCTGCGCACCATTCTGCGACGGTGATTCCGCCATTATCGCAGAGAGAGAGAGAGAGAGAGAGAGAGATTTCGAAGCTAAGCAAGAGAAGAGGTGTTGTATTTGCGAGTAAACAGATTTGTTTCGAGCCGTGTGTGTGTGAGACTGTGAGTGTTGGCCTTGGCCTGTTAAGAGTCTCCAAAACTAATCAATTTTAATCGAAGTTTCGCGTTTCAATTTTCGTCTTTGACGGTATAATGGTAATCGGTGTACCAGATCAAACCGGGCAATGCAAAATGCTGTGTTGGTCCGTTCATTGTGGAAGGCAAGTCAAAACACTCTGATCTGGAAAAGTGTTAAACTGGTTTATCTTTCAAGCGTTTAGAGCCGTATTAATAATGGGAGTATCGAAACTTTATTAATGTAATAATCTTATTACCCTCTCTTTCCGTAAGTTTTTCGGGAAGACACAAATATCAAAAATCCTTGAATGGTAGATGTGTTGTTTCATGCATAATAGTTTTTCCTATAGACTTATGCTTGGTTTTGCCTTATGTGTTATACTTTTTTGGGTGTTTGAACATCCTTGATTCCGGATTGAAAGAAACTATTATGATTAATAGCTCAGAGTCGGACAAAAGGAAACATTTCCTAAGGAAAGCAACTTACAAGAGACCAGACGGAGAGAGTGAAGAGATAGACTCGAGAGGTTAAGGAGCCAACACACGTAATTGGCTCAAGTGAATTGCTCTTAAATGCATTTGATAGCAAACAAACTTGGAAACGCCAAGTATACAAAAGACAGCTTCAGCTTCGGGTTTGGCGAGTGTTGTACGATTTGCAGTTTGGGCATTTCTGAGCCACCACATGGTACTGTACCTCCGATTTTTTCCCACAGTCGTTGCAGAGAATTCGAACCTGTTTTGACCCCATCAAAAGGTTATATAATCTGCTGATTTTAATTTCATTTCTTGGTTATAGGATGAGGTGTGAGAATAAGCTCAGACTAACCATTCTGTTCTGGTATGGTTCTGGCATTGGTGTAGCAGCAATCTCCATGTCGAATTTCTCCCACACCTTAGACATGTCGCATACAGATTTTGAGCAAAGTGGGCACGCGTATCTGCAGGCATTAGTTTACACCTGTCAGTTCAAAGATATCTACGATAACAAATTTTTAAAACAGGACACAAGCCCTGAGTTATGTATACTCACTGGTAATGTTCTCTCATTTCCTCCAAGCACTTCTGATGGATTGTGTGTCCACATGGCAAAACCGTCACATCGTTACGTGATTCAAACAGGAACTGGAAGAAAAAAACAGCCAGAACGATTTTGGTATAAAGGGACGTCAATGTTTACGATGGATCAGTAGAACCAAAACGACAATATGTTTTACCTCGAAACAAATGGGGCAATCGTGATGCATTGCTCCTTCAACACAAGGGTGACTGTTCTTGAGGAGGATTGAATAACAACAGCCTGTTTGAGAGTCAGAGAGCTGGTTAGATTGTACAGGTCAACAGAATCAACAGATATACTAGTGTCCAGCATGAAAACTTGAGGTTCTCTGATGCCGAAGATGGCTTACCACACTTGTAACAGTGAAAGAAATTCTCACGTCCACCGATTCTGGAATGAAAGAAGCAAGATTTTAGTTATGAACATATTTATAGCGTGTGGGCTAAATCAAACGTGTTGTATGTTAAAGAGGAGTTCAAGATGAACCTGCAAATTCCACACCCGTCGCAGTGATACTGTTTTTTAGATGTCTGGAAACAAGAAAGCAACATAATGGTTAACCAGCAAAAATAAAGAAGCCTGGAAATTCTAAGGCCTAGTCTGTAGCATAAATTAATATAAAAAATATGGATACAACAAAACAAGCTAAGGAATAAATTATCCTCAGAAATCTTACATCATCATCATAGAGCTTGCAAACTTCACAGAAGTACTTCCCCATGCACACTCCGCAGTTAATACAAGTTTGACGAACCTGGTGAAGGCCAGGGAAAACAGAGAGTTAATTCTTCAACAAATTTCTGAAAATGTTTGTTAGCATCTTTTCTGTTAATGGGCCACTCAGCTCCTTCACTGGTCGCACTAAATCTCTCTTTACTAAAAGTAGCAAAATTTAGAGAAAGTATTGAGTTAGAAAACACCTCTTGTTCAGTGCCACAGAGTAAGCAAATAACCTGTGATGAAGAAGATAGAGATCTTGTCAACTGGGAGTCGAGCATAGAATAATGAACATAGAGCGACCAAGATATACAGACTACTATACCAGTTCAACTTTCTGGCGAGGAATATCATGCCTCTGTTTCTGATCTACATTTATGCTGTTCTGCTTCCAAGACATGATTACAAAAGACAGTACAGATCTTGAGAAAAATAGGAGTTGCAAAAAACAGGCAGTTTCCTGAAATCTATAACTTCAAATAAAGAACTCTACCTTCGCCTCATTATGACAGTGATGGCAACCAAATATCTCATTACAGCAAGGAGCTCTAATGCAACACCTTCTTCTGTAATGTGGACATCTGCAAGAACATTGGGAGAAATTAATCCAAGAAACATGCTCCACTCTCAGAAAGTTCAAACAGGAAGCAAAAATTACCCAAACTCCATTAGTCCTCTGTTACGGACTTCTTTTAATAATGACTCCGCTGCCTCCAATTCGAGAACTGACAACTCAGAATCCTCACTGGATGAACGAGGGGACAAATTTCTTGACATCTCACTGTCCTCTCGATCAGTCTTCTGGGCTTGCTGAACTATATGGTTGAAATGTATGTGCCCCATTACGAATTATCTGTGAGTGATATTGGCAGACAATGCCAGCTGATGGAAAAGCTTATGAGACCTGCAAGTAGGAAAAGATTTTAGAATATATGTTCATCATTTCCAGAACTCTGTCACCTGAAAATCAGGAAAAAAACTCGATGAACTGTTGCTTCCATCTACATTGCACCAGACCAATCCAATCAGCACCAAGACAATCCAGCTTCGAAACGGCGCCAATCAGCTTTCTCCAAGAGGAATGAATTAAAAAAAAAAAATTACAAATATCCTGTTAAACAACTAAACACAGCTCTCTTGGTTGATGGATCCTTCATAGACAAACAAAAGCCTAGCACACTGAATGCTCACTTCAGTCCTTGAAATCTGGGGAAATCTATCCAGTTTAAACCGGATATGCCCAACCTATCGTAAAAGCAAGGCAAACACGATCAAACAAGGTTTGGGACTGACATAGAAAAGGGAATAACCGGGTTAAAGAGATGGGTTAGGGTCCAAAGAGGATAGACCTACCTCCGACTGCCACTTTGCACCAATTTTCTTCAGTCAACATACGAATCAGAAAATTCTTAAAGGAAACAGAAACCTGAAGAGTACTCTTAGTTTATACAACTCCATCTTTAAAGCTGGCTTCTTTTCTCTTGAGCTAAAGTGTATCCAGTAACCAAAGGAATTAAAAAGCTACGGGAAAGTTCTACTACTAAGTTCACAACCTCCGGATTCTCGAGGGAGCAGAAAGCTCGTCATGAACAACCAGGTGATATGCTCCTAGGAAACTCAATTATATAGCTGAGATAGACAGGCTACCAACAAAGTGAGCAACCAGGCCACCTTCTTCAAGTATAACTACGAGGAACCTCTGTTCATCCACCTTAGATGAGATGACAAAACAACGAGCACTCATGGCCAAATCAGATATAATAAACAGATAATTGAAGAGTGCATGATCAAGGGAAATACTTAGGTAGAATGAAGTTTTCACAGGTCTGGGTTAACGAAGAAAAATATCCATGAAGGGTAACAACTAAGCTGAAAAAGGAGATGGCTATTACACTAGATCAACACGAAGAAAGATGTTTCTCACTGAGCTCTGGATCCTTTCATCGCTAAACCAGAAGAACTAAAACCAGGCTCTGAGACTCACCTTAAATCTAGCTTTTTACTCCTGAAACAGCGCCGATATGCCTTCCAACGATACCAAGTATTCCCCAAGAAGACCCAGCACAAACACTGCCTCATGGTCATGGGTATGGTTCAAATTCAAAGAAGTGTCAGATGTATTCTGTCTATGGAAGTCTGGATTAACATCTTCTATGAAGCACCAAACTAAATCTGCTGGATGGATTATAAGAGGCCTATGATTCTACTTGCTCCCCGTACAACAGAGAACATAATCTATTTGCAGTTGAATTCAGAATTTGCGACATGCCCAAACCAAATTCTTCAGTCTAAGCTACGGCTTCTTCTGAAATCTTCCAAGTCTTTTCGAAAACTATACGGAACCCAATCGATCAAAACTAAAGTGTATGAGAAAAATCAACCACACACTTAGAGAGAGGGACACATTACCAAAACAAATCCAAGGAATGAAAAGATCAAATCCAAGGAATGAAAAGATCAAATCACGAAAACGTAGAAAAAGAGGATAAATCAAATCACACACTACGAATCATACTATAGATGACGAACTTCCGATCCGGCGATCTCCTCCGATTAGAGAATTTCGGAGAGACAAGCTAAGCTCTCCGGCGATAATTCCGAGCTCTCCAAGCAAGAAACCTTCGATTGAAAGTGACGACGTCTCACGAAAGAAAATCGAGTTTTTCAGGTGATGAAAACTTTGAGGATACCCGCGTGTGGTTTATAAAGGTGGGAAGATGAGGCTTGACTTTCCAGATACTTCGAATTTTGCCGTTCTTAAAGCGAAAGAGACGTCAACCAAAATTATGTCCTTAATTATTATGATTTTTTCTTTTTTGTTGACAGCGGAATATCTTTTTTTTTTCGTTTTTGTCGTCATTGCGAAATATCTAAAAAATCATTAATTTTCAGGATTTCTACGTTTAATATCTCACCCAAAAGGAAAAAAAAAAAACATATATATACACATGTCGCCATACAATTTCCAAATGTCTACGATCATATTTCGATGCTACAGCTGGAGTATGTCTTCAAAATCCAATTTAGTTTTTAAGCAAAAGAAATGAGACGTTACTTAAAATGAAATATATGTTAAGTTCTTAATCGCAAAATTACGACTAAATTGTCCAAGTGTTAATTGGCGCAAACAGACGAAACACATCTTTTTAACAATTTATGAAAGGATTGCATTTTTCATTTTTAGACGAAAACCCCACCTAATTTTGTTGTAGTGAATGAACATTTTAATATAGTATCGAAACTGATAACATTATTGCGGAGAAAGGTTACGTGTTCAACTTAATTAACTTATCTTATTGCGGGGACGCGGATGATGACGTGGCTTACTAAATGATTGGATATCTTTAGGAGTTTGAATTTCCCGGGAATCTTTAATCAGTTTATTTACAAAAGAATTCCCACAAGCATCAATTGATTATCTCTCTATGAGACTATGATGTAGACACGTATCAACTCTTGTTGTCAATCCATTCAAAGAATACAAATTCATACATATCTCATAAATGTTCACAATACAAACGAGTCAATTTTTTTTTAATCGCAATGAGATTTACATGTTGTTTTCTCGATTAAAATTCAACTCTTGAAATAGTAATTTTGAAAGCTTCGAACTTTACAGCATTCATTGGTATGCTTAGAGATAGTATCTAATGATAGACTTAATCTGTCGTCAGATTGTTGCTAACCATGTTCTTATTGATGAATATGGAAAAAGGCTGAACAAACAAGATTCGGAGACTAAAAAAATTATGTCAAAGTAAAAGATAAAAAAAAATAACACACACACACATGTAAATCCAGAAAAGAGACAAGTCCTCTTACACTTTGTGTTCTAAAGATTTTCCAGCTTGCTGTCTCCACTTGTAGCCTTCTCGGTTCCAACTACAAAACCCTGATATATATATATATATATATATCATCACGCTATAAAAAAAATCTCATTTCAACACATGCGCTTTCTAGTTTCTACACAATGATTGATCAGTTCATCGGCGACTGCGAGGGAGAATTTCGAGGAATCTCAACCGCCGGTTGTTGAGCATATGGAGAAGATTCCGGTGGCGGTGGAGGCGGTGGGTATATCGGCGGACATGGTCTGGCCGGAGGCGACGGTGATGGTGAAATTGGAGACGCCACTGGAGATGGCGAAGATGGTGATATTTGCGGCGGAGGAGTAGATGGAGAAACACACGCTGTGACGGGATTACACTTGAAGGAGTCACAATCTACAGGTTTCGACAAAAACAGTTTACATTCCATCGTCGATCTCTGGTCCTTCTCATCCTTGAGACAATTCATCGTACTGTTATAACTCTCCAGATTACAACACGTCGATGGCTCTCCAGTGAAATAGTTAGACCCAAATCTGAATTCTTTAAGATTCTTGAGCGAGCAAAGCTCTTCCGGAATTACACCGGAAAGCATGTTACGCTCTACGTTTAACACCTCCAGCTTCTCCATCTGCCCCATCGACTCCGGCAACTCTCCGACCAGCCAGTTGTAACTAACGTCCAAAACGGTGACGTTTCGAAGCAAACCCATGTCGTTTGGTAGACACGATTGTAAACCGTTATCCATCAGGATGATCTCGTTCAGAGTCTTACCCATTTTACCGAAACTCGTCGGTATACATCCTTCGAACCGGTTTGACGCCAGAACTAAAACGGATACCGGGGAATTCCCCATGTTAACCGGGATTTTACTAACGAACCGGTTACTGTTCAGGAACAAAGCGTCTAGATCTTTGTCGAACAGAGATTCTGGCAATTCCCCTTCTAACTCGTTGTACCGGAGATCGAGATACTTTAGTTTCGGTAAACCAATAACCAATTCGGGGAATTTACCAGCGAACCGGTTATTGCTGAGATCGAGTTCGAAAAGGAGACTCAGCTGCGAAAACCCGAGTGGGAGGGTCCCACAGAACCGGTTCGAGTTGACGTGAAACAGAGCAATGTCAGTGAGGAGGCCAAGCTCTTCGGGGAGGTGACCGGCGATATCTCCATGGTTTAGATCGACGCCGGAGACGGTTTTGATCGAAGGGTCATCGAGGGATGAGGAGCATACTACTCCGTTGTAGTCGCACACACGGGATCCGAACCAGTTCGCCGTTAGATTCCACGGGTCGGAGATGATTGCCCGTTTCCACGCTTGTAACGCCACGTAAGCTCTCTCGAGCCGTGCGTTTTCGAAGACCAAGTACGGAGGTATGGTTATAGGGTCGTCTCGGGAATAAAGAAGTTGCCGGGACCCACCAGGAGCGGCGGTTGCGGAGATGCAGAGTAAGATCACGGTGGTGGCGAACGTTAATAGGGTCGGTTGATAAATCCTCATCACACTATTATGGAGTTTAGTTATGTTATTCACTCTTCTTGTTCTTTATTGTTTTTTGTTTTTGTTTTAGTATCTGTAAAAGAGAGAGATTAGCAGTGAAAGCTACTGATTCTTATTATTAGATGTGAGGAGGAAGTATGACATATATGTATCGCTATTTGTAGATCTTTCGTTAGTAGATTTTGTCAAATTATTGTTTCGTTTACAGCATTGGCTTTGACCCAGAATGTCTAAAAATTCTTTATCATTACAATTTTATTACAGTGCACAGTGGAAATAAAACGATTAGTTTCTTGGGGAAGAAAAAAACAAACTAATTTTGTAAATTAAGATTATTCTATTTTATTTGGATTTGACTTAGCAAAACTGAATTGAAAATTGTCCCACTAGTTTAGCGTCTGAGGAAACAAAGATAAAACAAAAGCAAAGTTAAAAATATACTGAGAGAACAGGATGTGATGATGCAAGTTTTTAGGGATGAAACGTGGGGATTTGTTTGTTACTATTTACTAAGCTACCAACTACCATTTACTTTCTATTTTGTCAACCTTGATAGTATAAAATTAACTGGAATTTCTAAACCAAACCGAGATAGACAAAGCTAGAAAATAGAAAGTCGCAAAGGTGTAATTTGTATTGCGGATCAAATAGCCAACCTTAAAATTTAAAGATTGCACATCATGGGAACTTAATTAAACGACAAATTAAAAGAGCTTTAACAAACTCTAGGATGCACATCATCGTCACTAATCTAAATGCCTTTAAGCCTTTTTGAAAAGCAGTTGAGAAATTTTGCTGGGCTAACTATGTCCTACTAATTCACGTTTTCAAAAAACTTATACAAGGACTTTAGTTCAAGGTATTTGAGCAGTACAGTGAGAATGAGCCTTGTTTTTATAAGAAAACAATGAGGTTATATATAAGATGATTGGCACATGTCAAAGAATTTGTAAACGTCTTTACGAAAATACCAAAACTGCAAAATCGTTTCCAATTCAGGACCAATTTAGTCGAGTCTCCTGACTGAATCCTTAACAATTTCATATTGTATATTTTAATTCAAAAATGTTGAATAAAAGTATATATTTCTAAAAATATTTCTTTGTAATATACTATTGCCCAACACGTAACAGTAAGTAGTTACCTATTCGTAAACATTTTAATCTCTTAATTATATAATTTTGAGTCATTGGACAAATAATTTTTTCAATTCTGTTGTCTTTTCATCTCGTTTTTCAAGTGAGATAAAAAAGTTGCCTAATTGTAAGTGCATTCTAGAGATTTTGTGAGAACTTACTTTTTGTTAAATAATTATAAGTTCACATCAACAGTTTTAAGTTAAAACTATTAATTATAGAAAATTTATCAATTTTTTTTTATTATAGAGTTTGATGACAGCAAAAAATGAGAAATGTTATTTTTGTATATTTTACATAAAATTCATTTAAGGGTTTTCCCTATTTTATTTGACAACAGATACGAAGAGGAAGCCAATTATTAATGGACACGTCACCATACCGGAGAAAATATCTAAGATCATTGACGAGATGAACATCGGACCAATAACCGGGTCAAGGATAAGATAATAACGTTTCCAAACAGACCCCACCGTGATGCGACCTTCAAGTAAACGCCCGTTCTTTGTTCTTCGCTGACGATTTAAGTCCATTATTGAGCAGTTTTCTTTCCTCTCCCACCTTTTTAGCATTTTTAGATCTCTGAAATTGCGATTGTCTCTCCTCTCGAACGATCTTCTTCAACGCTTTGTTTCCTGGTAAGCTCATTTTCTCTCTCGTTTCTGCTTCTCCGTTGGCGTGATCGCAACGATGGAGCCTGTTCGTGTTCTCTTTTGTCTTGTATTTGAATCAGTTTCTCTAGGTCATATTTCTTCCGAAGAAATTTTCGATTTCTGTTTCTGTAGTCTCTTGATTACTGCGATCTAGGATAGCAAGAATCGCGTTTGATCGACGTAGAGGCTAGATAGTATCTCTTCTTTCGTATGTTCATGTTATCTATCTCCGTTAGGTTTACTTTTTCCTCTTGATTTGCTTCTGGGAAACCATGTGTATTATCGATTTCTTTGGTTTTCGGAGTCCCTGTCGAATCCTAGTCGATTTGAAGGTGCGTAGATTAATTTGATCGAGACCTAAGGCGTCACGAAGAACAAGAGAAGCTGATCTTATTATTATATCTGTAACGATTATCTTTTTGTCTCATCGATTTTGATTCTCTGGTTGGGTCTCGCCATCTGTTAATTGATTGATTTGGATTCTGGTTGGAATCATTGTGACAAACTTGTTTGGTTAAGAATGTGGTTGATAGCGTAGATTTTTCTGCCAAGTCCTTGACTGATTTTGTTTTACTGCATGATTCAAGTAATCAATTTTCTCTCTTCTTGCTTAGCAATGAAGCCAGGAGGATCTGCATTGAACCCGTACGCAGCAGCTTACGTACCACTCTCCAAAAGAGAGGGTTATTTGGGTGGCGAAGAGTTGCGATCTGCAAAGCCTGTCACACATCAGGTGCAGCACCAACCCTACGTACCTCATGGTTTTGGATTCCAAGGAATGGGAAGTTTTCCAGGCTCTCAAATGTCGATGCCAAAGACATCTTCTGACATGGCATACAAGCAGATGAGGGATGAGGATATGGAGATGGACATGGACATTGAGTACCTTTTAGTCACATTCCCTGGTCTGTCACATGAGTCCATCAATGATGTATACTTGGCCAACAGTGGTGATCTGGATGCAACTATCGAAATGTTGAATCAGCTCGAGGTAATCATTCAATAGCCATCTCACACATGCGATTACACCATTGTAGATTGTAAGCTTTTGTGTTTGGATTCAGGGGTTTATGAAAACCCGCTCTAATAATGTATCATCAGAGTCTGCCTGCAATAGCTTTGCTAATTTTTTAAGTTTATGAATTCTAACAAAACTTAAGCTTGATAATGGCTATTGTTGTTACATCCTACAGATTTACAGTACTGAAGCACAGGAATACCTCCCAGACACACTTGACATTGGCGACGTACCTGAAACCACCGAGCCTTCTACCTCGACAGCACCAAAACAAAAGAATGCAAGTGGATCATCATCATCATCCTCGGGTACCCCCAACGCTCCTGCATCCTCCTCCTGATTTGATGAGTCCTTAAATGTGAAGTTTTCTTCTCTTATTTTCATGCAATGGATGATATGAAAAGTTGATGGTTTATCTTAGGATATCTCTTTCTATATAATTTCCCGCCTTTGTATCTGGGAAAAGAGAGTACAATGTATAGATTTTTAATTTTCAGTTTGGATTTCTCTTTCTCTGTTGAGAATTGGGATTGTCTTCTGGTGGAGAAAGCTATGAATCATAAGCCTCTCTGCTCTTTTGACCATTTTAGTCCTCATCTCATTTGCCCATTTTGCTGCTCAATATTAATATGAATATCTTCTCTTTTACACCGTGTGCCAATGTTATGAGCTTACTTATGAATTGATATGTTGCTTTGGTAACCGAAATATATCCATTATTTATGTCAGACAACCGAAATATTTGTTAATAATGTTTATGTTATAACCTATTTTTCCCAGAAATTTGAAATTCGAATCCCAAACAAGGCTTTAGGCGATGCATTTCTCATATAATAACTTGTCTACTTGATGGGTTTAAAGGGAAGTCAAAAGATTATAAAAACGGGGTTGAAGTTGAACAATGAAGTCTACACAATATTCGAACTACTGGCCTGTGGCTATGGCCTATGGGTCTGTAATAAAACTATGTGCAGCTTCTTTTGCGGCCCTCTGTCTTTCTCTCTCTGGTACTATTATTAGATCATCTAATTATGTCATTGTTTGAAAAAAAATTTAAAAAGTATTAGGAGAAAAATGAGGAAAATAGATTCCGTGAATTTCTGTGTTTTAGACCTGCAAAAGCTGTCATAATATGATTTTGAGCAATTAAGATCGTCTGTTCCAATAGAAAATAAGGAAAAAAAAAAACTGAAGTCGGTGATATTTTTGTTCTTCCTCTTTCTATACAGAACAACGTATCTCCGCAAATTGCCTTCTTCTTCTTCTTCAATTTTTTTTTTTTTTAAATACATTTGTTACAGATTTTTTTTCATCATCCATTGGTGATACTGAATATCTTTTTTTTTCTTCTGGATTTGTTTTAGAGGGAAGATTGAATAAAAAACTAAAAGAAAAAAAGAGAGATGGGTTTGGATTATTACAACGTATTGAAAGTGGACAAGAACGCAACGGAGGATGATCTGAAGAAATCTTACCGGAAATTGGCTATGAAATGGCATCCTGACAAAAACCCTAACACCAAAAAAGAAGCTGAAGCCAAATTCAAGCAGATCTCTGAGGCTTATGAGGCAAGTCATCTTCACTCTCTTGATTGATCCAGCCAAATCCAAAACTGTGTGTTTACATGTCTTACTGAGATCCATTCCCTTGGCTTATAATGAGTTTCTTGGGATACAAGCAAATATGTTACCACCACAAGCATGTCTTCTGAGGCATATAAGGCAATGTTGCTGCATTGCTACCCAAAACATCCCACGTTTTTCATTCGTTTGATCCCAAAAGTTCCATTTTTTATCTGAATATAATGTGAATCCGTCCTAAAAATGAGTTTTTTTTTGGGGATGGGAAACTGTTTCAGGTTCTGAGTGATCCACAGAAGCGAGCGGTATATGATCAATACGGGGAAGAGGGATTGAGCGATATGCCGCCTCCAGGGAGCACGGGAAACACCGGAAGAGCAGGAGGCTTTAACCCGAGAAACGCAGAAGATATATTTGCAGAGTTCTTTGGAAGTAGTCCATTTGGTTTTGGATCAGCTGGTGGTCAAGGAAGGTCCACGAGGTTTCAATCCGATGGAGGAGGAATGTTTGGCGGATTTGGTGGCGGAAACAACAACGGCGGAGAAAACATATTCAGAACTTACAGTGATGGGACTGCGCCTAAAAAACCTCCACCTGTTGAGAGCAAGTTGCCTTGTAGCCTTGAAGAGTTGTACTCTGGATCAACTAGGAAAATGAAGATCTCTAGATCCATTGTTGACGCTAACGGGTAAACTTTGTTTCGTTTTTTTAGAATCCTAAACCATAAGATCAGTATCAATGTATCATTGTTTCGTTTTGTGCAGGAGACAGTCGCAAGAGACAGAGATTCTGACCATTGTTGTGAAACCGGGATGGAAGAAAGGGACCAAGATTAAGTTTCCGGATAAAGGAAACGAGCAAGTGAATCAGTTACCAGCTGATTTGGTGTTTGTGATTGACGAGAAACCACACGATTTTTTCAAGAGAGATGGGAATGATCTCATCACAAGCCGAAGAGTGACGCTTGCAGAAGCTATAGGAGGAACAACTGTGAGTATCAACACGCTCGATGGGCGGGATTTACCCGTTGGTGTCACGGATATCGTTAGTCCCGGATTTGAGCTTGTGGTTCCAGGAGAAGGGATGCCAATAGCTAAAGAGCCAAGAAACAAAGGTGATCTAAAGATCAAATTCGATGTTCAGTTTCCTACAAGATTGACAATGGACCAGAAATCTGCACTCAAGCGGGTCTTAGTTGGTTGAAGAATCTTGAGGATGATACCTTTCGTTGTTGTTGTGCATTAGTTCTTCTTCCTGGTATATACAGTTTGTAGCATATTCTTGATATGTCTGTAAAAAATCTGTACAAATCTTTACTGTGTTGCTTACTGTTGAATTCAAACTTTTATTCTTAAAAAGAGTAAATTATTCAAAGATGATATGGGTGAGAAGAAGGATGATGTCAAGAACCAAGATGCAACTACACTCGATATGGTGAATTGTTTTGAATATATCATAATATGAAAAAACAACATATCAAGCGTGATAGGTCCCTCCTCAGAACTAAGAGATTGTGAACACTAAGAACACAATATCAACACAGTTTCTTTGGCAAATTTTCAGTCTGTTCATTATCTTAACCATGAGGCCTTTAAATACACCAAGGAAAACAATTGATCAATCCTACAAATATGGAGATAAGAAAGTGGAAAGTGGGAAGTAGGAAAGTGGAGATTAAGTCCTATGATTAAGCAGAAATTAAAAGAACTAATTAATAATAAATTGTATCTCATCAAAGTGGAGTTTCATTATGGTTCTTGACAAGATTCACTTCAACAGCTGCGAGACAAGCGAAACTAAGATATGGGTTCACATGGATTGAAAAAGACAAAATAAAGTTATTTCATTATTATTTCCTGAAGAACTCACACCTCAACTTTCAAAACAGATCTGCCATATCAAGTACACGAAAATCAAAATGATGAGAAAAAAACTTATACAAGACTAGCAACAAGTGAACAACCAAACCAAACTGTAAGCTCACAAAAAGAAGAGCACCTGCGTATCTATATATATAAGGCCCAATCTGAAAATAATAATAGGCCCATTTTATGTCAGAACAAATTGGATCTCGAGAATAATTGGGCTTTGGCGCACCGGGTTACTTAGGATTCCTCTCAGTGAATCCAACGGTTGTAGTTACGTGTCAGCGTCTTATCAAGCGGACGCTATAATTTGCATGCGAGATGTTAATTTATTGTATATTATCGGAAAAACGGAACATTGCCGCTGTTTTTTCGATAAAAGGAAAATCCTTGTCTAAAATTAAATTTTGGAAGTAATTTTTTTTTATTTTTTTTTTCTGCAATTGCCGAGAAAATGCCATCATTTTTCTCAGCAATCGAGAAAGGAAAAACAATCAAGACACCCCAAAGATCATAATAAGTTTCTCGATCCGAACTCTGTCTTTAATACTCACCGTTTTTGTTCTTTCACCACCCAGATTTGCTTCTCTTTTTTCTTTTCCTTTTTAATTTGCTCTCTCTAGATTCAGGTTTTTTTTTATAAAAAAAATCAATCCTCTCTCTCTTCCTCTTTCTCTCTCTATATCTCCAGGAATGTCCGTGGATACTGGAATCATGAGATTAAGATTTGAGGAGAAAGCAGGTAATGATTAGGGTTTCCAAGTATTGGGGATATAAAAGTGGCAACCTTTTGTTTCGGATCTAAACCACATTCCCCGGGGATCTCATAATATATTCCTCTCTTTGCCTTCTTCTCTCAGATCCGTCTTCGATTCGGCGAATTTTAGGGCTCATCATTTGATAATGTGGATTTGAGCTTCCTCACACCCTCTCCGATTCCCAATTTTCATCACTGCTTTTTTCTATATTGGGGTGTGAATTTGAATTTGGGAAGAATGTTTAAGCAGTTTCTGAGTAAACTTCCTCGGAAGTCTTCAAAAGCCGACTCAGGAGAGCTGACTCGTTCGAGCTCGGGTCCGGTTCCGTCCCCGGCTCAGAGATCCGGAACCGGTGGTGGCTCAGCTCCGGTTCGATCCAACTCAGGGAAGCGTATGTCATCTGCTGTTTTCCCAGCGAGCGTGGTTGCTGGAATAGAGCCATTAGTGCCATTCAAGGATGTACCAAACTCGGAGAAATTAAACCTCTTTGTGAGTAAAGTTAGCCTCTGCTGCGTAACATTTGATTTCTCCGACCCGAGTAAAAACTCGATCGAGAAAGATGTGAAAAGGCAGACATTGCTCGAGCTTTTGGATTTTGTAGCTTCAGGGTCTGTTAGATTCACTGAACCAGCTATTCTTGCAATGTGTAGAATGTGTGCTGTTAATCTGTTTAGGGTTTTCCCTCCGAATTACCGGTCTAGTGGTGTTGGTGGTGAAAACGATGACGACGAGCCTATGTTCGATCCTGCCTGGCCGCATTTACAAATCGTCTATGATTTGCTGCTCAAGTTTATCACCTCTCCGTGTCTTGATGCTAAAATGGCAAAGAAGTATCTGGATCATGCTTTCATTGTGAGGTTACTCGACTTGTTTGATTCAGAGGACCCTAGAGAACGAGAGTGTTTGAAGACGATTCTGCATCGGGTTTATGGGAAATTCATGGTTCACAGGCCGTTTGTCCGCAAGTCCATGAGCAATATATTCTACCGGTTTGTGTTTGAGACAGAGAAGCATAGCGGAATCGCAGAGCTTCTGGAGATTTTCGGGAGCATAGTGAGTGGATTCGCGTTGCCTTTGAAAGAGGAGCACAAGATCTTCTTGTGGAGAGTATTGATTCCACTGCACAAGCCTAAATCTGTTGGGAACTACTTCCAGCAGCTATCTTACTGCATCACTCAGTTCGTAGACAAGGAGCCAAAACTTGGCAGTGTTGTGATAAAGGGTTTGTTGAAGTTCTGGCCTATCACCAACAGCCAGAAGGAAGTGATGTTTCTTGGGGAGGTCGAAGAGATTTTAGAAGCAATGAGCTTGATGGAATTCCAAAAGGTCATGGTCCCATTGTTCTTGCGGATTGCTTGCTGTGTCAACAGCTCTCACTTTCAGGTATATTCGTACTTTTTAAGAGACATTCTTAACCATAAAAGACTTTTACAGATTGTATCGTTGACCTTGATTTTGAGTTCTGCGGTTAGATATACACTCATAGTTCTCATATATGATTGATTTGAAAAAATGCTTCTTGTGTTTCAGGTTTCTGAAAGAGCACTGTTTTTGTGGAACAACGATCAAATTGTGAACTTGATTGCACACAACCGGCAAGCCATCCTACCGATCATGTTCACTGCCTTAGAAAAGAATGCTGAAAACCACTGGAACCAATCCGTGCTAAACTTAACCCTAAACGTGAGAAAAATGTTCTGTGAAATGGACGAGGCTCTGTTCATGTCTTGCCATGCTCGCTTTCAGGAGGACGAAGCAAAGCAATGTTCTGCAGCAGAAAAGAGGAAAGAAATCTGGGCTAAGCTAGAGAACGCAGCAAGTATGAAGCCGATAACTGGAAAGACGGCTGTTCTGGTAACTCCTTTAGCAACCTCCATTGCTTGCTAACAGTGCTCAAACCAATTCTCAGACAGTTTATCAAGCAATGAAGCAGCAATATCAGAAGAAGAAAGATGATGGAGGGCTTAAGCTATGGTCTTGGAACTTTTCATCTGGATTGATATTTGTAATATTATATAACTTTGATGTTGTTAGCTGTGTGGGTTTTATGCTATATCTCTTGCTTCCTTTAAAAGCGAGGAAGCAAAGAAACCATGCCGCAGATTTCTATATCAAACTCTGTAATTCAATTAAGTTTATATATATCCTTTTTCCTTTCAGCAATGACTTTATGTATATGACGAAATTGATATTGAACTGAGAAAAGATTTCGAAGCCTAGAGAAACAAACAAATGTACAACTATTGTATTTTCCTCACAAAACTTCATAGGCTAAGGTCATGCAGGAAGAATGTTTTCCCGCGGTATATGATGGACCTTTCTTCGGCTCCAAGGCACCACAAATGTCCTTGCAGGTTGAGAGTCTCTTTCATTCCTGCTGTTTCCCACACAAACTCAAAGAGCCCTAAGGCTCTATCTAATTGCTTCATCCCTCTCGCCAACGTTTTCTCATCAGTTGACGTCAAGATCCTCCCCATGCTTAAGCACAGGAACTCGCTCTTCTCCTTGTAAAACGCTCCACAGAGATCAACTTCGATGTCACGCACACGGCCGTAGAGGAAATACATGACGAGATTGAACAAACATGGCGAAGGACTGCCCAACATCTTTGAAAGCTTTCTGTGCACAAGGTGCTCTTGATGTCTAACTTCTCTGAAACCGATATTGTTGTCCAAAAACACATCTTTGATCTGTAGAAGCCCTTCTTTCATCGATACAAGCTTTTCCAGATGGTAGAGTACTTTAGTTCCTTCATCATCTTGGAGATACCTTCTCAGATCATTGACCATGTCAAGAACGTCTTCCCATTTTGCAGAGGCATTTGCTTTTGCGTATCTAGCTGGGACAGGTCGCATCCATGAAGTTGAGCTCTCAGCCTCATATGAAACTGATGATTCAGATAAGAATTTGAGGCAAGACAATATCACTTGCTGGCCCAACTTTGTGCCTTGCCTCGTCTCGCTATGTTCAACCAACCAATCAACTTCTTCCTTGAGACCATTCAGTATATCTTCAAGAGCACCTCTCCATATACGATACTGAGTAACCTGTGAACACACGGTGCATCTCACTAGCTTCCGCTGTTGCGCCGAGATGTTAAGAAAGTTGCAAACTTTTGTCAACGAATTCACCAACAATGGCTCTCTTTCGCTATCAGTCCCAAAAATTGGAAACTTGAAGCGTCCCTGTGCTCTGAGCTTCTGCTGAATTGAAGGAGACCCAATGAATATTCTAGCCAGAGACTTAAAGGCCTGCATTTTCTGTTTGATACAATCATCATAGATGATGACACCATTGACGTCCTCGAGCTTCCCGTCGACTAAATCGAAGTCTCTCAATGCACGGGTTAGTTTTGTCAGAACTGGGAGTTTCCTCTCGTACCATTCATAAGGCAATGCTTCTCTGTCGGAACCAACCGAAGAATGATACAAAACCTGGATTGAACGGAAGAAGCGACCTTGATTTGCCCTGAAACAGATTTGAGAGTTTAAATGCCTTCTTATGTGATGCACATTACCCCACATTTCAAGAAGCTCAGTGAAACAGCAACGTGATATTATTATTCAGACATCAAGTAATCGAATCGAACAGAGACAAGGGGAGGAAAAATGTCAAAACTCTCTTTTAGGAATTTCTACAAACAGCTTGCATGCAACTCTTATGAACGAAAATACCCACAAGTATTAGGCTCTTAAATGATCCGCACGTAACATTCTCTCGAAGAAATCAAACTCGGGTGCAATAGAATATGTATATTCAGAGGAAGTAAAGCAAATTTTAAGAGAAGAAAAGGAAAACATCAGATGAGAAGCGAGGCTGGGAGAGAGGAGATGGAGTTGGGAAGGGAAGAGATGTTACTGCGTTTGGATCATAATAAATGGGCCGAACAAGTTGAGATTTAGAAGGCCTCATTTTCTTATATTCTCGGGTAGACAATCTATTTCCACACAAAAACTATCATATAACACTAAATCCCCATCAAACTATAACCTCGTCCTAGATCCCCACAAAAGCAAACTTGAAGATCTATATCTCTCCAACACAAAAATTCTAATCCTCTATCTCCCCGAATTGAAAGTTTAAAACCTGGAAACCCACAAATCCGAATTGATTCGGTTTACTGCTTATTAATCAACTATTAACCACTTAATTTTGATACCAAACCGAAATTAAACTGATCAATCAAACCCGACTCCAAAAAATTACCCGGCTCAAAAATCAACTCGACCCGACACTTCTTCTTTTTCCTTCCCCCTTTTTTTTTAATTCGTGAATTTGCTTGATCGATTTTTGTCATGGTTTTTAGTCCTCTTTCTCCTGATGATTCTGGGCCGAGGATTACTAAATTCTATGTTTATTTAGGGGTTCGATCCCGGTTAAGGTTTTGGATTTTATTTGTTCTGCGTTTTATGATCCTTGATCTGGGTTTAGTCTCGTGTTTTCCTCGATTGACAATTTTGTTTTACTGATCTTCTTTTTGGGATTTGTGGGAATTATAAGTAGAGAATGAGACTTCACTCTCCATCTTCCAATTTTCTAGGGAAAACCCAAACAGAAGAGTATTTCTGATCCGATGGAATTTTAATTTCTCAGTTCCAATCTGAAACGAACGTTCTGTGTCACCTCCGCTTTCGTTTTGTTATATTAAGATCAAGGCGGCAAAATCGCTGGCGAGATTGCTGTGTTCTCGCTGTTGCTATCAGGCGAACTCAGACGGCTTAGCGGCAAGAGGGAGAGAGAACCAGGACGGGAATAGGTCGAAGTTGAGAGAGAATATGAGTGAATTTCATTGATTGAAAGAAAGAACCTTTACTGATTACTTAGACAATATGAATTTGGAAAGGAAGGAGAGGGAAAAAGTTAA
Source organism: Eutrema salsugineum (assembly GCF_000478725.1). Classification (NCBI taxonomy): domain Eukaryota; kingdom Viridiplantae; phylum Streptophyta; class Magnoliopsida; order Brassicales; family Brassicaceae; genus Eutrema; species Eutrema salsugineum. Next base: position 3,626,013 of record NW_006256547.1, on the reverse strand, counting down.
GAGAGTGGCGAAAGAAACAACGAAGGATGAAAATATTTTTTTTTGCTCCTGATTTTTTGTTTTATTTTATTATTATAATAAAGAAAAAAATAAATAATATTATTTGGGGAAATTGGATATTTTGGGTAGACATGCGGGTCAAGTTTTAGGAAATCGGGTTTTTTTCTGGTTTAGTTTCATGGTTTACTGGTTTGATATTCGGTTTAGGTCAAAAACCATTAAAACCGATATTGGTGGGTATATACGTTTAGAACGGAGAGATATAAAATGAGGTTATAGTTTGATGGGGATCTGGTGCTATATGGTAGTTTTCGTGGGGAAATAGATGGTTTACCCTATATTCTCAAATCAAACTTTTTAAGTTAATTTAAACTATTGACTAAAAAAAGCTAAATTAGCTAATTAACTAGCTTTAGAAACCAAATGAGCTATCACCAGTTGGACCATTCATATAAGTATGACATCCATTCTTGCTTTTCATAAAGGAAGAAATTATTAGAAGGAATGTGACAAAAATCAAAGAAAGAAGGGCTAAGAAAAAAGGGCTTATAGAAAGATGAACATGCTTACTTTCTTTTATGTGGATTAAAGAGAAATTTTATAACTTTTTGAAAAGTTACCGCATTTTTTTCTCAAATTTATACAAATTTATAATGGTTGTACGTCTTTAATTTTTTTGTAACAATAAGTTTGTCCCTTTTATTATTGTTTTGAAAGGGTGTATTTTGAAATGGATAAAAAGTTATCTTTGCTATTGCTTTTGTAACAAAAATTGACTTTAACAGTATGAGTTTTTGTTTATGTAACAAGTGATGTACACTTCACTTAGAATGGTCATTGACGGGTCTCTCTCATATGATCATTAAAAGAAACACCAAGTCTATACCTAATAGGATTTTGATTTATATTACTTATTTACTCCCCCTGATATGTGTTTGGTTAGCATGGATTATGAAACTACATAGGATTAAAGCTCTATAAAACGATGCGCACACATCACTCACACATATATCCTGAGTCTTGTAAATAGATGTCTCATATATATTATCCGCCAACACTTAAGCAGTGACTTAATTTTGACAACAATTCGCAATTAATTGCTTAGGGATGGATCTCAGGATCTGTTAGGAATTACAGTATGAAATTATCTATAAGCTAATTAGACATGACTATGCTAGTTATGATGAAGATGTGTAATAGCTTCATATATCAATGATCTAAGAGTTAATTATATATGAAATACTATATTGATATGAACGGATTTGCTAAACTATTTGTTTTCTCTCGTTCACAATTCACATGTGCTATCGAATCTAAATCATGTGTGATATAAACTTGGTCGGGCTTGCCTTTCAGAATGTATCTATTCACTACAAATCAAAGGGTTCAAATATCAATGCAGGACATTAATGCAATGCATCTGAACCGAAACTAATTGATGGTTTTGGAACTTAAAGTGGGAAGACGTTCACAATGATGCATGACAATATACTACGTACTTTCACTTCACTAAAACCAAAGAAGAATAAAATGATGAAATTAACTTAAAAGTGGGGGGAAAAACGAAAGATTCTTTAGTAAAAAAGCCAATTAGTGCAACCCTTTAATGAAAACAATAAAAGCCAAGCAATGGATTATAGTAGCAGACATTAAAGACGGGTTGTCTTCTTTTTGACCAGTTGATGATATTCTTAAGTACACCTCCACGAGCAGGTAAATGAATGAGGAATCCTATGCAAAATGCAACGTGTATGTGGACACGTACAAACGTTTATGCTATCTTAGAAATTAACTCGAATGGTGTATATAGTAGAAGGAATGGTGCATATAACAAACCGATCGAGGCATAAACGGAATAATAACTCTGAATCCTTACTTAATTAGTATCACAAATGAATGCGTCTTCTAAAATAGATATGCTGGATGAACGATTTTGACAAATATGATATCAGAATTCATTGCTATTTGTTGCTAATATGCATCGAATGATCAAAACATCCATTTAATTAAATAAGGTAATCATATTGCAAAAATATTGTTAACGATTCATGACCAGAATGCTTAATTTTCATCCAGCCTTGAAAATTTTAAATTTCCATAATTATTCACGCCTTTTATTGAGGTATATATTGGATTGAACAAAAGGTTTTGCTGTGGTCCATGCATCTACCTATTTGAATCACTTAATAGAGCATGTTGTTTGGTTTATAAATATTTCTATAATAAAAACTAATTGCATATTAAGATCTGCATGCAATTTGGACTTGCGTCTCGTACGATCAACAAATCAAGTGCTTCAAAACTAGATAGAATCCCAGATCATCTCTGCGGAATAAGAAATGTAACACATCTATCAAAAATAAGAATACATTAAAGCAAACGTACATGGTACCTATAGGAGACCGATATCAAAACAAAGCACTTCCGATAATTTCCGAAGTGCTTACATTCTAACATAACCAAACAAAAGTCCTACGAGATATGAAACGAGTCAAGTTCAAAAAAAAAAAAAAAGAAACAAATCACGACATTAAGAGTTGGTATTAACTGCTTCGGTTCTTCACTTATTTTATGGCTTCTATTGTAACCTGAAAAAAAATGTTAAAATTAGTCTTTTCCAATTATGAGGTCTCACGATTTATATTCAATAAAAATTATGTGTTGTTTTTCATACGTTTTGTTTATGTAAGAAAAAAATTATCTTGATATAATGTTCCACGCAAAATTTGTTAAAAGTTAAAAAAAATTACTTGAAGAAGATGAAGAAAGTTAGGACTAGTAGGGTGGATTGGTGGCAGGTTCCTTTGGGGCGTTGCACCTGAAACACTCTGACCTGCTTGCGAAGTTATGTTCATTGCACCCTGACCTATATATACAAACCCAATCAGTTTCTACAGTACCTTATATACATGCGTCTAATGTAATTTTCGTTTTAGCTTACGTTAGCCACTTAGCCCGCATGCATGCTTGAGATTATAGATATTACGTGATGTAGCACCCCATGTACATTTCATGAACCAATGAACCATGTAAATGAAACAAAAAAAGGTACCTTGAGCAAATCCAATCTCCAGATTTCCAAGAAGAACGGCCCGTGCCGCTGCCACCACCACTGCTGCTACCAAAACCAAAAAGGCTGCGTCTTGGACCATCACTCATGTCTATAAACCCGGTGGCTACAGCGGCAGCCAAAGGTGAAGACTCATCTTTGGAGACACCACACTTAAAACAGCTGGACCTGCTGGCAAAATTGTGTGTTCCACAATTTCCAAGGTTGCAATACCAGTCGCCGGGTCTCACATCAGGACCGGTGTTGAAAGTGAAAGAGCTACTAACTGGACGGCTAGCAAAACCGCTGGCTAAGTTGGTAATGCCGCCTAGTCTTGGCTCTCTGCATCGTTGACAAGAATCCCTCCTCTGAAAGTTGAGGTGGCTGCAATATTGGCAGTTCCAATCTCCCGGCCTATTCATCTTCTTCTACGGCCCCATAGAAAAAAGAATTAATTAGTACACAAAATTATAGGCATACATATCTATATACACACATTATGTAACTTATAGTAAATTTATTATGATTACCTGGGGATGTTAGTTGGAAATGATTAAGGAGAGTAAATGTGAGAATAGAAGAGACGAGATTTTGGTGTTAGAGCATATAAATGTTATGTTGGACTCTCCTCATATATATACTATTGGCAAAGCAAATGGCACTTCCTTTAACAACCGGGAACATTTTTTGAAGTGAAACTAGGGTTTCAATTGGTTTTTTACTTTCTTTTTTTGTTCCAGCTTTAATGCATATCCTTTAACGTTGGGGTTTTCCGTAAACTACATTTTCCCAAAAGAAACAAATTATCTACATTTTCCTTTGAGTTTATCATTTTTAGACCCCACTATTTTAAACAAAGGAAAGAAAACACAAGTTAAAGCCTCCAATATGAGCCGTTTTCGCTATGCGTCTGCTTCACAAAAGCTACTACATGTCAAATTTCAGTAACTTTTTTTTTACGTGCAAGACAGATGCATTTGCACATTTAACTGTTTTAAATTAAATTTGGGCGGAGCACGTAGCCTAGTAGTTTTGTACTATAGCCGCCGTGACATATATGATTTATGAATTTAAATTCCGTAGGAGATATGTAGCCATAAACGCCCAAATTATGTTTAAATTTCAATTTCAGAATCAAATTCTCCAATGGTACGCTTGGTGAGAAAGTAGTTTTTCCAAACTAGTCCCATACTTCATGGAGAAACTGATGTGTTTATAACCTATTCGACATTGTACAAAATCGATGTGTTCCACCAATTCAACTAAAGATAGATCACCATTTTTAACCATAAAACACATATATAGCCGTTCATGGGGTACATGCTCTCGTGCGTGTTAGGAGTAAAAAAGGATGCAGCAAGGAAAAACAATCTGCGACTGCTAAAGCAAAAGTTGCATGGCAACAGTTTCAAGGAACGTATTGGTTTACTGCGGAAACTAAACATTAAAAGAATAACTTCTCACCTCTTTAGTTTTAGTCTTTTAAGTTTTTAATGTTTCTTCCAATATCATACATCATCGAAATTTTTCGTGTCTATCCATCAAACCTGTTCGTGATTCTCAAACAAAACCCAAGAAAACATATTAAAAAGTAGTTTAAAAACCTAAAAATACCAAACGAATCATTGAATGTGAAGGTAAAAGTCTTCCAAGTTTGAATCTTGACCATCTTTGTGTCATTTTTTATTTGCCTACTAGAGTTTCATTTACTTTATTATTTTGTTTAAAACTTTATTTACAAGTTTAAACCATTTTACAAATCATACATTGTCGCTTATGATAGACTGCAAACGCTTTTTTTTTACCGTCATTTCACCTTTTCCTCTGTGCATGATAAATTGTAATTCTCGCCATCATTCAAATATGTATATTAAAGTACATCTTATTATTAAGAAGTAAATATGTCTATCTAAAGTAGAGTCAGCTCTAAGATAATAAGACAAAAAAAACACAGTAGGACATATGTGGAAGGCCACAAATGATTAATAACTTTTTAATATAAATTCTCAAGATACAGTGTTACCGAAACTAAAACTAACTATGGATACTAGGTGAAAAAAAAATTGCCGATATATTGGTCTATAACTCAAGGTTACACTTTGACATCGTAAGTTTAAAAAGTTTTTTGACACAATACGATTTGATTTTGCTAATAAAAATACAAGTACAGTACCATAAATAAAATAAAATTGCTTAATATTTTCTTATTTGATGGAAATTGATTTTATTTTCATATATTGAGATATGCTTCAAACAAATAAAGCAAAAGTAGAAAAATATTTTTTGACAATTTTTTGAGGATATCTTCATTTGTATCAATCATCTTTTCCCATTAACATTAGTTTTATAGACAATGAAATAGGTGGTAAATTAACATCAAAAAGTTATTATCCTAACTCTAAACATATGATACTGTTTAAACTTGTAATTGATTCATCCCAAACAAGTCTTTCGTAATATTCAAAGTGTTTATTAGTGTCGTGGATTAAAGCTACAAAATAGTTATTCGTAGAATTGCATATGAGGCTAATGCCTTATCCATAAGTCGCCGTAAAAGCTAACTCGAAATTGTAGAAAAATAGTGGGTGATTTAAAGTATATATGTAAAAGAATCATGATAATAAAAAAGAGAAAATGGGAAGGAGAGTATATAAGAATCATAATAATTAGCAAAACCCACCATATTGTCTCGGGGAATGGTAAAGAAAAGAAGACTGGCGAACACAAAAGAATTAGAGAGAATCTATTCGATTCACTTTTGGAAATGCTTCCATGCATCAATTATCTCCCCTTCTCCAGAGTTTTCGTTTATCTATGATGATCCCACGTATACTTAAGATATAATCCTTGTGAGTTGTGATTGATCGAAGTGAAATGGAATTGTAATATATTAACCGATTATAATGGAAGTAGTTTTCTTATTTATATCAACATGACGAATTATATCCAACAGCGTAAAATCATTTGTCTACTGTTATTTGACTCCAAACATATGTTTTAGAGTGATAAATTGCTTATTCAACAATATACAAGTTGCGATATGCGTATAGTTTACATAGCAACGGCTTAGGTCTAAGATGATTGATACTCTGCCGATTCTTGAGTTATGACTATATATCAATTGATAAAATTTATTTTATACATTCGCAATTAAAAAATTCATAGCTTTAAAAAATAAACTCAACGTGTAAGTTTTACGCGGAGACAGAATATCTATGTATAATTTGGTTAAGCTTTTAATTACACCTTTGAAACACAACTTTGATTATGTGATTGTTAATGGGATAAAGGAAATTTTCAAAACTGTAGTGGAAAAGTCCATGGTATTATTTTATTAGTAGACCGAATTGATCAAAAAAAAGATTTATTAGTAAACCGAACAAGGTTGGTATCGTTTGATTATTAAACCGGACAATAAATTTAAGTTACCCAGCGAAAAAAGAAAAAGAAAAGAAGCAGGGAAAGAAGCAGCCAACAAAAGCCATGGCGGACAAAATCGATGAGAAGCCATGGCGAGTTCTCGAGTTCTACAGTGGAATCGGTGGAATGGTAACACTCTTCTTCACTAGAAATTTTGGGGGGAGTCTACTCTACTAAAACCCTAATTCCTGTTTTGTTCGTTTGCTTTTAGAGATACTCTTTAATGGCGTCCGGCGTCGTCGCAGAAGTTGTGGAAGCGTTTGAGATCAATGATGTTGCCAATGATGTTTATCAGCATAACTTCGGACATCGTCCCTATCAGGTTTCTTCTTGCTCTCAGTTCCTGTTAATTTCAATCTCCGCGTAGTGAAGCAGTAAAGATACACTGTTTGCAATTTCGATTTAGAACCCTTTGAAACTCTGAACTTATTTGCTTAATGCTGCTTATATATGATTAATCAATCACAATCACTGTTACATTGGCAAATTGTAGAATTAGGCCATGACTTGTTCTAGTTTGCTGAATTAGCTCTGTTTGTTAATTGAGATTGTTCCATTGTGTTTCTCTTACACATTTTCCAGTATGATCCTCAATTTGATTTCTTTCTGTTAATTTTGTTTATTGGTTTGTTTGTTCGTAGGGAAATATTCAGAGCCTTACTGCTGCTGACCTAGATAGGTATAATGCAGATGCTTGGCTTCTTTCTCCTCCTTGTCAGCCTTATACTCGACAAGGTGATTCACCTTTTTCCTTGACTATCACATGACTCGCTTTTCTTTCTGTAGCGGATGTGTTGGATATTAACAACTTTTTGGTGTTAGGCCTTCAGAAACACTCTGGTGATGCTCGGGCATATTCTTTTCTGAAGATTCTCGAGCTTATACCGCATACATCTAAGCCTCCACAAATGTTATTTGTAGAGAATGTTGTTGGATTTGAGGTTTGTCTTTGCCTCTGCTTCCCCAGCTAGACTTATAATCAAGTTTTTTAAGAATCACTTGTACTTGTTCTCGATCATCTATATCTTTTTTACTTATTGGTGGTGTTTGTTGGTGCAGACTTCGGATACCCATATGGAAATGATTGATACATTAACAAAACTAGATTTTGTCACTCAAGAATTTATTTTGAGTCCGTTGCAGTTTGGTGTGCCGTATTCAAGACCACGTTACTTTTGTCTGGTACTCTCTCTTTACCTCGTCATTATGTAATGCATTTGATGCATCTCTGTGTTCCTTTGTTTTTTGCATGGCTCCTACTTTATAATAGTTATATATCTTATAAACCAAAAACTGCTATTTCTAGTACTCCGAAAATGCATAAGCATATATGCTGCAAGCTGCATTATTCGGCTATATGAACTTTCTCCTCTACTGTGGTCTTTCTCTCCTTACTCATATATGGTTTTCCGTTTTCTCTCTCTTTTTTTCAGCTTTTATCTTTCTGTTTTTGGTTAAAGCATCTCACAAACTTTGAAATCATTTGTATGTATCTCGCTTCTTTGTAGGCCAAAAGAAAGCCTCTATCATTTCAATCTCAACACAATAATAACAAGCTGCTCTGGTCTCCAGGCCCGTTATATGGGCGTGATGATCAGGTGGAGTTTGGAAAATGTCAAGTAGAAGAGGGATCGGAAAATTTATTTCAGTCTTGCGAACCAGTAGAGAAGTTTCTTGACTCAACAGCACAAGTAGATGGCGAGCCAAGCGGTTTTGATGACTCTGAGAATGGATCCAAAGATTGTTATGGACAGGAAGAAGATTCGGTCCCAGACTCTGCACATCAGTATCTGGTACCATTAAGTTTGGTAGAGAGATGGGGAAACGCAATGGGTATCCTTTTATGATTTCATCTTCTTTCTTTTGTTCAACTATACCGTTTATGGGACACTTGCTCAGCTCATATGAAATCGATCATCCATCTATCTATATTCCTGAGCTGATACTAGACATTGTTTACCCCGATTCAAAGAGATGTTGTTGTTTCACAAAGAGTTATTACCGATACGTGAAGGGCACTGGTTCCCTCTTGGCAACTGTCCAGGTATGTCTTTACACGGAGTATACAGTATTATGTTCCTCTATTTGCTAGTGAAAAGAAATGCTTATCGTGAATCTGTGATCACGCAGCCAAAAATCAAGGGGAAGGAATCTTGTTTGAAAGAGCAACGGCTTAGATACTTCACCCCGAGAGAGGTTAAAGCACAGTCCTCTATTTTTACCATCCTTATATTTCAGTGAAAGATGATGTTCAGTTTCTATTTGATTAGGTAGCTAACTTTCACTCGTTCCCTGAAGATTTTGAGTTCCCCAAGCAGATAAGTCTTCGACAGAGGTACACTCAGTTTCAGACTAGTTGAAAATCATCTTGAAAATGTGAATATGAAAAGAAAAAAAAGCACAAGAATAATAGAAGCTAGACTGTAAAGCTCATGAACTCCTCGTTTTGTGCAGATATGCAATGCTTGGAAACAGTTTAAGTGTAGCAGTCGTGGCTCCTCTTCTTCGGTATCTATTCGGTTCTTCTCCGTCTTGACTCCAGAATAGGAAGCAAGAAGCAAGTGACGCAACCGATTACGGTCTGGTCTTTGCCCCATTCCGGTTTTTCCGACATAGCATGGCATAGTCACGATCTGTTTTGTATCATTAGTTTGTTTGCTGAATCGAATTTGAATTGAATGGTACAATTATACCGGTGAGCTAAGTTTTTGTTGATCACGTTAGTGTGTGCCTTTTCACAATTAGTGAATTACCCTATAGATTTAATACTATTATTATTGGCCCACTTTTTTATGATGGGCCTTATCTAGACCCAGTAACAATGTTTGAACAACGTTTTCCGTACGAGTCAAAGTGACGGTACTACTGGCAAAGTTTGCTTGATGCTTTTCACTCTCTCTCTCTCTCTCCCTATCCTTTAGGCAGAGAGAGACTTGAGCGGACTTCTAGAGAGAAGAGCAAGCCGCCGTGAGGGTTAGCTGTGACGGTGGTCGTGCATTTCACGCTCCGGCGACTTACCTTCTAGGTCTTCGGCGACGTTACTTTTAAAAATAAATACTTGCATTTTACGCATTTCTTTGACGTTACTTTTTTGTTTCTTTTTAATCTGAAAATGTGTACGGAGTTTTCCCAATTGTCTGTACACTCTTTGTTTTTTTCTCTCTAACGCTTAGGATTTAGCAATAGAAAGACACAATCGGCGAGGTGAAGCGTGAAAGGTGAAATAAAGCATTACTGTACATTTTTGATTTATATAACGTATGCAAGTCATCTTCGTCTTCACTTACAAACCTTAATTTCAGGACAGATCCCGCTTTGAAGCTCGAGGAAATACTGAAAAATAATGCCGTTCAAGAGTTTTATGGATACGCTCCTAGAAAATACGAGCAAGCCTAGCTTCTGCAAGTCTCTGACTTTGGGAGAAAGTTGGAAGTCTAAATCCATGGTAACTCTAATATTAGCCTCTCCTCTTTTCTATTCTCAGTTTCCTTAACTAGAGAGCTGCTCTGGTTTTTTTACTCACTGTTCTTCGACTATTTCCATTTGAGTTAGTTTAGCTGTTCTCTGCTGAATTGCTTTTTCTCTTTGCTTTCAATGTTGTTGCTACAACAGTAAGACGTAATTATTCGCTTCTTGTTGTTCGAAAGAGCTCAGATCTTTCTATTTTTTAAGAGACCTTGAGGAGATTTTGCTATCTCCCTAAGGAGGGTTGGATATTGGTACAATGCCTCCTGCTTCCTGTTCTGTTTTTTGCCTTTATTTTGTTAAATATTGACCTGTTTTAGATAATGTTATGGCTACCTTTACATCACAGCTTTCATTCGCTTTTAGCTCATGTTTCTGCTAGTGTTAGTTTTAGTCTTTATCATACCTTTTCTCTGCATTGCTTGATCTACAAACCAAGATTTTGAACTGTGTTTTGCTTTGGAAAGTTGTTGCTTTTGCTCTCATGTTTCCTCTTTTAATGCCAGTATTGTTTGTTCTGATTTCTGGGTTTATGAAGAGGATTATCCCGGAAGAGTTTGTGACAAGCACGCCTGGGGCTTTTGAGCACAGAGTGGTGTTTAGTGTTCGTTGGGGTAATTCCTGGCAACTCTGGCTCAAGCGAGACAAGAAAGGTCTGTTTATGGAAGAAGAAGATTGGAATGAGTTTGTCGATGACAACTTTTTAGGTCCACATGATGTCTTATTCGTCACCCACGAAGACACAATGAATCTTGAAGTGCGAATCTATAAAAACTATATACACCTCATGAAAGAGATCATCTCACCGCCTGTTGAAGCTGATCCCGAAGCTGAACTGCTTAACCCTATTCCCCAGAATTCTCACCAGGAAACTCCTGCCTCTACCTCTGCCTCTGCATCTGCCTCTGGTAAGACCATTCCTCTTGTATCTCAAAATCAAAAGAATTATTTTTCTAAGTTTGGTTCTTTTTGTTTCTGTTTTGGTGAATATATTTCAGCAAGTGGAGCGAGACAAGGTTGTGTTCCTGTCATAAACCCTGAGCAATACCTCGTAAATCCCAAAAGCCCTTACTTTGTGAAGACGCTGACGAAAAAAATCGATGTTCTGGTAATAATAGAAGTGTTTTTCAGCTTCTTTGCAGACTCGGCTTTATAATAATATATGATCTTAGTCACAAAATTTTCAGTTTATGTTTGTTGCCTTTCACGCTAAGACTTGTCTTTTTTCCCCAAATTTTCCATGTCTATGAAAGTAGTATGTGAAGCAGCCGGTGATTGACAAGTATGGCTTGAAGTTTGGTCCTCATAAATCTACCATGTATTACCTTATTGGCAAAGAGAAACACGAGGCTTTAACTAAGATCTACTGCAACGGCCGCAACTTCTGTTTCAGTGGCTGGGCGGCTATATGTCGAAAATACAAGTTGGGAGAAGGAGACACTGTGGTTTGTGAACTTGAACGCTCAGGAGGTGTGGTTACTGCTGTTAGAGTGCATTTCGTCAATGAATGAAAAGAGACAGAGTCCTCTCTTGTCTCTTTCCTATGAGTTAGCTTTCTCAACTTAGTGTTCACCAACTTACACCATTGTATTGGGCTATTAATGTGACCCTCTTTATAATAGTTTAACGAATTTGCATGATATATTTTGGCTTCTACTGATCTTAGAAGTAAAACTTTTATCACTCGATTACTTGTATTTACTTATATATATTTATATATATATCAGATGTATCAGATATGAACACACTTTTATTCTTGCAAGTTTGTAAAAAAGGCTCCATAAAACGTAAACGGCCTACATACATAAGAAAACGGCACGTTTTTTTTGCCTTCTCGTACAAGAAAATACAATATAAGCAAGATCCCTAGTAAATAAGCTTCTCCTCTGTCTTTCACCCATCTCTTTTAAATTAAAATCAAAAACACACCAAGAAGACAATTTTTTTTTAAAAAAAAAAAGAAAAAGCAGACACTTCCTTTCTTGTAATATAAGAGATTCATTCATTCTTCTAATGCTTACGAACGCTTAAAAGCTTGACGTCGTCAATCACAGGCCCACACAAAGAAGAGAAATCATCGCTCCTCATAGCATAAAAAGTGCTGTAAAACATAACTCTAGTTCTTGTCGAAACCGCAACAAACCGGATCGAAGCACGTTTAAACCCTCCCGTGCCACGCGACTCGTAAGGTACCTTAAGCGTATCTTTTCCCGCAAAAGCCTCGACTACCATTGAACCTTTGCAAGCATTGTTAGCGTCTCCAACCGCAAAAGACAGCACGTAAGTCTTACCAACGACGGTCCTAGCCACTTGAGCAATGGCACTCTCTTTGCCTGCCACAAGCTCAATAGCTCGGCGACCTTGTGGGACTGAGAAATGTTCGGTGTCTACGTATTTGACGGCTTTGAGAGACTCGACCATCCAACCAGGTAAAGGAGAGTGGTCGTCTTCTATAAACGGTGGGATCAAAACTCCTGTGGTCGCTCCTGGTAATACTAGTGGCCCTTCTTCAAACCCTCCGTTTTTCAATATGTTCTCTGTCAAAATCAATCAATTTCGGATTTGGCTTAGGCTAAAAACAAATTTGGTTCAATTTAGTTACAGTGTGGAGAAATTCTTGTAATAATTTCATATAACCTGACATGTTCAAGAACAAGAAACATGACATGTTCAAGAACAAGAAACTAAGAGTTACTTACTGTTGGTTGGTCGAGGAGGGTAAAGAGCTCTCATAGCAACACCGTCAATGAGTGGACCACAAGCTGGATCCTCTTCAACGCCTGGATTATGAATCACTATATCTGCGATCTCACTCTCTGCTTGAAACGCCCAAGCGTATAGATCCCACCCGCTGCTACTGTACACCGTCTGTACCGGAATAACGCCGGAATCTGGTGACACCGAGATGTTGAGACGCTCGTCCTGAGCGCAAGTTCTCGCGGCGCTGAAAGTGAGAGAGTAATACATTCCTTTGACAACTTTGAGTCTTTGCTTGATCGATGCTTCGTTTCCTAGCCTTACTGCGAATTTGCCGGCGGGAACAACGAGAAGCATGTCTCCTTGTTTATGTCCTGAGCTTATGTACTCGACGAACCCTGTTACTTCCCATTTTGGTATCGCCATTTTGTTCAACACCTCTGTTCCTTTCATGTCCGATGGTTTTGGTCCTAGCTCGAAGTCCCCGTTCGGTAACATCCCTGTTTAAAAGCAAATTCCCAATTTGTCCTTTACGATATTAGCGATTTAAACTATTTTTAATATTACAAAAAAAGGAAATAAAAAGAAGATATAATAAACACGTGAGGTGTGTCCGAGAGACAGCCTAACTGGGCCTATCTAATTACACGAATTAGCTTTCGTGATGGACCCACTCAGCTTCATTGATTGGAAATGTCCAAAAACTTTTATCGCGCGGTGTGTTTGTGTCAGTAACGGGGTTAAAATTGTAAATTCAGCATCAGTTTTTATGAAAATTGAAAAAACTACAACAATTGTAGTTTACAGTACTAAAATTGTAAAAGAATAACTTCGTTTCAGTACACTATTGTAGCAGAAGCAAGTACTAATATCATAACCATTCCGACGACAATAATGACATATTTTCATTACCAGCATTATACTGATTCCTTTGACTTCAACTCCTTTTTTTAAGAATTCTGAATGAAATCGTTTTTCTATCCCACTTTCTTTTCATAAAATTTGTGAAAATGAATTTATGAAGCATAACTAATGGGATGGTTTATTTACTGCACTCAACGGTTCAAAAGATAGGAAAAGCAATAACTAGAGAAAGAATTGGAGTTTGTTCTTCAAAAATTATTAACTTAATCTACAGTGGTTAATCTGAATTGGTATAATTGTGTATATGTATAGGTGTAGAAGAATCTTACCGTCACGGAAGTAGACGGCGGCGGAATTGGCGGTGGCGATGATAAGAAGGAAGATAGACACGACGGTGATGCCTCCCATTGTATCGGAACGCCGAGAGAGAAAAGAGATAAATGTTGTTTAGTGTCAATTATAGAGTGTCGAGGCAATTGCTTATAAGGAGCTGGAGCTATTAAAGTGCCCTTAGAGGTTGCTGTATATTACGAGTGTGTGCCACTGATGTAGTTCGCGTATCCCACGTGGGGTTGTGGCCTCACTCCTTTCCAGAGATTTGGTACCTTTATTGACATATTGGGGGCACTTCCGGGATTAAAATTAAGTTTAATCATTTTTGGTATAATTAATCTTAGTTCTGCTTATATACTTAGTCTTATCTCGGCGAGGCGGTGACTAGGGAAGACCGAATACCACAATCAAAGAAAAACATACTAAACGTAATTATGCAATGATAATCTCTTATCCACATGACCACATCACATGCTATAAACACATGTAAACACCTATGTCTAAGATTGTGAAAATAATTGAGGTGTTTTTTACTAATCTTACATCTGAAACTACGTGACATATCTGATTATTTATGATAACAGTGGTCAATTTTGTCGTTTTGATAGAATATCGGTGGAGATACTACGAGGAGAATCGTTTATCGTGGCGTGGCATGTGTTTCAACACCAAAGTAAAAAGAAAAAAAAGCTCAAAGAGTTTTGTTTCCTTTTGTCTTCATTGATATGTTGTCTCTTTGTGCCTTTTTTGGTCTTTTGGTTTATATCTTTTGGATTTCTTGGCTGTTGTTGGTGTCGGATTTAGCCCAAATCCAGCCCATAAAGCACTTTGAGTGAACAAGCCATTATAAGGGAAGTTTTAGGCCCTATAGGTCCGTAAATAAGGCAAGGAAAGCATCTCCAAGGAATATATTCAAGTACAAGTCAATCTATGCGGAAAGCTGGATAAAAAGAGATCGCGGAGATTTCGGAGAAGAAGAGGTCGTAGATAAGAGGAGATCGCGGAGATCTCGGAGAAGGAGAGAACGTATCAACCCGCGGATCTCGGAACAGTTCGTCTCGTTCTATTTAGTATGTTTCGTTCTATTTAGTATAAATAGGAGTTGAATCTCTTGTAAAGGGCATTCAATCTTGAGCACAAAAACACTTTGTAAACATTCATCTTTCATCAATACAATCCAAATTCGTCGGTTTTTGTTTTTATTTTTACATCGTTCTTACCAGAATTCTTGCCTAAATTCTTTTACCACAAAATCAACACACTAAATCCTTGAGTGTGGATTTTAGGATCCACAGCTGTATAATAAAAATGATAAATGTGTAAGCTATGGAAAGGCACCGTTCACTGGCTAAGAATGCGGTTTCCAAAGTCGGCTAGAAAAGATGGTCTCAGAAATTCAGAATTGTGTCTTCTTCTCAATTTTTATCAGCCCAAGAAAGGAGAACTAATGGGCGTTGCCGCGTTGCAATTGTATTTATCTCATTTTCATGAATTATACAAATTCAATCAACATCGAGCACATCATACTAAAAATTTTGTTGCACAACTCTTATCTTTGGAACTCATAGATAAAAATAAAATGGTCTATTACAACACGTATTACTGTATATTAAGATTGAATAGACTCCTAACAATATAATTTTTTGACAGAACTTTTTTCGGTGGCTGCATAAAGTTAAATGAATCATCTCTAAACTACACATATTTTATGATTTCAAATCAATTGGAAGATTAAGGTGTTATGAGATAATTAGTATGTGAGAGTTTTGGGATTAAGATCGTGATTTCGATTCTAGAAAAAAATTGTATGTAATATGTGTTTTGATTTGAAGAATAACGATTTCTGATTCCCTTTTGTTTTGTTTTGTTGGAAGCATTTGATAATATCATACAGAAACCATTTGGGGCAGTATTGTATTATAGAACAGCAGAAAATATTGATTAGGACTATAAGAGCAAATTCAACCAAACTACCAAAAATTTAAAAATGTTGAATCTGAAGAATAAGACAATGGAGCCAAAAAAAGACCAAAAACCGTCGGAAACGTGGGTGGGCCAGTAGGTAACGAGGAGTGGGGTCGATGTAAGAAAAAAAAAAAAAAAAGAAGAGGGCGAGAAGAGAGTGCAAAAGGCAGGATCATGGCTTTGTCTCCTCCTCCTTGTACACTTCTTTTAACTCTTTTACGGGCCCATAGCCTCGTCACTCCACCATCTCTGCCTAGATAGTACACACAAAAAACTATCCATAGCCTTACAATATTATTAGGTTTACTCATATAGTAAAGACAAAATGTTTAAGGCCCGTTATATTCATTTAGTTATTCATGTTATATCAGATCATGCATTTCCATTTTTGTTGTTCAAAGGCAAATTTTTTCCTCATTAAGATCGAGTAGTAGTAACTAGTAACGAGTAACGACTTCAACTAGTATTTCAGAATCAACCAGAACGCAAAAAAAAAAAAAAAATTTGAAGAGATTTTTAAAGCCTCTTTAGTCTCCACAAAACAACGACAACAAAACTAATCTAAGTACTCAACATTTAACAATAATAGTTGGTAAGTGAGAGAAAAGACTAGGAGGAAGTTACTCACATATAACAATTCAATTAAACGTTGTCTTTTTCCTCTTCTTTTTCATTAAGTAATTCATTAATGATTTTAGGCCCCTCCTGTGCTTAATGTGACTCACATGGAATTGTCTTCAAATAGAACACCATATCGTTTTCTACTGACCAATCTATTTAATATAATACCTTATCCTATTCTTATCTACCTCAGTACCGTGCAAAGCATCGCTGTACATGATTCATGTAAAAAATGTTTAAAATGGCATCTTTGAGGAACTTTGTAGACATAAACACTTAACCTCCTTTTTATTTTTGTTACACCAAGAGTTTTGGTCCAAGACTCTCTCCCCTTCTGCACTCCATTGCTCAACCAAAACTTACATTAAACATCAATATCATACAACCTTATACATAAGTACAGTGTTTACATGAACTGTGGATAACCATACATAGCAAACTAAGAATAGGATCTGTTTGGTTAACTAGGCTTTTAAGTATTGCACAAGAGAGACTAACATGCTTAAGGAATGGTTCTCTGGTAAAGAGGTAGAGCTCCCAATGCCTCTCGCTCAGCTCTCTCTCTCTTCACCTGCAAACAAAGCCCCCACGTAAGAACATTGCTATAAGACAGAGAAAACCAAAACATCTTCACTTTCTTGGTCATGGATCTAGCAGCAGGAGATATGAATATGGATATTTGTGTAAATCAAACCAACATTGGGTAGTTTGAGCTGGCAAAAGAAAGTTAGGCGTCATCCTATTTTTGTTCTTACAAGAAATTGCATGGGACTTACAAGAGCCAGCATTTCTTGGAGGTAGCTCCTGAATGGTGTCTGCATTGCCTGTGAAATTATAGAGACAAAGAAAGAAAAAGGTTTAAATAAGCTTCTATAGTCCTATTTCACAATTAGAAGAACCATATCAGAAACATTTCTTTCATGAAAAGAGGCAAAAGAAGCTGTAGTAGATTCAAGCCTTCCTCAGTCATGAGGAATGTCATATGTTGCAGCCTGCAGTATGATGGTACATAAAAGAAAAACGTGATACAATATCTTACAGCTTATCGGGCTATGCTATAAAGACTATACTAAGGAACTAAAAAGCTTAACATGTATGGTTGTTCACAAAAGAGCATTTTAATCCATGTCTTACTTAGACCTTAAATTAGAAAACATTCATAGCTTACGACAAAAAAGTAAGCATGGAACATTGGGAAGAGAATAAAATTATAAAATAGCCTAAGCAAAGCAATTGAAAAATGCAGCTTGTAGACACAATCTCTGCAAACACTAATGCATTACACATAATCAATCCAGAGAAAGCGACAATATGATCTAATTTCTCTCTGCAAAGCTTAAACGTCGGTACAATCAATCACACATTACAATGCAAACCAGAGAAGTTCAAACTATCATAGCTATCTCCCCCTGTATATAACTTCGTTTGGAGACACACAGACATACCTGAAGATTATCAGGGAGGTACTCGTGTTTCATGGAGAGATCCAATGCACGCTTTAGACGCTGGTTCCGAGCATCAACAATCTCTCTGGGCAATCGATTAAGCGCCTCCTTAATGTCCAAATCATACAAAGGGTCGTAGAGATCGTCGTATCTGAGACCTGAAATTCGAAAAATCAAAAATCAGGGCGAAAACGAACAGAGAGGAACCAGTGCTCGTTCCACAGTGAGAGAGAGAGAGGAAAAATGAGTACCGTATCTACGGAGGCGGTTAGAGATGGACTTCATGTGCAGACGAGCTAAGAAATTCTTCCTCGGATCGACTAGATATTGGAGAAACGACGCCATATCTTCTCCTGCTGTACATCGAAATGCGATTGCAACCTATGCTAAGTTGCTAACCTTATATTATTTATTCTATTTTACACAGGAAGGAAGAAGAAGAATCAAGAGACATCTGATAAAACGGCGTCGTATTTTGCGAGATTATAAAACAATGCCTTGAGGTAAGACTCGAAGAAACGATCATCCATGCAACAAGTGCTGGATTATTTGAATGCGATAGTCCAGATTCGAGGACAAGTTAACCACTAAGAGTCATGAATTGCTGAAAACATGTATTTTCCACTATAAGACAGTTATAACTTAGTCGATGTAATATGCACAGATACATTTGTATACAACAACAACAACTGCAAATCATGGTGTTTTCAATGTGGTTCAAATGTTATGCGTCTCTCTTCAGGCTCCGGGTACACCTGGAACAAGATTCTTGTTTATGCATTTTTTTTTCTTGGATTGTGGGTTAACCAAACCGAATAAATAGTTGGAATATGTATGAAAGCTATTTGATTACCTCCTTGAAACTTATAGTTCGGATCCTGATTTCACCTCTACTAGTAGTCATCTCGTCCAATATCTCTGCGTCGTGGAATTCATCTTCACATTCTGATAAATGACGAGAAGATCCCAGTTTCTGCTCACGAAAATTGTTTATAAGTTCTATCATTCACAGTAAGCTTCTGACTAAAATCAAGAATCATTAAGACAAAAAAAAAATACATAAGAAAAAAAGAGCATTACCCGGTATGCAAAACTCGAGTGTTGCATAGGTGCTGCTACTATTTCTTCATAGTCAGCAGCATCTAACACTTGAAGGTATTGTGGATCGAACCACTTGGGGAGCAAGTGTTCTCTGATACTTATGAGTAGGAAGAATAGCGCCGGGAAAAATATTCCAGCCATAGGAATCCATGTCATCCCATAACACAAGAGAAAATATACAAACTGGAATAGTGTAAAGGCCACAATCACTCTATATGGTACCAACTCCACAAACGAAGCGTGTACTCCTTCTAGGACTCTGCATTTTATGAAACCAGTCATTCAGAAACCAACTCTTTCTCTGCAAATAAACTAAAGAAAAAGAAAAGGCTTTTTTTTTTTTTTTTTTTTTAACTAACTTGAAAAGTCGGCTTGGAGGAATGAAGAGAAGCAACAGTCTCTCAAAGAACTGGTTTCCGGGGAGACTGTCTATTGCCATATAAGCAAAGTAACCCCAAAGAACTGAACTTGGGATCATTTTGATGACTGGCACAGCTAGGAGTGTTAAACCCACTAGGATTGATTGCAACAGATTGCTCACTCTTTGCTCGTTTACTCTAACCGGTAAGTTAGCCTCTATATGCACATCAGGATCGAATTTGCCTTTTGTATCCTCTCCTTCCTCGGCTCTCATTACCACTTCTTTCAAGTCTTTCAAATCCGTGGCTACTGAACAAAGCTACACAAAATGTTTGGTTCTTTTTATTTTCCAGTTCTTTTCTTGCAGTAGATTTGTCAGATTATTCTATAGATATATAGATATAGGAGAAGCCATTACTAACTTGAGGTGTACATGTCTCCATCTCTATAAACACTCTTTGCATTTTCCCATATATTTCTGATTTGCTGGCTTTCATCTTCATACACTCTTTCGCACTCTTCACCATTTTCTTGCGTGTCAGCTGCGAAAAAAAAAAACAAAAGACAGGCTTTTAAGTTGTAAGAATATATCCTCTCTGTTTTAACTCTCTCTTCTTCTCGTATATTTTGATCTTACCTGTCGATTGAGAATCGCAAGACTCTTTGTGTGCATTGGAGCCTGAGGAATAACACCATTTGAAGGAGGAAGTCCAAGTAGTCCACATATTAAAGTCTACAAATCACCATAACAACAAGATCTCAAACTTTTCACTACACCATGAAAATTGAACAGTATCTTTGAAAACAGCTTTTAGAACGTAAAAGAAAACACACCATAATTCCCAGCAAGAAGATGTCGTAGTGGTAAGCAGAAGGGTTCTTTAGATTAAACTCTTTCTGCTGTGCCATTTGTGAAGCTACACTATGGTCGAAGAAGTAAAGTCCTGCTATCATCAAAGCAGGTATAAACGCAGCAAAGATATACATTACTGGTACCTTCCCCATGTCCTGTATACAACAAGTTTTGCATATCTCTATAAGTAGATAGTTTATTTTGAAATTTGATTGATCATAGTAGCATGTTTTCCATCTAAGATCTTACCTTGATTACAGTCCAATGGTACAATGAAGCTGGCTCCCATGGAAGAGGACAAAAGAGTCTTCGAGGAACACTTGGAGGGACTTTACTAGGAATCGTGTAAGACAATGCTGTCCATAACAAGACCATTAAGGGAACACCATAATCTCCGATGAAACTCCGAAGCCACCCTATAGTTTTTAGTGGTCTAAGTCAACATCTATGTACACCTTATATAAGGAAGTATAAGTAAATAGAAAAATGACACACCAAACCCGTATTTCCAAGATTTCGCTCTCCTGCTCTTCAGCGCAGTGATTACAAGGCCTAGAGAGAAAATTATTGCAAGCAACCCATTTGTATAAAGCCAGAGGAAATGTGACTCTCCTGATTCATGGCTTTCACTCTCGGGGGCATGAAACTCGCTAATCAATCCCTGCATGTATGTATAAAACACGCATGTTTCACTATAACATATATATGGCTAACCTGAAAAATGAACTGGTGCTGTACCTTGATAGCTTCTTGTAAAAAGAGAACAGCAATCAACATGCCAAAGAGTTCCCCAGCGATTCTAGTGAATTTCGTGATGATTTTGCAGGCATTAAATATCGATAGAAGCATAAGCAAAACTGCAGTCCATACAC
Organism: Eutrema salsugineum; assembly: GCF_000478725.1. NCBI lineage: Eukaryota > Viridiplantae > Streptophyta > Magnoliopsida > Brassicales > Brassicaceae > Eutrema > Eutrema salsugineum. Next base: position 3,604,968 of record NW_006256547.1, on the reverse strand, counting down.
AAACCCTGCATAAAATTAGCAAAAGAAAAAAACTCTCAGAGAAAACAGTTACATTCACACATTCCTAACTAAGTAAGAGGGTAAATTATTTTGTTGGTGTCATTACCATGCAACCCAAGCTAGGTAAAGCTCCCCACCAAGATCCGGTCTACTAACGCAGAAACTATAAAGATAAGTATACATAATGATGGTTGGCTCTGCAACCCCAAGTATCAACAATGGCTGTCCACCAAAAACCGCGTGGATGATTCCGCAGATTGATGTAGAAGCTAATGTTTCCACTGCACTCAGAGCTCCGCCTAGAGTTGAATAGAAATCATCAGAGGTAGGAGAAAATGCACTGGCGAGTTCATAAATAGCAATAATGGGAAGATACAATATGTGTATATGGTACCTGTATGTTTACTTAGTTGCTCACCAAAGGCAACAACTGGAAGAGAAGAGGCAAAGAAAATATAGCAAGTCGGAGCCAAAATCCTAGTGAAACATTGAAATCAAATAGTCAAAAAAGTGAATTTGATCTCAATGTTTAGCATCAATATACTTACCAACCGAAAGATTTAAAATTTGAAATTTGTGTCAATTAAACCTTACCTTATACCATTTTTTATACCAAGAATCCAATCTTGTTTGTAGCATTTGCGTCTACCTTCAATATCTCTGAGTATTCCCTGAAATGGACCTCTTTCACTCTCCATTGCTGTAGAAATTCACACACACATTCACAGTTATGATGACAATTCCAGAGTAACCTAAAGAGAAGAAATTGAAGAGGCGAAAATAATACTAGGACCATTAAACCTCTTCCAGATTTCGGACAATACTAGGAATAGAATCAGACAAAACCTAAAACAGCTATAATATCTGCAAGAAGTGGGCACATGGCTTCTAATCATGCATTGAATCGACATACCTGGAGAGCTCAAGAATCCGGCGAAGGTACCTTGCTTCTCTCTCTCGAAAATCGAGGAATTTTGTTAGGAAAGTCTAGAGAGTGAGGGAAGAAATCGGCGGAAATTCAAAAAAAAAGAAAAGCAAGACAGACGATCGTTGGGAGAAAAGAAAAAGAAGGGACTTGTATTGCTGAGGTGGCAGAATATCATTGGCAGAACAAAGGAGGAAACTAGAGAGCCAAAATTCGTTTGCGATGCGTGTTTTTTAGACATAAGTCACATAACTAATAGTAAACCGCGTAATTCTCCACCCATGATTCTAACTGTTTTACCAATAATCCAGTTATAACATCTAATTAAATAGTTGACCAAAACAAAACAGCTAATTAAACTCCATGACACGTCATCCTGTTCAGTTTTAGGTTAAATGGTTTTCATTCACCTTTAATTTATGAATTAGCGTTTCTTTGGTCCAAATGTTTACTCAATAGTCAATATATTTATATTTCCGTAAATGGCTATAAAAAAACGGGATCAAAATCACAAGTGGCCAACAAATTTGGCGAATGTAAATAGCTTATTTCGTTGCTGTTTTTTTGTTTTTGTTTTTTTTAAGTTTCGTTGCTATATCAGTAGGCCACCTCATTATCTATCCCCCATTCATAGTAGAGACTAGAGAGTGGTGTAGCGATGGTACAGTCTTAAAATAGTAGTTAATTTATATTCCTTAAAAGCATAAACGTACACCGAACTCGATACATAACCATTATATTTTATGTAGATTTTTCAGAACTTTGTGGAAAGCCATACGTAATTGCTGTAGATATTAATCTTTGAAAGCGTCTTTTGTGTTGGATAAGCTTGAAATAACTTGGAGATCAAGTTAGAGTATATTTTAGAGATATCTAATATACTTATCTAATATTTAGGAGTTATCTAAATATGTAACTATTCTTAAAAAGATTAAGAAAGATCTCCACTATATAAGAGATACCAAAGCTGTGGTAATCCTTATGAGTTTTGAGAGATTAAACACTTAAGGTTTTGAGTTAGTTTCCTTAAGCTAATAAGAGAGTTTTTCTTATTAAATCTCAAAGTTCTATTCACTTACATTCGATATTTGGTATCAGAGCTTACGATCTTAGCACAGAGATTCGATCAAAGGAACTATGGGAGATCTTGTTCCTGCTATACGACCTAAAGAGGCGAGTGGTTCCTCCATTCAATGCCCTATGCTTACTACTACAAACTATACGGTATGGTGCATCAGAATGAGGAGCTTACTCAAAGTTCACAAGGTTTGGGAGATTGTGGAAACAGAATCCACTGATGCCGAGAAGAATGATATAGCATCAGCACTGATTTTCCAATCAATACCCGAAACCCTAGTTCTTCAAGTTGGAGAACTCAACACTGCGAAGAAAGTGTGGGATGCGATCAAGACAAGACATGTTAGAGCTGAACGAGTTAAGGAAGCACGCTTACAAACACTAATGTCAGAGTTTGACAAACTCAAGATGAAAGACGAGGACACAATCGATACTTTCTCTGGCAAACTTTCAGAAATTTCTTCAAAATCAGCAGCACTCGGAGAAACCATTGATGAATCAAAGCTTGTGAAGAAATTCTTGAAAAGTTTACCAAGAAAAAGATTTATTCATATCGTCGCAGCTCTTGAACAGGTCCTTGATCTAAAAACAACTACGTTTGAAGACATTGTTGGTCGTTTAAAGGCATACGAGGAGCGAATAAACGACGAAGAGGAGGAACAGAGTGATGATCAGAGTAAACTCATGTATGCAAACTCTGATTCATCAAACTCTCAAGCGAACTATAATGGAAACCGGGGAAGAGGACGAGGAGGTCGTTCTAACTGGAGAGGAAGAGGTCGCGGACGAGGACGAGATAAGGAAAGAGAATATCGTGTGACATGTTATCGTTGTGATAAACAGGGCCATTATGCGTCAGATTGTCCCGACAGACTTCTAAAGCTCCAAGCTACTGAAGAAGAGAACGAAGAAGATACCACTGAAGCCGACAAGCTCATGATGCACGAAGTAATATTTCTCAATGAGGAGAAAATCAAGCCCAAAGTTTTTGATGCTGACCTAAACACGAGTAATGTGTGGTATCTAGATAATGGTGCCAATAATCATATGAGTGGAAACCGGTTGTTCTTCGTGGATCTTGATGAGACAGTTACTGGAATGGTAAGATTTGGTGACGACTCGCGCATACATATCAGAGGAAAAGGTTTGGTACGATTCATGTTCGACAATGGAGACAATAAAATATTAGACAATGTCTATTATATTCCTGATCTCATAAGCAATATCATCAGCTTAGGCCAAGCAACAGAAGCAGGATGTGAGATACGAATGAAAAACGACCGTCTCAACCTTCTTGACCGAAACGGACAGCTTCTTGTGCAGACTACAAGGTCGAAGAATCGTCTGTACAAAGTAATCCTGGAGGTGGACTACCTGAAGTGTCTGCAGCTAAAAGAAATAAGTGATTCAAGTAAGTGGCATGCACGTTTGGGGCATGTGTAGTTCAATACCATGAAGCTAATGATTAACAAAGAACTCGTAAGTGGCTTACCAAGGATCTCGGTGGAGAAAGAAACTTGTGTGTCTTGTTTACTTGGAAAACAAACACGACAAGCGTTCCCACAGTCAACATCATACAGAGCTTCTCAAGTCCTTGAGCTTATACATGGGGACCTTTGTGGTCCCATTACACCAACAACATCAACACTTAAACGATATGTATTCGTCATTATTGATGATCATACTCGTTATATGTGGACAATGTTGCTGCAAGAGAAAAGCGAAGCACTTGACAAGTTTAAGAGTTTCAAGAAGATAGTGGAACAAGAAACAAAAGCCACGATCAAGACGTTCCGTACAGATAGAGGTGGAGAGTTCACATCACACGAGTTCCGAGATTTCTGTGAGGAACATGGTATACATCGACACTTAACAGCACCATACTCTCCACAGCAAAATGGAGTAGTATAGAGGAGAAACAGGACTCTGTTCGATATGACAAGAAGCATCCTTAAACATATGTATTTGCCAAATTATCTATGGGGAGAAGCTGTAAGGCACACCACTTACTTGATCAACAGAATGGCAACAAGATCATTTCAGGATCACAAGACACCATATGAAGCACTGAAAGGAAGAAAGCCAAATCTCAATCACCTACGAGTCTTCGGGTGTATCAGCTATGCGAGAACAGAGGCTGCAGGTCGAAGAAAATTGGATGAAAGATCACAGGTATTGGTCCATCTTGGAACAGAACCAGGCTCAAAGGCCTATAGATTGTTTGATCCTGCAAACTGAAGAATTGTGGTAAGTAGAGATGTAGTTTTCGACGAAACTAAGAGCTGGAAGTGGGCTGGTCTAGGAGAAGAAAGTAATAGAGAATCGGGCATGTTCAAACTACAGTTTAGCGAGTTTGGCAACAGAGGAATCAGAAGGGATGAAGATTCCATCGAAACACCTGAAGAATCGAGCAATGATTCAACAGAAGAAAACAGAGGAGGAACTGCAGGAGATGATGCAGATCAACTCGATGACACTGTTTCAGGCGACGAAGAACAAGAGAATGCTGAGGTTCCATTAAGAAGATCAAACAGAACACATCGAAGACCTGAATACCTAGCTGACTTCGTATGTCTCGCTGAAGTTGAAGGAGAGCGACTCCTACTGGTCCTGAACGAAGAACCGTGGAATTTTAATGAGGCAAATGATTCAAAAAATTGGATATCTGTTTGTGAAGATGAGATTTCATCGATAAACAAGAACAAAACATGGAACCTCTCTGACTTACCAATGGGAGCTAAAGCAATAGGACTAAAGTGGGTTTTCAAGGTTAAGCGTAATCCTGATGGAAGTATCAACAAGTACAAAGCAAGGCTTGTTGCAAAAGGATATGTTCAAAAACATGGAGTCGATTATGAGGAAGTGTTTGCTCCTGTTGCACGCATTGAGACCATTCGCTTCATTATTGCTATAGCTGCCTCAGAAAATTGGGAAGTACATCATCTAGATGTCAAGATGGCGTTTTTGCATGGAGAGCTAAAGGAGGAGGTTTATGTCACACAACCTGAAGGATTTGAGATCAAAGGGAGTGAAGACAAAGTTTATAAACTAAACAAAGCACTCTATGGATTAAAACAGGCACCTAGAGCATGGAATGAGAAGCTAAATAAGGTTCTAAAGGAGCTAAGCTTTGTGAGATGCACAAAGGAACCATCGCTTTATCGAAAGGAAGAGAAAGGAAGCCTCATAGTGGTTGCAGTTTATGTGGATGATCTTCTGATCACAGGATCAAGTATGCGAATGATAGATAAGTTCAAGGAGGAGATGGCAACCAGATTTGAGATGAGTGACCTCGGAAAACTTTCTTACTATCTAGGAATTGAAGTACTGCAGCACAAAGATGGCATAAATCTGAGTCAAGAGAGATATGCATCTAAAATTCTGGAAGAAGCTGGAATGAAAGAATGCAATGCATCTCAAGTGCCGATGGATCAGGGTGTGAAACTTTCAAAGGATGCTAAAGAGGATCGGATTGATGAACAAAGATACAGAAGGAGCATTGGGTGTCTTCGATATCTTATTCATACAAGACCAGATCTTGCGTTCAGTGTTGGCGTTCTAAGTCGTTATATGCAAGAGCCTAAGGAGTCGCATGAAGCAGTTTTAAAACAAGTGCTGAGGTATCTACAAGGAACTCTATCCTATGGTCTTATGTTCAAACGCAGGAATGGCACAGGCTTAGTAGAATACAGTGATAGCAGTCACAATGTTGATGAAGATGATGGAAAGAGTACCACTGGTCACATATTCTACTTCGATGATTGCCCTGTTACCTGGTGCTCACAAAAGCAAGAAACTGTGGCCTTATCATCATGTGAAGCCGAATTTATGGCTGCAACAGAGGCAGCAAAGCAGGCGATATGGCTTCAAGAGCTCTTTGCCGAGATAACTGATAAGGAATGCAAAAAGGTAACAATTCGAGTCGACAACAAGTCAGCCATTGCACTTACCAAAAATCCGGTGTTTCATGGTCGTAGCAAACATATTCACCGGAGGTATCACTTCATACGTGAGTGCACTGAGAATGACCAAGTGGAGGTCGAGCATGTACCAGGGAATGAACAGAAGGCTGACATTTTGACAAAGCCACTTGGAAGGATCAAGTTTAAAGAAATGAGAAGCCTTATGGGAGTTCAAGATGTGAAGGAAGTTAATTTCAAGCTTAAGGGAGACATTGTTGGATAAGCTTGAAATAACTTGGAGATCAAGTTAGAGTATATTTAGGAGATATCTAATATACTTATCTAATATTTAGGAGTTATCTAAATATGTAACTATTCCTAAAAGGATTAGGAAAGATCTCCATTATATAAGAGATACCAAAGCTGTGGTAATCCTTATGAGTTTTGAGAGATTAAACACTTAAGGTTTTGAGTTAGTTTCCTTAAGCTAATAAGAGAGTTTTTCTTATTAAATCTCAAAGTTCTATTCAGTTACATTCGATATTTTGTATAACAAAAACCCAATTATGAGTCTGAGTGACTATGACTATAACTTATAACTATAACATTGGCTAGAAAGATATTTACATGTGTATTGGTTAAGGGTTTAACAGAAATTTAAAGATTTAAAAAAAAATATATATATATATATATATGAAAAAACGTTAAAACAACATTTATAATGAAATAAATGTAGTATTTCAATTAATAAATATTAACGTTTCCGCTTCAACGTTATTAATAGCTATTTTCAAAACTCATAATGATCGATAATTTTATTCTAAAATGTCTAATTAATTTTAGACACATGTCTCCATGTGTTTTTCAAAACATCTATATTTTTGACAATGTCGTATGCATGCTTGTAAATTCATAACCAACAATCCATTGTTTTGACAAAAAAATCGGTGGTTTCAAACTTTCAATAGTACTCGACTATTTGAATTGTAAAACTAGCTAAATGTTCAATCTAAGAAACATTCCTAAACTCTTACAAATACTTTAACCTTTATTAAGAAAACAAAACTAATCCGGCCAAGACTGATAAGCCCAACGAACCGAAACCTGTCCATCCAAGAATATTCATACTACCGTTTGAACCATTAACGTGGTGGTGTGACCCAGCCACGTAAAACGGATACCCGCCTAGCCCGCCGCGAGACTTTCTTAGACGACCGCGTCCCGTGCGGGCCATACCGCCACCACGTCCACCTCCTCCCTTACCACCACCGCCTTTTCTGATAAAGACTACTAATTCCGGTGTCTTTCCACCGTAGGCAATACCTTCTGGCTTGGATATAGAGGAAACATGACTCGTATCAATGGAGGCTAAACGTAACGATCGTGAATCTACGGGAAGAAGGTTTTGTTGAACATGTAATAAGAAAAGAAAATACAAAAGCAGCGATGTTTTTGTCAAACCCATGTTTTGTTCTGTTCCTATACAGCCTCTTCTTTTTATTTTTATTATTGACGTCTCCCTTTATATAGCAAAAAAAAGGGCGAATTATGACGCGGTATTTATTTTCTGCAAATTAACACGGTTTAAGTTGCCAATTTTATTTGTATTTTTTTGTTAATTGACTCATTTCTACAATTTAAATCGACTTTACCAAATTTTATGTATCCCTTTAGTTAGTGTTTATTTTCTTATAGTCATCTATAACTATTTAATCTTTCTTTTACCTAAGAGGTAAATACCAAAAAGTATGGTGAAAAAAAAACGATAACTAGATTACATCTTTTGTAAGATAATTTTATTCATATTTTCTACCTGGATTGGTGAATAAATTCTAACCAGATAGACTAAAGTTTTTTCGCGATTTGAGAGAATGCATAGAAACATTTTTTGATAAAGAGAATGCATAGAAACATTTTATTTCAACTATTTGAAAACCAAAAACGTTTATTTATTTGATATATAACTTTCTATTCCATCAAAAATAAAAAATCATGTTATCTTAGGTGACCAAACCTTGGTTTTCTATTGTAGTATCTATAATATTTGCATGAACCCAATAATTAAATCCGTGATGGAAAAATCAACTTAATAGTAGAAATACTATTTTAATTTCTTAAACCCATAACAAAATTGTTAATGAGAAACACAAGTTAAACCATACGCGAGCTTCGAAAATCCTAACCATCTTTTTAAAATGTAGTCCATGACCCTTTTTTCATCGTTTTCATATATATTGCACAACATTTTGACGTAATGAGACGGGAACTTTCTGTTCACCCTCACATAGAACATGATGGCACGCCCTGTATCTCTGCAATATTGGTCCACAAAAATGTCAAACTTTGATATCTTGGGCTCGGCTGAAGAGCTTGGTGGTTGCGACCGGGCAATATTTCTTCTTATGCAAATTTCCTCAGGGTTTATTTTCTCGGCCATAACGGCAACAAAGACTACAGAGAAGGTCATGAAGAAGATGATGATCGTGCTCATGGAGGTATTCATTGTTGCTCGCTTCTTGATCCAAGTGTTTTTTGGGAGGAAAGAAGTTCAGATAATTATATACTAATGTTTTGAGAACTTAAGCTAAGACTGTTATTTGAGACAGAGACTTGTAACCTATTTGACATTTATCGCTTCAGTTTTATTATGTTTCAAAATTTGGGTTTTACTATTTTCACTTGGTATTAGTTTTGGCGTTTAGTTTTACCAAATATCAATTAAGATTGTCAAAGTGTAGTGCTGGTCACACAAAGACTCTGACCGTAGGATTTGAGCTTCCAAGAGATCAAATGACATTGTTATTTAATAACAATCAGAGAAAGTGTCTTGAATTCTGATTAGTAAAAATTTCGTTTTGATTTCAAAACTTATATTTAAATAATAATAAATCATTTATTTTTCAGATCAAATCAAAGGAATTTTCAAAGGATTTGTATTTCAAATTTCAGATATCAAAACTGACGTACTAGACTTTTATTACCACATTAATTGTATATAATGCACTCATTTAATCATTCAAATTATGTTTCTAAAATAAATAAAAAGTTCGAGAAAAGATTAAGAGTTTGAACCCAAACCTTTTTGACTTCTTCTCCTTCACTCCACACCTTCTCCTTCTCTTTCAAATTCTCTCAACCCTTCGACTAGATCCTCCCAAACAAAGCTTCTTCGATCTTCCTCCCGTGTGGGTTCCTTCTTAAGAGTAAGTCTTCTCCATTTGTTTTATTTCACGATTTATTTTCTTTTTAAAGTTGTGGGTGATCATTTTAACCTCTTAAGGGAATGTAATGATATAGATTGATAAACATGTTCTATTAATGTAGATACAAAAATTGACGGATACCTTTTTTATTGATCTACTTGAAATAACAAGAAGACAAAAAAAGTTACCATGTCCACGGCCAATGGTGGCGGCAACGGCGGTGGTGGAAACACTAACAACAATAGGACAGTGGAGTTACAGCCCCACCCGGTGAAAGAACAGCTCCCCGGGATTGAGTATTGTGTCAATAGTCCTCCTCCTTGGCGTATGTCCTTAAAAAGAAAATTATTTGTTTATGTTTAAGTAACTTTGTCTGTAAATAATATTATTTTGGTGTTGCAGTTAAAGCGGTAGTGTTGGGTTTCCAGCATTATTTGTTGAGTCTTGGCATCACGGTTCTTATTCCAAGTCTCTTAGTTCCACTAATGGGAGGTGGTGATGTAAGTTTTGATCTAACTTCATTGTCTCATGTGGTGTTATTTGTTATACTCTCTTAAAATAATTTTCTTGTTTTTTAAGATATGAAGTTTTGGAAAGTTTTAAACTTCTAAACATATTTTTTCAAAAATATTAACAAATCGTAATGCATACATAATGTATGCTTCTATATTTTTATTAATGAATTATGATTTTGAAATTTTTTTTTTTCACTATTGTTGTTTAAACGTATAAACGCATTATTTTTGATGAAGTTGTTAATTAAACTCACGTTTCTATATGGATCACAACTTTATTTTTATTGTTTTAAAAGGTATTTTAAGGAAAGGCTTTCAAAAAATGATATATGGAATCAGATTTTGAAGATTATATTTCATGAAGAAATAAATATTGGATTATATTGTGACATTTCTCAGGCAGAGAAGGGTAGAGTTATACAAACATTGCTATTTGTGTCTGGATTAACAACATTGTTCCAGTCTTTCTTTGGAACTCGATTGCCTGTGATAGCTGCTGCTTCTTATGCCTATATCATACCTGTCACTACCATCATTTCCTCAACCCGCTTCACTTACTACACTGATCCTTTTGAAGTAAGTGTTAACCCTTACTTTCATCATTAATTTTATAAATTAAATTTTTACTAATAAAAAATTGTTTGATCACATAACTAACCAGAGGTTTGTGAGAACAATGAGAAGCATACAAGGGGCTCTGATTATTGCCGGTTGTTTCCAAGTTCTTGTATGTTTCTTAGGCGTGTGGAGAAATATCATCAGGTACATAATTAATATTATATTACTGTACCGGAATTGGGGACTAAACCTTTAAATAAAAGTATATTTTTGGTTGTGTGATCATTAGATTTCTAAGCCCACTCTCCATTGCTCCTTTGGCAACATTTACCGGACTAGGACTTTACCATATCGGCTTCCCTTTGGTATGATTATATATATATATATATATATTGAACATTTACAATCTAACTATTTGTGTTAATTATTGAATACTTTACTATTCTTCATAATATAAGTTTTTTTGGTTTTCTAGTTGGCGAGATGCGTTGAGGTGGGACTTCCCGGATTGATTCTTCTTGTTGTTATCACTCAGGTAAAGCTCTAACCTACACAAAATTAAGGTTGCGTTTGGTAAAGGTAAAGCAATCACATAAATTAATTCTGTAAAGAATTTACATCTACATTTGTATTATAATATCTATCAAGACCTACACGTTTAATAACGTCTATTTATTTCTCTGTGGGTTGTAGTACTTACCGCGATGTCTGAAGATGAGGCAAGGAATGAATTGGGACGGATCAATATGCAACCGTTATGGCATAATGGTATACATTCCATTGGTATGGTTGTTCGCTCTGTTACTCACAACGAGTGGTCTTTATGACCATAAGCCTCGAACTACTCAAACTAGTTGCCGTACAGATCGTGCTGGTCTCATCACCAACACTCCTTGGTCAGTTCATCTATACATTTGAACGTTATTTATAAGGCGAATTCACTATTTCAATATTCACTTTTTTTTCTTTTTTTCTATTCTCTTTATATGGATAACAATAGGGTTTACATACCATATCCTTTCCAATGGGGAGGCCCAACCTTTGACATAACTGATTCTTTTGCGATGATGGCTGCCTCTTTCGTCACTCTCTTTGAGGTTAATCTTTCATTTTTTTTTTAATATGAAACTGATAATTAGATATAATGAGTATCACATATTAGAACTCAAGAAAACAAAAATTAGGTTTTATGCAAAGTCTTATATATTATTGTAGTCAACGGGTTTGTTCTACGCATCCGCAAGATATGGAAGCGCGACGCCGATTCCACCATCAGTTGTTAGCCGTGGTACTGGCTGGCTGGTTAGTCTAATTAGTCACTTTTTGATTTAACATTTTTTTAACCGTTTATTAACTATATTTTATCTTCTTATATTTGAATGAATGTTTTGTAGGGAGTTGGTGTATTACTCAGTGGCATGCTGGGAGGCATCTCAGGGATCACAACATCAGCGTAAGGAAATATATCTTTAAATTAGATTTTTATTTTCTGAGAATTTATCGATAACTACAAATTCTAATATACAAATCATAATAAAAGCTTATGATACGTTGATGTTTAGAGAAAATGTTGGACTTTTGGCCATGACTAAGATTGGGAGTCGAAGAGTGATACAAATATCAGCTGCCTTCATGATTTTTTTCTCCATTTTTGGTATATATATACTTATAACCTATCTTCATATATATATATATATATATGAGTTTTCTAAATATTTTCACGATTAGTATTTATTTATTTTGATTAACTTGCAGGAAAGTTTGGAGCCTTTTTTGCGTCCATACCGTTACCAATCATGGCATCTATATACTGCATTGTATTATGTTATGTGTGTAAGTCTCTTCATCACATCATACATACAATTTCTATTAAGTTTAAAATTACTTTGTACAATAAATATCAATGCAATGCAGCTTCTGCGGGACTTAGCTTTCTACAGTTTTGCAACCTCAACAACTTCAACATTAAATTCGTTTTGGGATTTTCCATTTTCATGGCTATTTCAATCCCTCAATACTTCACAGAATACTATAACGGAGGTTGGCGGTCTGATCATCGTTCAAACTGGGTCAGTACATCTTCTTGTATACTTTAAGACGCATTTTTAACACTCTTTCACTAATTGACTAATCAAATTGGTTTTTGTTTCTTTGATTACTGTGTGAATTTAAAACAGATGGAAGATGTGCTAAGAGTGATATTCATGTCACACGCAACGATTGCGGGAATGATAGCATTAGTGCTTGATTGCACATTGTGTCGTAAGAGCGATGAAAGCAAGAGAGATTGTGGGCTGATATGGTGGGAAAAGTTTCGACTATACAATCTCGACGTCCGAAATGATGAGTTTTATAGTCTACCTTGTTGTCTCAACAATTTCTTCCCTTCTCATTGATGCTTTCACATATATAGTTCCTTCTATTCTTTTACCCTTTTGAATGTTTTTATTCTTCTTTTAACGTCTACCTAGAAGCTTATGGCGCTTGCTACATTCTTAAAGTTTTATTTAACTGGCTACATAATTATCTTTAATATTTCATTTGCCTTAATAGTTTGTTCGTTTATTACTAAACAATGTTCCAAAGTTTTGGGATGATCAACTAGATACATATAGCTAGGTGATCCACAGACCAATTTTTTTTTTTTTTTTTGTCAGAGACGGATTATCTAAAAACACATTATCCACAACAAACAAAAAACAAAACAAAAAACATAAGAAGAAGGTCAAACACTTGCGTCAAGACTCAGGATTAGAACCATCACCATTATCTCCCCTCTTATTCTTATTAGCCGTAGTATTCTTTAGAATCTGTAGAAAAGAAGACAGTAAAAAAACCATGAAAAAACATTGTGATCATAGTCAATGAAAACACAAGGATCTCAATCTCAAACTTGAAAAGATTAACAATGATGCTAGTGAAAGAATGGTGAGAGAGAGAGAGAGAGAGAGTAATATACATGTCTAAGCATTTGGTTCTCGTTCTGTAAAGTTGAGAGCCTTTCTTCAAGCTCAGAGTTTTTGTTCTCCAAGTCTTTCACTTTCTTCTCCAAATCAGTCAAGTAAGCCTTTTTTCTCTCTCTTGCTTGCTGAGCTGAAACTCTGTTCCTCAACAACCTAAAAGGGACAAAAATAAAAATAAAGAAGACTAAACAAGCCCCGTCAGAACCAAATCTACTGTTAAGCTCTGAAGGGTAAATCGGTCATAAAATACACAACCTCTTTAACCGTTTGTTCTCTTTATCAGCTGAGCTTCTCCCGCGTTTCCTCTGTCTTTCTCCCCCCGTCGTCTGAACCTGCTCCTGACCAGCCGCCGACGCCGAATTCCGGCCGGCGTTTTCTGTTCCGGTGATCTCTCCTCCGAATTCCGGCACTCTCCGTATCTCCTCGTCGCTTTCCATTCCTGCCGCAAAAGTGAGATTGTAAAAGACAAATTCGCAAGGGATTTGATATTTTCGATCTCGAGAATCAGATTTTCGATGGACCCAGAAAACCAAGATGGGAATTTTGTTCACCCAAATTCAAAAGGATCGAGCTTGAGGAAACACAAATTAAAGATCGAGAATCTGAGAGAAAAAAAAAAAGACCTTCTTTGGTCTCTAATGGTGGAGCAGAGCTTGATGATCTTTCACTACTTGATGGTAGAGAGTTTGCAGCTAAAGAGCTAGTCGTTTGTTCCTGCATTTTCCTTACTTCCGTAGAGATTCTATCTTCGAAGGAAGGAAAAAGAGCGGGACTTGCGAGAGGAGGGAGAAGAATCCAACAGCTGCGAGTAGAATTCCTAAGGAAAGAGATGAGTAAAGTAGAGCCATCAGATCTTTTACAGAATCGACGGTTAGAAATTGTGAATCGTGGAGGAAGATGAGCCATGAGTGGAATGTGATGATGAAAGGCACATGTGACTGGAACGTGGAGGAATCTCAGCCGTGGAAACTGCTATGAGGGAATACGTGGACCCCATTATTGAGCCATGAGGGAATACGTGGACCCCATTATTGTCCTCCAACTAGAAAGAGGTTTGGCCCATACCTTTTAAGATGACCAAGACAACTTGCAAAAATTTGATCCGAAGTTTCAAGGCTGATGAACAAAAACCCTTGTTCCCAAAAACATAAACGATTTTTAGTTTTAATATTAGTATATTACACGAATATTTATTCATTTTTTTTTTAAGCAACTCTCGCATCTGATAACTGATAAGCCTAATAAACGCACATGTGATCTGGTTTCATGCCTATGGAGATAGAGTGAGTGTTTGGTGCCTTGGTCTTTAAGCTATTTGCTCTCTGTAGCCTTAGTGAATACGCTGATCACACCTTTTAATAGCCTTTACCATCTATATATCTAATCAAGAAGATGTAAATCAAAACCGTAGCTTGATAATGATTTGAAATTGAAGCACACATTTCCCTTTTTCTCTTCAAAACATGTTTTTTTTATCTAGAAAGTTTAATTATATATGGCTCCTCTTTCCATTTTATTTCATACACAAACGAAACACTGATATATTCTAGAAACTTGTCCAATAGATGTCTTTTTTATTTATGGGTCACAAGTTTAGTTTTAGGTTGATATTTTTAAAGGCACCTAATTTGAATTTTACGTTTTTATTCAAAATATTATTTTCTTGAATAATTACTCAAATTTAAATAAATGTTTCTCGCAGTCAAATAAACATTAACCACTCACAAATTAAAAGACGTGCGTTAGCCTTGAGGAAAAAAAGGAATTTAAAGTTTAATTTATAATAAATTTATTAAATACCATGTTTAAAGATTACACTTGCAAATATTAAACTTAGCAAGAGTATCCTCCTGGACCACCATAATTGAAAAAGAATCCACGGTGATTACGATGGAATAGTTTTTCCTTACCAATTTTTAGCCCATAACATTTGGGACTATCTACCAACTCCTCTATAGGAAAAAAATCGAGGCTACGATGCTCATAGTTAGAACTCAAAACCCCTATATTTGAAAACATTGCTGATTCTTTATTCGGGAAATTACCATTACCCATAGGAGGACTAGAACCAGAAGGTGAACCTTGAACCATACCTCCAACCCCAGCCACATTTCCACCAACACTTAAAAGGTTAAATAACTCTTTTGGCAAATATCCAATATCTACGTTGTTCTCATTTGGTCCCAGTTGTGTGATCCACCAATTTCCTGTATTTTGGTCCTTTTTGCGTATAAAAATAAAGAAAAAAAAAATAAATAGTTTGTTAATATAAGAATTGCAGTGAAAAAAATGTAATAATTAAATTACTTGAAGGGCAAAGTATGCGAACTAGTTAAAGAGTTTTATGGTCAATACACATATCGATCACTAATTTGATTCTATAAGATTCAGAAATCCTTCATTATTGAGTAGGACTGACATATGTGAAATAATTATACATGCACAACATTAGGAAAATACCTGATGAATGAATCGATGCGACCAGACAGGTTTCCCTGGCGGAACATCAAAGGGTTGGGCTATGGGAATCACTGATGATACTTGAACAAACCCTGGACATGCCGTATTGTAACATCCTTTTCCATCTTTGCCCTATCAAAATCATATCCAATATTTACATGTTGTTTAATTTAAGGATTTATGCATTTAGGAAACAAAAGTAAATTGTCACATGCATGCGCACACCTGCCAAAATCCATATTTCCAAACACGTCCGTCGCCAAAAAGGCCTGGATTTGTCTGTCAAAAAAGACTTGCAATGACTATCCAAAAATTAAAAATGAATTAAGGGAAAAGAAAAGCAATTAAATGTAAAACTCACCATCAGTCCCGCTGCGATAATATTCCCTTCTTTATTCGGTCCAGTACTGCCTATATATATTGCACTAGATGAGGCTTGATCTTGTGCAACGTTTAGGTTATAACCATTAAACCACGCTTCTACACCATGAAATTGACCACTAAATGATCTTACTACAGCATGCTGCCAAAAGCCGGCCGGTTATAATAACATACATATAAATGTACATTAATACGTCAGATATACGTGGGAAAAAAATTGTTAGATTGAAAGGTGTTAGGAGAAAAGTGAATGCTTTTACATGTGTTCCAGGACTACCGCCTGATAGCGGATGGAAATGTTTTTCGGCAAAAAGTTGAGCATTTTTGACAAATTCTTTTGTAGTTCTCAACACAGGAACAGTTCCATCTGGACATTCTATTTTCTTCGTATATGTTTTATTGTCGCCAATCTGACTCTTTAATCTAGTTCTTGAAATTGATGGTTTCATCTTTTTGGAAAAAAAAGAAAAGAATATATAGTCAAATTGATCAATATCACATTTCATAAATAGAGAATGTACGTTGGAGACGAATTTCATTTCTTAAACCATGCACCTGGATCGTGTGGTTTTTGAGCAAGGGATGATCAAGTCCTGGTTGCTTATAAATATCTATGCAATCGTATGTCACATTTTTATCTATCTGCCAATAACAAAAAGAAGAAGAAAAAAAGATATTGATTTTTTTATAACAAAAATATAGGCAAAATGATGTTGAACTCAGCCCATGATATCAAAAAGATGATGTTGAATTTATCAAGTAGAAGGGAAACACGTGTCTAAAGTTTTCGTTTTGAGGCTAACCTTAATGGATTTGAGAGGCACCGCACCTTGATGATTGGAACGAACTGGAGCAACTGAGAATATAAGAGGTAAAAGATTCATAACAAGAGCCACCCTAATTCTATTTGACATTGTTTTTTCGTCTTCTTTTTTTTTTTTTTGATGAAAGGCTTACTGTTTTTGTGTATTCAAGACTGAAAATGCTCGTTATTTATGTACACAACACATCACCATGTCAAGGAGCGTATAGCAATATACTCCATATAAGGTAACATAGATATTCTGACAAAAGAAAGTAGAAATATTTGACCGAAGTTATTACAAAAACGTTATATCCATTTCTTTTGGGCTCGTATTATTAACGTTAAGAAATATTAGTTAATGTGTTGACCAAAATAAATTGTAGTCAATGAGAAAATATTTGGTGTCCCGCTATAAATTGTAGTTAATGTGATAAGCGGATAATGGTTGAGCAAAACATCCAGATTCCGAAATCCGGCCCGTTCGACCATATTTGCAAAAGGTCCACTTCGATTCAATCTTTTTTTCCAGATTTTACGTCTGTATTTACTCACCAACTTAATAAGTTTAATAGTATTAATTAAGATTATCGATACCGTTAGATCTTCCCACTCCCAGTCCTTAAATAAATAATGGAAAAATAAAACATTATAGTGCAAACAAAAATGTGATGCTAAGAGCCAGCAGACGAATCAGAGGAATGAGATATAAGAACGGGACCGGACGTCAAAGTGTCAGTGGCAACTCTGACACTCAGATTAATCCAACAAATCACATTTGTCCAAATCCAAGTTTCTTTTCTTCTATTTTTAACTTATAATTTTTTTTTTTAATATCTGAAATTCGAACGTCACCAAGCACGCTCTTATACTTCCTCGTATATCAACAAACACACTCTCACACTTTGCCATTGGAGGTCGTCTCAAGCTCTCAATTCAATTTTCTCAGCTAAGGTATCATTACATCTCTCGCGTGTAACGTGTTCTTCGTTTGGATCGATGATATTTTTTTTTCCTAGGTCGAGGTTTTCAGTTTCTAGATCTGTTTTGAGACTGTTTTATCTATAATTGAGCTCGTTTTTCTCTGTTTTTTCTATGTAATATATGTTTTCTTTTTGTAATAACTAACAAGGGATTTATTTACACATATGTTAGTGTTGCATTTTATATTTTAAGTGATTATATAACTACTTCTTGTTAAGATTATTTTAATTAAGAATAATATTAGAGACTTGAAACTTTATAGTCTCTCGTCTCTCCTACAGTAAAAAGAGAGAGAGTAAACAGTACTGCACAACCAAACACTAGTTGTTTTCATCCGCTACTTTGTTTTGTTTTTATATGGTAGATATTTAAACATTTCACTAGTTAGACACTTAGAGTATGTAAATCGCTGTATGCCCTAATAGATATCTTATGTTATATTTAAATAATAAATTGGGTTTAAAAATCTAAATTAAAGACCATCTTATTTTGCATGTGCATTACTATATAATTTGGGAAGAGAGATGACGGAAGATCCTAGTTTTTTTCCCCTTTCTCCAATATTCAATGACATCGTGACACATAGAGCCTGAAACCATCTCTAATTTGTTTTCAAATAAGAGACGTGTACAATATTTCAAATAAGAGACGTATACAATATATTTAATCAGTTTTAATGATAAGAAACTCAATGAAAACTAGTGGTAATCATGGTTTTAGAGTGTGCTGTTGAAAAAAAAGAGACTTAGAGTGTACAGTCAATTGATTTATTTAATCATAAAAAGATTAGATTGTAAGAATTTTTTTCTTTCAAATTTAATATATATTTTATTATGTTTATGAAGAGTGTTTTTTTATGAAAGTGAAAAAACTACAATTGTAACTTGTTTCAGTACACTGTTGTACTATTGTAGCTCACGCAAGTACTAATATCATCACAACCATTCAAACAATAATGACATATTTTGGTTACAAGCATTATACTGATTAATTTCAATTCAACTCTTTTTTTTTTAATAATTCGCTTCTTTCAAGAATTCTGAATGAAATTCCCACTTTCCTTTCATAAAATTTGTGAAAAAAAATTTGAATACTAATTTATGTTTATTTATATTTTGCTCATGTTTTGCTTATGTTTTTCTTATATTTTGCTTAATTTTGTATTTTTCAAAATATTATTAAATATTTCCTTAAAAATTTGTACATGTACTCTTTCTCCTAGATCTCTCAATACATCTCAATATATGTATGCTTATCTGATGATATGCCACAGACTATTAATTTGATTATTTGTTTGTTTTATTTTTATTTTCAACTGCAATGTATATAAATGCGAGTATATACAAGCAATTCTTCACTCAGTTTCTTAAAATATTCCTCATTTTAACGTTTCCAATTCTAAACTTTTTTTTATAGGCAACTTTATGACAGAGAGTAAGCCTCTTCTCTGAATGGAAAAGCGCGGAAAAAGGCAAGTTCCCCGAATATGGAAAAAAAGCTTAATAAAAGAGTGAGCTCAATATGGAAAAAAACTCAATATCTAAATTTTAAGGTTTATTAACATTCTCATCAGATTACTGGGAACAAACATTCGCATTTTTAAAACAAAAAAACATTCACACATTTTCTCATTCTTGGTTTTGAGAAATAGAGTGGAAGGTAAATGTCTCATCTTCACTCTATCGATTCTTCTGATTTCTGAATAAGGCTTTTAACCCAAAAAAAAGAAAGAAACAAATTTCAATTTCTCGTTTCTGCTGAACTTACAAAAAAAAAAACTTGGAAATTCTGTTTTCCTTTCACAGTTTTTGATTTCTGTTTTAAGGTATGCAATGAAAACTGTGTTCGGAATTTTTGTTCTTTTTCCAGGTTTCTCTTGCTCTAAACTTCTCGCGAAGCAACATGATAGAAATGTGTCTTTCTTCTTAATCGCAATGGAAAAAATGGTTGAAAAAAAGCTGAAACCTTTTTTCATTTTTTAGCACTTGCCCCAAAAAAAAAAACCGAACATTTTTGGTAAAGCAGGGAAAACAAAGAGTAAATAACTACCAAGTTATCGAAATCTGTTAAGAATTGAATCCCTCAATTCACTTTTCAATTCACTTCTTGTTCATTCGTTCACTACTCAAGAGACACCGAAATATTGACCCGGTTCACTAAAGCTACATCCGGGGGAGTCTACCGTGCTGCCTCACGTTCAATCGACATTACAAGAAAGAAGAATCTCTCACCGCCGTTTTTTTTTTAAAAAGAAAGAAGAACCTGAAGAAGAAGAACAAGAGAAGGAGGAGAAGAAGAACCCTAGAACCCAAGAAGATCTCTCTTACACTATCTAGCTGTCTCTTTCTCGCTATCTCTCTCAAGTCTCTGTCGAGAACTCTCGGAAGGAGAAAACGATGACTTAGAGAAACCATTTGTGTTTCTTAGGGATTATTTAAATTATATAGTTAAGTTAAGAAACCTACTAAGACCAGGTCCAGTAGTGGTCCGTTGGACGGATTTGGCTCGAGTTCATAGGCGAAATGGACTTAAAAAAAAAAAAAATGCCCAAAATCGACGGATCGGTCCGTCCGGAAGAGGTTGATGAACCCGTATCCCAGACACGTGGCGAAGCGTGAGAGAAGGAATTTTCGTGTCATGATAAGTAACTGTGTTTTAAAGTGAGTCATACATACCTCTCATCACTAAAATTGAATCAAAAATCGAAAATCTGTGTAACAAATGTTTAAGTATTTCTATATTTTAAAAATTGTGTGTTTGTATTTTTTTCTTAATAAATTGTATTTTTCTATAGTTTGCAATATATTGTATTCTTTTTTTAATAAGTGATTTTTATTTTAATTATAAAAAAATTTCAAAAAAAAAAATTAATATAAAATTCCGGATAAACCCCATTAACGGATTCACTACTAGAACCTCAAATTTAACCAGAGTTCATCACAAACGAAAAAAAAAATGATTTATTTAATCTGATGAACCCATAAGGGGGTTCACTACTGCACATGCTCTAAGAAATCTATGTTTTTTTTAAGTACATCAGAGAAACTTACATGAGTTTTTTTTTTTTTTTTTAAATTATATAGGAGAAGATTTTTATTTGAAATAACAATGCCATTAACGAAAGCTAGATTCGAGGAACTAAACATGGATTTTTTAAAAGGACGATCGAGCCAGTGAAGAAGGCTCTTAAAGATGCTGATTTGAAGAAATCTGAAATAGACGAGATTGTTCTTGTTGGAGGAAGCACTCGAATCCCAAAAATCCAGCAATTGTTGAAGGATTTCTTCGATGGCAAGGAATTAAACAAAGGGACTAACCCTGATCAAACTGGTTAGGTTTGGTTTTGGATTTCTCAGATTTAAATTCAATCTTTGGTTTATGATCATATAGGTTTGGTTCTTGGTCACTTATGACGCAAGAAAGAAAACAAAATTCAGGGGAGTGCCACAGGTAGAGGTGACGTTCGAAGTAGACGCAAGTGGGATTCTACAGGTGAAGGCCGAAGACAAAGTTGCAAAGACGTCACAGTCCATTACTATTACGAACAATAAAGGCCGTTTGACAGAAGAAGAGATCGGAGAAATGATTAGAGAAGCAGAGGAGTTTACAGAGGAAGATACGATTGTAAAGGAGAAGATTGATGCGAGTAACAAGCTTGAAACGTATGTGTACAGCATGAAGAGCACATTGACCGATAAGGAGAAGCTTGCGGAGAAAATAAGTGAGAAGAACCTCGTTTATTCATTTATATATAACAGACATGTACATTACACACACTACATTCAGCCAAAGCTCATATCACAAAGTCACTCATCATCAAAGGAGAGATAACTACATTCAGCCCTTTTATTCACTGTCTCTCTCACACTTCATTCTTTAAATTTCACACAAGTGTTGCCTTGGCGAGCTGAAGCGCTTTCTCCCGCCCGTAAAACTTCTCAACAATCGCAAGTGAAAACTCCATTGCAGTCCCTGGACCTCTGCTCGTTATGACGTTTCCGTCCACCACGACTCTGTGCTCAATGTGACTGGTCTGAGAGTTTGACTCTCACCACTGGGTGGGTAGTTGCCTTCTTACCCTATTACAAAATATGTACCTTATGTCTCAGTTTAATGACAACAAGAGTGATATAATAACGTTTTCACAACTCAAGTCACTGATTTGAATTTTGCACCTTGAGTAAACCATTAGGCTCCAAGACATAAGCAGGGGATGCGCAGATTCCTCCATATGGTTTGTTTTGTCTCTGCCTGTTTCTTTAAGCCCAGCCTGTAATCTTCAAGAGTTGAGCACAATGAAGCTATAATAGTGTATGCATAGCTGCTATAGGAGCTGCATCTAAAGGCTGTTCAATCTCTCTCACAAGATTCTAAATCAAACCTTTCACATATATCTTTCCTTGAGGGTCTTCCCACAAAACCTTGAGAATCTCATGAGGTATAATTGTTGTTGCTGGTCGACCCACCCACTTCATACCATCGATCTCCATACCATTTATGCTGTCAAAAAGAACAAAGACAGAAAAAAACAAAAACAAAAGTCAAAGACTTTCCCTTGTTATTTTCAGAAAAACGGATGTGTGTGTTCTAACCTGTTGAGAATAGTGTGCATGTTTGGCCGCTCAGAGACATCGAAATGCACATCTAATACATCGGAAACGGAAATAATACATCGAAATGTCTATCTAATGGATTTAGACAGAAGGAATTTCGATTTTGATTTCAATCGACTCAAACCACAAGCATCCGAGATGTAGATTAAAGAACAAATCGACGAGAGAGGAATCATAGATGAAATTGCTTACCTCCAATATAGCTCCGGCGGACATCTTTTTATCCAAAACGGCGAGAATCGGTGAAGATGCGACGGTGAGGCGATTTGGAGAAGGAAGAGTCGAAATGCTTTAGTCGGGAAGAAGGAAAGACAGGTTTCCCTGGCGGAACCCATTTTTTATTTAATCTTTTTGGCCCAAAATTGTTAAGAAACCCACTAAAATGCACCAATAAACATGCTCTTAATTCTTCTAAAACCCAGAAACATATATTTGATGAAGATGAAAACTCACGTGTATGACACGTGACCAATGAAGCCCATTGAGCTAGAAACCTTTTGTTTCCACCAGAAGCTTTCAGTACTTGTAATAATAATAAGTAGCTTCCTTCTTTTTCCATAGACCATCATTATCGCTAACACCCCATTAAGGGTTTTTATATTTTTTTTATTATTAATTTTGGAATAAGAGTTTAGATTAAAAACCTTCTTATTTATAATGGTCCATTGGTAAAACCGAGATAAGGTTTCTTAAGCAAATTTTTTTTAAAAAAAAATAATTTAAAACAAAGATAATAATTTGATTATAACATAAACACATTCTTAACATAAAATAGAAATTAGCATTCTTAACATAAACACACTCAGACATAAAAGGAGTATGAGAACAATACTCCATTTGGAAAGAGATAGAAGAAGCAAATAGATGAGAGCTTATGAAACAAATAAGGAGAAAGAGAATGAGAATAACAGAAAAGAGTCTTAGAAGAAATAACCAAAATGAGAAGAAGAACATAGAGTTAAGGAGAATGAGAATAACAGAGTCTTCTGCATTAATAAAAAACAAAGAAGGAAGACAAGCATTGAAGATGCATTGAAGAGAAGTAGATGAAGCATTGAAGCAAATAGCACTCAAGCAACCTATTTTTTCTATCTATCTACGTGAACCAAAAGAGCATTGAAGCTCATTGAGAAGACATTTATCTAACTCTAAACCATGCTTTACATCCAACTTCACACCAACTAAAATCATTCCATCATTTATTACCCTAAACACCATCTCTAACCAACTATTTTCTAAAATTAACTAGGTATTAATGAGAGAAGATGTGAGTTGAATACATACCTTTGTCACTAGGCATCATTTGAACATTTATGGTGAGAAGTGTGTGAACAGACTAGCCTGCGGTTCACCTTCCTCAATAGCTAGTTCTGCATAAGAAAAAAATACAAAGTTTTATCAACCTTTGCATTTCAAAACTTTAACACCGTCAAACAAAAAACCATCGAACAGGTTAAGACCATCGAACATGTTCAAAATTCTATCGAATATATTCAAAACTTATAACAATTCTAGTTCAATTACTGAATCATTCAAATAACATCAACACATCTTTCATAACATCAACACATCATCAAGCCTATTTCAGATATATAAACCGATATAGAACATAAAACAGATTGAAACCGATGACAAACTAAATCTTCCAACCATAACCTATTTCAGATGCTCTGATTGAGCAAATCAAGGGAAGAAACCGACATGCAGAAACCAGTGAACGGAGTAGGTGAGAACTTATCTGGGAATTTGGTGAACATGCAAAAACCATCGTTTCGTCGATTTGGCAAAAAAGGAGCGGAGGATACGACCAGCACCAACGATTCACCGCCGTCACGGAGCGGAGAAGACGACCATCGCCAACGAAATCGGGACGAAAGACACGTTGGAAAGGATTTTTCTGGGCAGATTTCTCGGTTTCGATATGGGAAAGGTCGAAGAAACACCGAGCAAACCGAAAGATGAAGCCCACGTTTTTTTAACCAATCAGCAGGACACACCTGTCCAAGAAGAATCGTTTCTCCAGGCCCCAAATAAGAATCGATTTTTTTGATTTTGGGCCATAAAACATTTTTTTTAATTCAAAAAGGCTAAAGAAACCCAAATAAGCCACCCCGATAATGATGCTCTTATATTCAGCTCCAACTTCTTCTTCGAACTTTTCTTCAAAAAAGGCTTTCAAGTTGGATCAACTCCAACAAAATCGTTGAGTTTAGTGAGCCTTTGCTGGATCTCCAAGTCAGTAGCTGAACCTAAGGTACTGTTCTCACTCTTTTCCTCTCTCTGGCGTCACTGGATTTATCGGTCTTTAGTATTAGCGAGATTTTGGGTGTAACTTTTTGGAAATCGAAGCTTGAAATTGATTGAGAGAGCCAAACCCTAAGAATTGGTTTTGGGGTGTCTTAGGTTGGATGATATTCTAATAAATTATCCCAGGTATAATTGCAAATACCCAACTACTTCTATATCCCTGAATGGTAGCGTCAATGTGTACTCATTACACTGCAGTGTATATTATATAAATCCGAGTAGTTTGTTAATTATCTCTGAGAATTTTTTTTTTTATGATTCAGGCAAGAATGGGACACGAACAGCTTGACGTACCAGAATACCCAGATCTCGGTGCAAGTCCAAAACTGATTCTTTTATCAGTTTTTGGGTTTTTCCTGTTTGTTCTTCTATCCTTCTTCTGTATTTGTGTAATACGACGCAAATGCAGTGCGTCTGAAAACGCACAGATCCACGGGATCGAACTCCAACCCTGAAAAAGGCGGGAAAAAGTTGTTACTTTATTAGATATTAAATATTTGTTTATGTCAGTTATTCGTTTGAATAATGAAAGCTACATGTTGTATACATTAATATGTATGAAGTGAAAGACGCACTCGTAAATTTATACTTTAATTTATCTTTTTTTTGGTCTTTATTAAGCGAAATTAGAAAATTCAGAAATTCTAAATTTCTTCCTATCTAATATCTCTAACTTCAGATTCTAATTATAGAAAATGTAATAACAATCTTAAAAAAAAAACTAGGAATGATTCTAATTATAGAATTTTTTGATGATGTATAAACAATCCTAAAAAGACAAAAAAACAAGCTAGAATTGAATATTTGAATCAAACTCTAATCAGACCACACATATTCCTATTTATTTTTGTTTAGAGTTCGATCAGAGTTTTTGTAGTTGTGGATGGTTGTGGTTGGTAAAATTATCACACTAGAAAAAATAGAAAATCTTGTTTAAATAACTTTACAAATCATTTCCTATAGATATGAAATTATATATATATATGTATAAATATGTATTTTATTAATTGCAAAATTAGTTTGTTACAATTTTTTTTTTTAGAAAGTTACATAGTCAAACAAGATGACAGGTATGTTATTTCAGCGGAGTTTATAGAGAAACAAACTGAAGCTAAAGTACCTATAGTTTAGAGTGAACTCCATAAAGAAAGTACTCTGAAGAATATTAATATTCTGAAGAATACTAAAGAACAATTTGGAATTTATTTGAGTCGGGGTTGTGCAAAAAGAAATAATTAAATTAATTGAAAATTTTTTAAAATTTTACATCATACATTAGACAAATCCAGCCGATTTATGTATTGGAGCAATTTTTTTTTCTGTTTATTACATTACTAGACACAATTTTGAGTGATGTTCTTGACAATTGAAATAAAACATGTCATTATGAAATTTATTAGTTTTTTAAATAATTATTTAGTATTTATTTATAATTTTTTATTATTAATTATTTTTAACTAATAATTTTGATATTTAGCATAATAATATAATTTTATATTTTTTATAATTATATATTATGTTTATTTTGGTAATTTATATTTAATCGCTAAAATATATGTTAGTTCTCAGTAAAAAATGTTCCATTTTCAACTGTTAAATCAATTATATTTGTATTAATAACGCTCAAAACTACAATTATCCATAAACTCCTGTATTAATAACCGCAACTGTTACATTTAAACCAGTAAAGCCTATAATCATGGAAGTAGGATATATAATAGTATCATCTAGTACTATTTATTACAAAATACATGTTCTTTCTTTTTTTTTTGAGTCAACACAATAATTACATTATAAATTTATGGACTATCTATTGATTACAAACCAATGAACCAAATAAGTAAATTCCTTTTTTTTCTGGTCAAAATACTATCATTAATGTTAGAAAATCTCAAAATATACGTTTGAACCGTAAGGACCAATTTCGTTTATAATATAAGGAAGCCTCATCATTGTCGTATCACCTTTCCATAGTAATTAATCTCAGTCAAATAATTCTATTGTCTCCATAAAGAAAGTAACGTTAATTAACAATTCGTTTAAGATTCTTTCCTTGACTATATAAGTATATTTGCATCATTCAGAAAACGGAACTAGTAAAATGTCTTCCGGAATTAGGATAGTAAACCATATGGCTCTTCTTCTTAAGCTTGCAGCTCTTTTCTTCTTCTTCTCAGCAGCGTTTGCTCGTTCCAATCAAACTGTCGGCTCTCTCAGATCCTTCAAGGTTATTCCATTATTTTTACCTACTCAATTGGTTTCACATACTCTCACTTTAAATTTTGTTAATATAATCTCCTTCTTTCTTGTTGTATTGCAGCTAAGCGAAAACGTAACCTACGATTGCATAGATATCTATAAGCAACCATCACTTGATCATCCTTTGCTCAAAAACCACAAAATTCAGGTGCTTTCTCTTTAGGACTACTGTTTTCTTCTTGTCTCAAATTATTTAAAAGAGCACTTTTAAACTAATTAAATAGAGAAAAATAATGTACTTCAAATCTTAATTATTCTTTTGGAAGATGAAACCATCAGTTCCAAGACCTGGATTTAAGAACCAAACTGATGACAACGAAACATACAAGAATAAAATAGATTGTCCAGATGGAACCGTTCCTATACTGAGAACTACAAAAGAATATGTATCCAACGCTCAGCGTTTCTCGGAGTTGCATTTCAATCCTTTAACGGCCGATAGCCCTGGAACACATGTAAGCATTCATCACTTGTCTAGTTCTCTTCAATACAAAATTAAAAAAAAAAACAGTAAACAAATTGTTATGTTTGCTTATTATAGATATCTGGAGTGAGAGCAACAAGGGGAGCCCCTTATCATGGTGTTGAAGCCTGGTTTACTGTATTTGAACTGAACATCGCCAAAGACCAAGCTTCTTATGCTTCTATCTATCTTGGAACCGAGACCAATTTCATCTCAGCAGGGTGGATGGTACTTTTACAAACTTATCAACATAAATATTCTTTAAAGTATTACAAGCTTTTTATCATAAATGTTCTTTATCATAAACTTTTATCATAAATATTCTTTAAAGTATTACAAGTGCTCATGATTTGCAGATAAATCCAGGTCTATTTGGTGATCAACGTGTGTGGTCTTACGGATTTTGGAGGGTGGATCATCTCAAATAATTAATGTATATATATATTATGGTTTACATAATCAACATCTTTTTGAATTCCAGTTCCTTCGACTGTCTTAATAGGGCAAAGGTGGAAAAGGGTGTTATAATTTGATCTGTCCAGGATTTATTCAAGTATCCCAAGATGATCTGATTGGTTTCCCAAATCCACCTTCTTCATATGTTGGGTCGTACCGTTTTTCTATTCATCAGGTACTCTTATGTTCTTAATCAGGGTATATTTTATACTGTATTTGGTTATTTCTAATATTCGAGTCAGAAATTTATGACACTTGGTGAACATCTTCTTGGTTCGATAAATTAACCCATTGATTTATTTGCATTATATACTTTGTACTACAAAAAAATATTTTCCTTATTAACTAATGTTTTTTGTTTATTATTCTATTTGCAACAGGATAAACAAACAGGGAATTGGTGGCTTACTGAACTTATAAAAAACAAGCCTAATGTTGACATCGGATATTGGCCGAAAGAGCTATTCGATAGTTTAAGTGATGGTGCAAAAATGGTTGGAGCTGGAGGTACCGTTCAAGCTTCTCCTTCAGGTTCAAGCCCTCCTATGGGTAACGGTCAACGACCATCTAGACATTTTAAGGACTCAGGAGTTTTCACAAATGTTGAAGTTTTGAATTCCAAGTATGAGCGACGTAATATCATTTCTGGTCCGGTTGATGCGTTACTAGATAGTGAAAAATGTTATGGGTTACGATTTGGTAATAATTTGTTTTCTTATCTTGGTTTCTATTTTAATTATGGTGGTCCAGGAGGAAACTCGTGTGGAGTTTGACATTTGTTATTTGAATCACATTTGATATGTAAGATTTTTTTTTTCGGAATAAAAAGGCAATTGATTACTATTGTATACTTTTCCATTCTCTTAAGAATGTGCTCTTTCCATGAGTTATATATAACTAAAATAATATCTGTTTGTTTTGGCATTATATTTACTAGTACTTTATGAAATTACTACCTTGTCCTATTTGGGGATGAACGGATGTCTAAGTTCTCGCTTTGACTTTAAAATAGAAAGTTGCAAAGCCTTTTTCAACACATACAAAAATGTACAGATTTTATTAATTTTTTAAATTAACATTTTATTAAATTATTTTGCTTTTAATATTTGTTTAATATGTATCTTCTAGTTAGTTATTAAAGTTTTATCATTTTAATTATTCATGATCAATATTAGGACTACATACAAAATATAAATGTATAAATAATTTTGAGGTTTATTATTAGAAAATAACATTCTTAAACTTCAAATATGAGGTTTTCCTATATACCTCATAAATTGTGTATCTCTTGGAAATGCTGTTGGGCTAAATTCTACATGTCGGCCTAATGCAAAATTTTAAAATGAACTAGATGTGCAAAACAAACCCTGAGCCATGAGTTCGTCATGCCAAACTGATGAAAACCCAAAACAAAAAAAAAACTTCACGTTAACCTGCAAATTTATTAACAAATGATCATGGCAAGGAAAGGAATAATTAACCAGAAAGTATCATAAAACTCAAACTCCATTGACAAATGTTGGTAAAATAACACCAGTCATGTTCATAAATAATTAAAAAAAAAACAAAAACAGAAGATTAAGGAAAAGGTCCCGGGTGATACTTCCCTCACTTGGGTATAGATATATCAAACCTAACTCAGATTCACCAATAAAGCAAATTGTAAGAGACCAATAGACCATTGCCAAATCCTAGGCCTCATTACCATAACTAACAAAATTTCTTCCATCTGACTAATAATCCTTGAAGCTCTTATTCCAAACAAATGTTAACTTAAATCAAAAATCATAAAGTTTAATTTACCAATCAAAAATTCTTCAACTTTTATTAATCCTCTGGCTCGTTCTTCCTCCCACCACCTTCATTTCCTTCCCTATCTTCCAAAAGCCGACCACTCTCTTCATCAATCTGCTGAGCAGTCTTCTGTGCCTCTTTGGCCTTCAACGCTTGCAGTTTCGCGTGATTGTAATACGCAACGCCCAAAAACGCGATCCCATAACCGAAAAGATTAACCGGAGTCACAGTGTCCTTAATAACCGACCAAGAAAAAGCGATCAAGAGCCAGTCCTTAACCACACCAGCAACATTCATGGTCAGAGCAGAGGTCTTCCCAACCAAAAGAAACACAGCAAGATTCAGAGCAAACGCACAGAACGAGTTCGTCCCAAAAATCAAGAAATCGAAATGGAAGGTGGACGTATCTCTCAGAACCGGAAACTCCACAACAATCCATGGAACAAACAAGAAAGCCAAGCAGCAAGGAGCAACGTAATACAAAGAAGTGATCGGATTCAAAGTAATTCCTTTAGAAGTAAGCAAGATCTGAATCATTACCAACCGCGTCGCCTCAAACGCAACCGCACCTAGCTGAAGAACCACACCCCAAACGTCGAACCTAGCTTCTCCATAAGCAGCGATCGCAACGCCGAAAGAGATGGATAACATGTTAACCATCGTCTCCGATTTGAAACCTTCCTTCTTGAACAAAACGCCGATGGAGTAAACAGCGACTGGCATCAAGGCCTTGAGCATCTGGATAAAGGAGACGGAGAGGTAAATGTAAGCGGAGTTAGAGAGCCAGAGAGAGAGTGAGTACAAGGCTCCAATGGGGACGACGGATCTGAGGTAAGTGTCGCGTGACATGGAGACTGGCTCGACGAATTTGAAGACCTTGATGAGGAGGAAAGCTAACGCTGAGCAAAAGGACATGTGGATCATGGTGAGAGAGACCGGGAAAGGCCAAGCGTACATCTTCTTGTCGAGGATGTATTTGTTGTAGACGATCACGGTGAAGCTTAGGAAGATCCATATCGCTACGTATGTGTAGGAGAGGACGATGTTCTTTATCACTCCTTCGCTCAGTGATTTTCCTTTCCCCATATTTTGTAGATTTTTGTGTGTTTCTCTCCGGGACGGTGGTTCTGCGGCGGAGACGGTGGTTGTGGTGGAAGTTTTGTGTGAATTTTGGTGAGATCCTGAAAATACGTTTTCGGAGTTTACCTAAAGACAAGAGACTACCACGTAACCGAAGTGCTTCACCAATTTATAACTCTTTTTTTTTTAATGACTGAGTATCATTAATATTTAATAATTATTCATATTCCTGTAGATAATGATACAATTATAGGATATATCCATCAATTCTAATTTTAGAGTAGATACTTTGCACAATATAACACTTTTTAAGACTTTGGAAAATTTTTTTCTTTCTCAAACACCAATCTGTTTGATATATACACTGTCGCATAAACAATTAACATACGCAATTTAAATAACTAAATCACAAAACAGAATAAATATCTTTCCCATTTTAAATATGTATCCGAGAAAATTAAATGATATTGATTAGATCGAAAATATAAAAAAATATCATAATAAACACTTTATGTAAAGGGTTTGCGATTTTTAAACTCTTTATTTTTTTGTGTGCAGATACTCCATTAATTTGTAAACGTCGCTTGCTGTTTTGAGTAATTGAGTTGGTTCCCCCTCTTATTTTCCCATTCCGTCCCATTTTATTTCTAAAAAGGGAATTCAATTTTTTGACCGATATGAAAACGCATTCTCGTATATGAATATGATTTAGAAAGTCTAAAACAGAGATGTATACCTTTCTAAAGAAGAAAAAACAAGATAATAAAGAACGGGAGGAGGATTTTACACACACCATATATATGTGGTAACTGGTAACCATGTTAAAACAATAAAAGCTTGCTTGGTCGAGGAGGTAGGACTAACATTCGAATCACAAGAATCTGATTCGCAGATGTGTTTAAAAAGAGTGACAAGTCTCTTTCACATTTAGTGTTTACGTACTCTTCTTTTAAACTAATTTATTATCTTCCCTACCATTTTGTACCTTCTTATCATGTCTGGTCTACTCCATAATCTCCTCTATGTAATTATATCAATGCCGACAAAGTCAGCAGATATTACTAATTAGCACTCTTTAGAAATAAAATATGTTGGGAAAGTATTAATGAAAGCTCTGGATTATACCCTTGATTATTATTCTCCCTCTTTTTTGTGGTTTTCTTGGTCATCTAATTCAAACGATTCTCCTTTAGACCATCAGTGGAAGCAGAAGCAGGACAAGTCCAGTTGAGCAACTCCTCGATCATCTGCATTGCCATGTGATCTTCTTCCTCCACGTCTTCGTTTCTTTTCTTTATATTACTAATCCCAATTCCACCGCCGGCACTTGCGTTGACGCCGTCACCGAGTTCAACAAGCTTGACCCAGTTTTGACTCGTTTTCGACCCGGCGCGTTTCTGCCACACGCCGATGTGTGAGCTGTCGTTGTCGAGGCGGAGACACGTCAGATACGGTGTCTGGTCTTTACAGTTCTTCCTTAGCTTGGCGTTTAGGAGTTCTGATAACGATTTCGGCGACCTTAACGGAGAGTTAGCGTCCGGAGAATCTAAGCCGTTGGATTTGATGACAGGAAAGTTGGTCTTTGCGTTCTGACCGTTCATTAGAACCGCAGCTTGGTCGTAGGCTCTAGCCGCTTCTTCCGCTGTGTTGAATGTTCCTAGCCACACCCTTCTCTTCCTGATCACATGCATATAAATTGAATTAAAAGTGTTTAAAAATCATAATACATTTTTTTTTATAAACCCTATCGGCTGATCCGGTCGACCCCGGTAGGAACGCACCGAAGTGCTATAATGTGGACTTTTCCCTGGTTCAACGGTTCAACGGACACCATGAGCTTCGAGCGAACTCGAGTCAATGGGTCATGAGATCCATGAGATCCAAATGGGTCACCATACTACCTGTTCCGAGTTTGAAATGCCTTCCGACTAATGCCAAGGATAGTCAGATCGCCTGTTATTGGACTACCAGTTTACCCACACAACCCTTCCCTACCAATGGACCACAACGATGCGGGCAAAATAATAATACATATAGCCTAATAATATATACCAGTGCGTTGAATTAAGTGTTTTATAAAATTTGACATATAGCCTAGTAATATATACCAAATTCTTTGCTAGACAGGTTGTTTCAGTTATTAATAAAACCGTATACCGTATACATGCTTTATTAATTATTATATTTATAGTACAGTATATAGAAAGAGGATGATAGGGCACTAAAAAATGTGAATGCTAATAAAAAAACTAGGAAGAATTTATATGATGTATATATACGCATGGATGTATGAATATAGAGAAAGTCATACATTTCAATTGTATTACAATGCACGTATATACGTATAAAAAAGCCATCACAACAAAAACATAAAAAATGAAAAAGCCTTTGATCTCATGTACTGTACACATACTGACATATGTAATTATATCAATGAATGTGGTCTCCTTATATCTCGTAAGTGACCAATTGAAATTAATATTGGACAAAACTGAGGAAAACGATTTATATAAAATCAATTTATGAATCTTTGAAAGTTTAATAATTAGTGACAGTTACTTGAATGTATGATCGAATATATATGTATTATGTATACACTATATATAGATGCTGCATAAACACAATATATATTGTGTATGTGAATGTTTGTGTTAAAGAGAAGGAGAGAGAGAGAGAGAGAGCTGACATGAGAGGATGACGAATCTCAGAGACCCAAGAACCCCACTGACGCTGGCGGACACCTCGGAACTTCTTCGAATGTCCCATTTTGATGTTAGAAATTAAGGTTCTTAATTTTCTCTGTGTTTTTCTGACATGAACTCAGAAAAGCAGTGAGAGAGAGAGAGAGAGATTCCTCTTTTCTGATCTCTCTACCTTCAACTACTTTGCTTTTTGCACGTCCTCTCTACTTATTTATTGTCCTCTATTTCTAGCTCCCGTGCCATGGGGGTAATATATATGCTCCATCTGTAATTTTGTAATTTCCAATTTACTCTCTTCTAAATTCTCATGTCTTTTTATTCGTTAAATTATGTTATCACTCATGCTTTCTTTTTTTTTCAAATACGACGTTGTATTTTTTGTTAGTTTTAAAAAGGTCTATTGCATATAGGATGTTGGTGTCATTTATTTGCATTCATGGGTAGAGTATTTGTGAATGATTTTCAACATGAAAGCGTTAATCTTATTATAGCAACTAATTTTTTCTTATAAGGAGTTTTCAATAGTTAAATAATAAATACGAGAAAATGATTAAGTATCGGTAAACATAATTTCTGAGTTAATTTATGACATTTTCACAGTCCACATATAAAATTAAATACCTGCCTATAATTAAATACACTTTTATGAACAATTTCTGAGTTGATTGTTCTACAACAGGTGTAAATAAACTTTTTTCGGTTTGATGTCTTCACGACAACGAATGGTACCAAGTGATGTTTCTTATTGCCTACGAAACGTAAGAATTTTCCAATTCGTCTATTTCCTCATTTAGGAGAATATCTATAAGAATTTTTTTGTGTTTTAATATAGAACGCGTTTTAAGGTGGTACAAGGCCTTAAGCAAAATATCGTTATAGGGCACTGTTTACAGCCAATCAGACTAGTGGAAGTTTGTAAACAAAATGCAAATCAGGTTATATAATTCGTCAATTTTCTCTAACATCCATTCCCGAGTTATTGATAATGATTTCTCATGTGTATTCAATAGTTCAAATATGTGTTTTTTTATTTATCAACTTAAATTAATCCTAAAATAAATGAATGTGATTTACAATTTTTAAGATTATGGAAATCACACACATCTTTCCCTCGAATTATCAGTATTAAATTTAATAGCAGTACCTAAAAAGATACCCTTGTATATCTAGTACATTAATCAAGATTCTTTTTGGAATTCATCTAGTTTTTGTTTTTAATCATAAGTAAAAAGAAGAAGAATAGCCTTGTTAGTTAATAACTAAATAATTAATTTAATGAAACTAAAGAATTGTCGGTGAGATGCGCGGTAAAAGTCCACGGATATTTATAGAAGTAGTTGTGCATTAAATTTAATGTTATAAAACCTAAAGGAGACACAGAACTATTTATTTAAACCTATGCCAAATGTACCACCCGCTATGGAGTAGTATCAAACAAAATAAATAAATTTGAAAATATTTAAGGATGTGACAAACATAGGAATGACAGATACCGGCACTTGACGTACTAGATGTAATTTTGTTCTCAATTCTGTAATTTTGAGAATAATTTGAGTTGTTTTGAGAAAAGTACTCAATGTTTTTGCATTTTATAAAATATCTTTCAAATCTTTAGAAAAGTAAATGAATATACTTTTTTAAGTGAAAATAATTCACTTCACTCTGTATACTGTAGGATTTGGTAAATTTTGAAAATGATAATTTTTATTTTTAAGAAGAAGTGGTGCATCAGTTATCTTTACTATTTCTCTCTATGATATTATATATGACGATGAGGACATTCAAGGTGCCTATGAAAAAAAAACGACGATTAAGTTTAAAAAAAAAAGTCGATGAAGAAGTTTTTCGTATACAATGAAAGGGATCGACGACTTGGAAGGTCAGATTTTAATTGGGCTTTATAAAAGCAAGGCCCGAAGAAAAATACGTATCATCACGTCATAGTGGAAAGATTCCAAGACTACTCATTGGACGTAAGACAAATTTGGTTCTGTAAATGAAGAATTTCTTGTTTAATGGTCTCTTCAGTAGACGAAATTTAGAATAATAATGGCATATGAAATGGAATAAACTGTGTACATTATAGATGAAGAAAAAACATTGTAAAAGTGAGTCGTCAGACTAATGTCCAAAAGAAGAATCTGTTTTGGCCTACAAGAAAAGGTTTACGTAAGAAGGCATATTGTCTCAAAATCCATTAACGGACTTCATCATTTTCTTCTTGTAATTCCATGCAGTTTCCTCAAGTAATCCACAATCCTAATCCAAACGTTTCATTTTCAAATTCGATTTTCTCCTTATATATACTTATAGACTAACTTTATGTCTACATACTTTAATTGATACAAGAAATAGTCATTCAAGAGAAAAAAATATAAATATAGTTTAAAAAGCGAATAGAATAGTTTTAAAGTTAAAAATGGAGGAACAGTTGCTGCTTCATGGAACTCTTGAAGTGAATATATATAGGATCGATAAATTGCATCAACGCACTAGATTTAATTTATGCGGCAAGGTAACCCTTCAATAATTTCCAACAAAAAAAAACAATTAAACCCTTAAGTTATCCATATTGTCGGAATTTTAAAAAGTTAGTTGTTGATAATTTAAATCCACATGATTAATAGGGGAACAAGGAGCCGAGGGGGAAGAATATCAAATCCAAAATAAAGAGACTAACGGGCTCATGCACAAGTTTGTTAGGAGGGCATCTCTACGCAACCATTGACCTAGACAGGTCAAGAGTAGCTCGAACCATGATGAGACGCCATCCAAAATGGTTCCAATCCTTCCACGTCTACACCGCACATTCAATCTCCAAAATCATATTCACAGTCAAAGAAGATGAACCAGTCGGTGCGAATTTGATCGGCCGAGCTTATTTACCTGTAACTGAAGTCATCACCGGACGGACTATAGACCGATGGCTCGATATCTTAGATGAACAAAAGAGACCGATCCAAGGTGGTTCGCAAATCCATGTCCGTGTGAAGTTCAATAACATAAAACAGGACGTGAACTGGAACAAAGGTATCATATTACCTTCTTTCAAAGGAGTTCCTAACGTATTTTTCAACCAAAGAGAAGGTTGCAAGGTTACGCTTTACCAAGACGCTCATATTCCCGACGATTTCCCGGACATTAATCTGGGAGGACAAGCGATTTACAAGCATCATCGGTGTTGGGAAGACATCTTCGATGCCATATGGAATGCAAAACATTTGATATACATCACGGGTTGGTCGGTTTACCCTGACATAACACTGATCAGGGATCCTAAACGGTCGAGACCAGGAGGGAACATGAAGTTAGGAGAGTTGCTGAAGAAGAAAGCCGAAGAAAACGTGACCGTGCTTATGCTTGTTTGGGACGATAGAACTTCTAACGAAGCATTTAAGAGAGACGGCTTGATGATGACTCATGATCAAGAAACTTACGATTACTTCAAGAACACGAAAGTGCGTTGCGTTCTCTGTCCGCGGAATCCGGATAACGGTGGGAGCATTGTTCAAGGGTTTGAGGTGGCTGCGATGTTCACTCACCATCAGAAAACCGTTGTGGTGGACGCTGAAGTGGACGGATCGAAAACGAAGAGAAGGATAGTTAGTTTTCTTGGAGGGATTGATCTTTGTGATGGGAGGTACGATACTGAGGAGCATCCTTTGTTCGGTACTTTGAACAATGTTCATTCCACTGACTTTCACCAGCCGAACTTTGATGGCGCATCGATTAAAAAAGGCGGTCCACGTGAGCCATGGCACGATATTCACTGCAAGCTCGATGGTCCTGCGGCGTGGGATGTTTTGTATAATTTTGAGCAGAGATGGATGAAACAAGGTATGAAAATAAACAACTAGCTAACACTAGGCTTCAACGGTTTGTTTTTTAGTTTTCATGTTATAAAGACTTTACCAAAAAAAATAAAAAATTATATGTGTTATAACGTTTAGGTTTACATTTTATAAAATGGTGATTTTCTCCTAATAAACCCACACCATTTTAAACCTTACACAGATTTTTTCTTTAATTGCAGATTTTTTTTTTTTTTGTTTGAAGGTTAACCAAAAAAAATTCTTTAAATTAAACGTGTGAAAATACATTTAAAGAAATATATTTTGCGACTGTTTTCTAATGTTGAAAAAGAATAACGGATGTAAATCAAACTCTTAAAATAATGTTTGAAATTATGGTAACTAACCCTAAACAAAAGTCATTCTAGAAACTCAAAGAAATCAATCATCTTGTGTGTTAAATTACAGGCAGTGGTATAAGGTATCTTATATCGATGGCACGGCTCTCAGAGATCACGGTTCCGCCATTGCCAATTGTGGAATCAGACAATGCAGAAGGTTGGACTGTTCAACTTTTCCGGTCGATAGATGATGGTGCGGCTGAAGGGTTCCCAGAGGATCCACGTGAAGCTTCAAGCGTTATCACTGGAAAAGACAACGTGATCGAAAGAAGCATACAAGACGCTTACATCAACGCCATAAGGAGAGCCAAACACTTTATCTACATTGAGAACCAATACTTCCTCGGAAGCTCCTTTGGATGGAGCTCTAGAGACGTTAATCTGAACGAGATCAACGCTTTGCACCTCATTCCCAAAGAGATTTCTCTCAAGATCGTGAGCAAGATCGAGGCAGGCGAGCGGTTTTCAGTGTATATTGTGATTCCATTGTGGCCTGAAGGAAAACCTGGATCTGCATCGGTTCAAGCAATACTAGACTGGCAAAGGAGAACAATGGAGATGATGTATACAGATATCATCATTGCTCTTCGCAGGAAAGGTTTAGATGCAAACCCTAGAGACTACCTATCGTTTTTTTGCCTCGGGAACCGGGAAGTTAACAAGGCGGGTGAGTACTGGCCTCCGGAAAAACCAGAGGCTAATTCTGATTACGCAAGAGCTCAAGAATCTCGTCGGTTCATGATCTATGTCCACTCTAAAATGATGATTGGTAAGTCAAATCTACCTTGCATGGCAAGAAAAATTAGTTTAGAACTTGTCTTTTTTAGTGTGCCATCAAGACCTAGTTAGCCCGTAAAAAACCTATATAACAATCACAAGCTCTCGTTACAAAGTTTCCATCTCTATGCAGTTGATGATGAGTACATAATAATAGGATCAGCTAATATTAACCAGAGGTCAATGGATGGAGGCCGAGACTCAGAGATCGCAATGGGGGCATACCAACCTAACCATTTGCTATCTACCAATCAATTAATGAGGCCGACAGGCCAAGTCTTTAGCTTTAGGATATCACTATGGCTTGAACATTTACGGATTATAACTAACGTATTCCAATTTCC
Source organism: Eutrema salsugineum (assembly GCF_000478725.1). Taxonomy (NCBI): domain Eukaryota; kingdom Viridiplantae; phylum Streptophyta; class Magnoliopsida; order Brassicales; family Brassicaceae; genus Eutrema; species Eutrema salsugineum. The sequence continues at coordinate 3,566,211 of NW_006256547.1, read as the reverse complement.
TGAAAGCGAAGAGTGTATAAGAATGGTAAATGCAAAGGCAGACGAGCTATGGGGACTATACTCAGCACAAGAGTACCCTCGAGATGACGATCTACCAGGGCATTTGCTTAGTTATCCGATTAGCATCGGTAGCAACGGGGAAGTAACAAGTCTTGCTGGTGCTGAGCTCTTTCCTGATACTAACGCAAAAGTTTTAGGTGAAAAATCTAATTATCTCCCTCCCATCCTCACTACGTAGGTGATGTAATTTGCATCGCATACTATGATAATGTGTACGTAATTCCGGTTTACATGTGTTAGCATTGACTAACCAATCTTCTGCATTCTGTTATGTTATGTCCACGATATATGAATGTCGATGCAACGATACATGCATGCTTATATAAAAATGTTACAACAATAATACATATATCATTTAGAAAATTTCTTTCTCTGAATCGATTTAGTTGAAAGCTAGATTCGGCGGCGCCACCCCGAGCACCGACATGCCAATCCACTGGTGTTAGTCTTTAAAAAAAGTTTTAAGAAACACAAATTCGATACAAATATATTATACATAACAATTCAGAGCATCTTTATGACTCTATCTATAATGATTATATAATTTATATCCAAATTGGCTTTTGTTTGAAGCTAGTAGACTAGTAGTAGTATGTACATTAACCCTTTCTAATCATACATATGGATAACACTTAAACTTCTTCACACTTTTTCACATTATCAATAATTGAGATGGCGACGCAATTCAACTTATCCATGGACACTGCCGACACAAAACATCCATATACCATCTATTCATCAATGCTTTATTGTTCTTTATTTATTTATATTATTTATATATGTCTATTCTCAAATTGTTTTGCTATCCACTAATCAACCAAAAAGGAACCAAACAGTGTTCTCTCTGTTACTCGAGAGGATTACTTAGCTTGGAAATTCTCGAATTTATGAAATCGTGACAGTAACAAAAGGAAACAAATGTGCGTTGACAGAAACAGAAAAAAGCGTGCCTAATCACAATGGCTGGCACATGCACGAATATCTTTCTTTTGATCTTTTCTATACTTGACGTACTAGATGTAATTTTGTTCTGAAATCTGTAATTTTGAGAATAATATGAGTTATTTTGAGAAAAAACTCAATGTTTTTGCATTTTATAAAATATCTTTCAAATCTTTAGAAAACTAATTGTTTTTTTTTTTAAGTGAAAAGAATTCACTTCACTCTGCTTACTGTAGGATTTGGTAAATTTTGAAAATGATAACTTTTTTTAAAGAAGATGTGGTGCAGCAGTTATCTTTACTATTTCTCTCAATGATATTATATATGACGATGAGGACATTCAAGGTGCCTATGAAAAAACTTAAAACGATGAATAAGTTTTAAGAAAAAAGTCGATGAAGAAGTTTTTCGTATACAATGAAAGGATCGACGACTTGGAAGGTCAAATTTTAATTGGGCTTTATAAAAGCAAAGCCCGAAGAAAAATACGTTAATTAATTTTAAGTTGGAAGCCCATAAATTTGGACGTAAAACAAATTTGGTTCTGTAAATGAAGAATTTATTGTTTAATGGTCTCTTCAATAAATAAAATTTAGAATAATAATGGCATATGGAATGGATTAAACAGTGGACATCATAGATGAAGAAAAAACATTGTAGAAGTGAGTCGTCAGACTAATAGAAGAATATTCCGTTTTGGCCTACAAGAAAAGGTTTACGTAAGAAGACCTATTGTTTCAATCCCCTTTAATAGACTTCATATTTTTCTTCTTGTAATCCCATGCAGTTTCCTCAAGTAATCCACAATCCTAATCCAAACGTTTCAATTTCAAATTCGATTTTCTCCTTATATATACTTATAGTCTAACTTTATGTCTACATACTTTAATTGATAAGCGGTTTGGAGCCTTTTCAAAAAGATCCTCGATCAAAAGGGAAATTTTCTAGACCCATTGTGGTTTGTTATTTTGCTTATGAGTCATCCACACAAGAAATAGTCATCCACTTTTCAAGAAAAAAAAAATACAAATATAGTTAAAACTGCGAATAGAATAATTTCTAGGTGAAAAAAAAAATGGCGGAACAGTTGCTGCTTCATGGAACTCTTGAAGTGAAGATATATAGGATCGATAGGTTGCATCAACGCGCAAGATTTAGTTTATGCGGCAAGGTAACCCTTCAATAATTTTCAACAAAAAAACAATTAAACCCTTAAGTGATCCATATTGTCGGAATTTCAACATAATTATAAAAAGTTAGTTGTAGTTTTAACATTAATTAACATATAAGCATTTTCAAAGAAGTAATGAGTTTATTATTAATTTATTGTTTTATTCTGTGAACTATATATTTAAATATTATTTTGAAAAAAATTAAGCTTCTTATAGCTAAATAAGTAATAGGCGAAATATATATTAAGATAATATAAAATAGAAATAATCAAAAGTAGTAATTCTATAATTGATCTTGTCAAGAACGATATGGCTAAATACTTTAATTTAAAAGATACCACCGGTCACGTATTTAGATGAATAAGTAGACGAACTAATGTAAAATAAAACTCACATGATTAATAGGGGAACAAGGAGCCGAGGGGGAAGAATATTCAATCTCAGCTCAAGAGACTAACAGGCTCATGCACAGATTTATTAGGAGGGCATCTCTACGCAACCATTGACCTAGACAGGTCAAGAGTAGCTCGAACCATGATGAGACGCCATCCAAAATGGTTCCAATCCTTCCACGTCTACACCGCACACTCAATCTCCAAAATCATATTCACAGTCAAAGAAGATGAACCGGTCGGTGCGAATTTGATCGGCCGAGCTTATTTACCTGTCACTGAAGTCATCACCGGACAGCCTATAGACCGATGGCTCGATATCTTAGATGAACAAAAGAGACCGATCCAAGGTGGTTCGCAAATCCATGTCCGTGTGAAGTTCAATAACATAAAACAGGACGTGAACTGGAACAAAGGTATCATATTACCTTCTTTCCAAGGAGTTCCTAACGTATTTTTCAACCAAAGAGAAGGTTGCAAGGTCACGCTTTACCAAGACGCTCACGTTCTCGGCGATTTCCCGGACATTACTCTAGCTGGAGGACAAGCGATTTACAAACATCATCGGTGTTGGGAAGACATCTTCGATGCCATATGGAATGCAAAACATTTGATATACATCACGGGTTGGTCGGTTTACCCTGACATAACACTGATCAGGGATCCTAAACGGTCGAGACCAGGAGGGAACATGAAGTTAGGAGAGTTGCTGAAGAAGAAAGCCGAAGAAAACGTGACCGTGCTTATGCTTGTTTGGGACGATAGAACTTCTAACGAAGCATTTAAGAGAGACGGCTTGATGATGACTCATGATCAAGAAACTTACGATTACTTCAAGAACACGAAAGTGCGTTGCGTTCTCTGTCCGCGGAATCCGGATAACGGTGGGAGCATTGTTCAAGGGTTTGAGGTGGCTGCGATGTTCACTCACCATCAGAAAACCGTTGTGGTGGACGCTGAAGTGGACGGATCGAAAACGAAGAGAAGGATAGTTAGTTTTCTTGGAGGGATTGATCTTTGTGATGGGAGGTACGATACTGAGGAGCATCCTTTGTTCGGTACTTTGAACAATGTTCATTCCACTGACTTTCACCAGCCGAACTTTGATGGCGCATCGATTAAAAAAGGCGGTCCACGTGAGCCATGGCACGATATTCACTGCAAGCTCGATGGTCCTGCGGCGTGGGATGTTTTGTATAATTTTGAGCAGAGATGGATGAAACAAGGTATTGAAACAACTAACACTAGGCTTTAACGGTTTGTTTCCTCTGTGTTTTCATGTTAGTTATAATGTCTTTACCAAAAATAATACATGTTATGACGTTTAGGTTTACATGTTATAAGATGGTGATTTTCTCCAAATAAAATCACACACCCTTTTAAACCTTAAACATGTTTTTTAAAAGAAAATTGTAGATTTTTGCTTGAAAGCTAACAAAAAAAAATAGTTTAAATTAAGCGTGTGAATGTGAAAATACATTTAAGGAAATATATTTTGTGATTGTTTTTTTTTATGTGGAAAAAGAATCATGCATGTAAATCAAATTCTTAAATTAGTGTTTGAAACAATATGGTAACTAACCCTAAACAAAAGACATTCTAGAAACTTAAAGAAATCAATCATTTTGTGTGTTTAATTACAGGTAGTGGTACAAGGTATCTTATATCGATGGCACGGCTCTCAGAGATCACGGTTCCACCATTTCCAGTACTGGAATCAGACAATGTAGAAGGTTGGACTGTTCAAGTTTTTCCGGTCGATAGATGATGGTGCGGCCTGAGGGATCCCAGAGGATCCACGTTGAAGCTTCGAGCGTAGGACTTATCACCGGAAAAGACAATGTTATCGAAAGAAGCATACAAGACGCTTACATCAACGCCATAAGGAGAGCCAAACACTTTATCTACATTGAGAACCAATACTTCCTCGGAAGCTCCTTTGGATGGAGCTCTAGAGACGTTAATCTGAACGAGATCAACGCTTTGCACCTCATTCCCAAAGAGATTTCTCTCAAGATCGTGAGCAAGATCGAGGCGGGCGAGCGGTTTTCAGTGTATATTGTGATTCCATTGTGGCCTGAAGGAAAACCTGGATCTGCATCGGTTCAAGCAATACTAGACTGGCAAAGGAGAACAATGGAGATGATGTATACAGATATCATCATTGCTCTTCGCAGGAAAGGTTTAGATGCAAACCCTAGAGACTACCTATCGTTTTTTTGCCTCGGGAACCGGGAAGTTAACAAGGCGGGTGAGTACTGGCCTCCGGAAAAACCAGAGGCTAATTCTGATTACGCAAGAGCTCAAGAATCTCGTCGGTTCATGATCTATGTCCACTCTAAAATGATGATTGGTAAGTCAAATCTACCTTGCATGGCAAGAAAAATTAGTTTAGAACTTGTCTTTTTTAGTGTGCCATCAAGACCTAGTTAGCCCGTAAAAAACCTATATAACAATCACAAGCTCTCGTTACAAAGTTTCCATCTCTATGCAGTTGATGATGAGTACATAATAATAGGATCAGCTAATATTAACCAGAGGTCAATGGATGGAGGCCGAGACTCAGAGATCGCAATGGGGGCATACCAACCTAACCATTTGCTATCTACCAATCAATTAATGAGGCCGACAGGCCAAGTCTTTAGCTTTAGGATATCACTATGGCTTGAACATTTACGGATTATAACTAACGTATTCCAATTTCCTGAAAGCGAAGAGTGTATAAGAATGGTAAATGCAAAGGCAGACGAGCTATGGGGACTATACTCAGCACAAGAGTACCCTCGAGATGACGATCTACCAGGGCATTTGCTTAGTTATCCGATTAGCATCGGTAGCAACGGGGAAGTAACAAGTCTTGCTGGTGCTGAGCTCTTTCCTGATACTAACGCAAAAGTTTTAGGTGAAAAATCTAATTATCTCCCTCCCATCCTCACTACGTAGGTGATGTAATTTGCATCGCATACTATGATAATGTGTACGTAATTCCGGTTTACATGTGTTAGCATTGACTAACCAATCTTCTGCATTCTGTTATGTTATGTCCACGATATATGAATGTCGATGCAACGATACATGCATGCTTATATAAAAATGTTACAACAATAATACATATATCATTTAGAAAATTTCTTTCTCTGAATCGATTTAGTTGAAAGCTAGATTCGGCGGCGCCACCCCGAGCACCGACATGCCAATCCACTGGTGTTAGTCTTTAAAAAAAGTTTTAAGAAACACAAATTCGATACAAATATATTATACATAACAATTCAGAGCATCTTTATGACTCTATCTATAATGATTATATAATTTATATCCAAATTGGCTTTTGTTTGAAGCTAGTAGACTAGTAGTAGTATGTACATTAACCCTTTCTAATCATACATATGGATAACACTTAAACTTCTTCACACTTTTTCACATTATCAATAATTGAGATGGCGACGCAATTCAACTTATCCATGGACACTGCCGACACAAAACATCCATATACCATCTATTCATCAATGCTTTATTGTTCTTTATTTATTTATATTATTTATATATGTCTATTCTCAAATTGTTTTGCTATCCACTAATCAACCAAAAAGGAACCAAACAATGTTCTCTCTGTTACTCGAGAGGATTACTTAGCTTGGAAATTCTCGAATTTATGAAATCGTGACAGTAACAAAAGGAAACTAATGTGCGTTGACAGAAACAGAAAAAATGTGTGCCTAATCACAATGGCTGGCACATGCACGAATATCTTTCTTTTCTATATTTTATTAAAGTAAATATAAAAAGGAAAGCTTTTGTGAATTATTGCTTTTTAGATCATAATTCCAACAAACAAAATTTTAAATTTAGTAAAGAATCTAAAAAATATCTTTGATATAATCACTTCATTATTAAAAGGAAAATAAAAAAGTTCTGATTAAAAATCATATAAGAACAAGGTTGATAAATGGTTTATATTTTCCCTATCTCAAAACATTTATTTATTATTAAAGTACACAATTAATAGGAATAACGGACAATTTACTTTGTTAAAAAAACGGATTTTTTTGTATTCCTTCCTTTTGGGGAGTTGCAGAACCACCACACACGAATAACAAGGAGGAGGAAGAAAAAGAGAGTCGAATAAAGAAGAAGGAAGAAGAAGAAGAAGAAGACGCCTCTGTTCCGGAACCAAGCAGGCTTTAGATTTAGCTGCTGGGGAGGTGGCGGAACAAAACCCTAATCCCAATCTGCCCTGAATATGCCATTTTTGAGGTTATTTTTCTGTTCTCATCAGAAGAAATTACCAGAGTGGGTTTTTCGATTCAGTGATTGATTTGGCAAAATGGAAAATTTTGGGTTTTTGAATTGCAGGATAGTGAGACTTCTCCTACCTGGGATCAGGGTCTTGATTAGAAGATCGCTAATTTGGTTGCTGTAAATGCATATCCGTGAATATATTCCCTCTTGGATCTACCAGTTATTTGGTTGCATGGGGTGAGTGAGGATCTTTCTCCCAATTCTAAGTTTTTGGAATTGAAACTTTCAACAAAATTAAATTAATGATTTCGCCTTTTCCTTGTATGTGGTTGTGTTACCTGTATGACTGAGAAATTAAGGAAGATGAATCTTACGAGAATGGAGTAAAAATTTAAACTTTAAATCTAAATTTGACCCATCATCTTTTGAGAATTTGTGGCTATATTGTTTCCTTAAATTTGTAGGCTTGGTTGGCCACTATCTCCCTCTAGCATCTGTGGATGTATATGGGTTGTTGCTTGCATTTTAAGCAAAAAAAGTGGAATCAAAGCAACTCTCAATTGTTGGTTCTGCTCTAGGTCTTTTATCTCATGATTAAAATCGTTTGCTTTCTTTAGTTTTGTGAGTGTCTTTTAATTTGGATTGCTATATTGCTTTGGTTAAGATCATCAATGAAACTTCACTTCATAATTTTAACAGGATAAATACAGTATGTGACTTGAATCACATCTATACTTCTCCACTCTTATTCTTCTGTTTTTTCTAACAAAGCCTTTGTCCCTTTTTTCGTCAGAGTTGTTTGTTTGTAAAAAAACCGTCTTTTTCTCTTTCTGTCTCTGTGGAATCTATGGTTGTGGCTGCAAAGGGTCTTCCAAATCAGATTCCTTAGTTCTTGCAAATCTCCTAATTACAACAGATCTCCAGCAGCGCTAATAAAAGTCTTCTCACTGGCATTTTTTGTTTTGTGGTTTTGCAACAGTACAGAGGTTGTTTTGGATGCTGCAATAAACCACCGCTTATAGTTGCAGTGGATGAGCCTTCTAAAGGGTTAAGGATTCAAGGTCGTTTAGTGAAGAAACCAAGCGTATCAGACGACTTCTGGAGCACAAGCACCTGCGAAATGGATAACAGCACAATGCAGTCTCAGAGAAGCATGTCTTCTATCAGCTTCACCAACAATACCGCTACTTCTGCAAGTACAAGCAACCCCACAGAATTTGTAAACAACGGTGAGATGAGACTTCCACACATTGCTTTTTTCCTTTCTCGCTTTATATTTGCTTGGCTGTTTTTCTAATTCAAAGCTTTAATACGGTCTGATTTATTCAACTTTGAAACTACCTACTTATGGTATTAGCTTTCCCAATCAGCGGATATTCCCTACTTCATGATTTACTATGGAAAAGTGCATATAAAGGCACATTTCTCTAGAAAATATTTGTTGTTTTAACATGAAAACTTTTGTCTCATGATGCGTTGATGTTGGCTGTTGCTGAATTTTCTCTATCAAACCTACCAGCAATTCAACCTGACCTGTGCATAATAAGCTTCCAAACAGAAATATTATTTCATCCACTTCTCTTTTGTATTGCTGTGTTTTGACCTGCATCTCGACACATTATTTCTTCGACTTTCAGATTGCTTCCTGGTTCTCTGCTCTGTTTTTCTCTCATTCTTGTTCTTCAATGCTGTCATTTTCCCTAAGGAAATCTTGTGTCTGTTCTTTCTTCGTGGCTAGGATTGAACCTCTGGAACCAAACTAGACAACAGTGGCTTGCAAATGGAACTTCACAAACAAAGGCCAAACTTCGAGAACCTACAATAAGGTTGGTGAAAGTTAGCTTTCTTTTCCTCTTCTGCATATTCATTAATACTTGATGAGTGTAGTTCTTCACTTAATTCTACCAAGAACACGAATCAAATACTGAAAAGTATTTGGTTCGGGTATCCACTAATGTGCATTCAAAAATAAAACAAAAATTATAAGTTTGTGATAGTTGAGATTGTCATTCATCTTTTAAAAATCATTTGCCATTTACAAATATATTCAAAATCGATATCATGCATTTATATTTATATACCTTTTCTTGCTTAAGAAATATGCATAAGTAAGATTCCAGTTATTACATGAATTCAGTTGTTAGCTATATCAATGCTTCCATCAATATTTACTTTCTCATCCACCGAACATTGTAGTTGAACTTCTTAACTGGAGAATAGTAGGAATATATTCTTAATCTAAAGAACGGGGCTCGATGAGTAATAGAATATCAGTTGCGTGACGCCATTGATGTAGCATGTAAAGCTTGGCGTAGGAAAGGCTGTTACAAGAACGGTGTCTTGTGATAGATTCTTCTCTTTAGTCCTTAAGGCTCATTTTGGGTTATAGAAGATGAGGTTCTTACAGTTTTGAAGTCAGAAAGTTTATGGATAATTCTTTAACCATCAGATTTCTTGTCAATTCGAATAATTCATCAAACTTGCTGAGTTAATATGTCGTTTTCTGCAGCTGGAATGCAACGTATGAGAGCTTGTTGGGTATGAACAAGCGGTTCACTCGTCCAATACCTCTCCCTGTAAGCATTTTTCTGCTAATTTCTACATTTTATATATGTGATTTAGGGTTTGTTGAAGGTTGTAATGATTATTGTGGCAGGAAATGGTGGATTTTCTGGTGGATGTGTGGGAGCAAGAGGGCTTGTATGATTGATTTGCAACTCTTGTAACTTGATTTCTCTTCTTTTTATTTTATTTTATGTGTGTAATCAAAAGAAGAAAAACAAAATTCCAGAACTTGGATTGTCTTTAGTCTTGGCTTCCTGAAAGTGAACGAACTCTCAAGGAACTCAAATATTTCCCGTTGAAAGGAAATACCGATTTTTTTTCTTTTTTTTTTGGGTTCAATACTCGACTTCAGTTATACTCAGAATTGTATTATTGTGAATTTATGGCCCAAGTGGTTCTACTCTTTTCTGAGCATTATTACCTTTTTTTATGATAGGTATCCATCCAAGTTCCGGATTTTTTAAAAACACTCTAATACCAGTATACAATACCACTATTTTTATCTTTAGTATTTGAATGTTTTAATAAAACTAAAATCTGTATTATATCGTTTTGGAAGGACTAATGGTTTGCTAAATCTAACCCATTGTTAGCACAAATCCGACTAAAATCAATTATTGGCGAGAAAGTAAATTCTTGTTTAAATTGTAGATGTCTGTGATCAAAATGACGTTTTTCATGTCTTCTACGTCTTTCTCATCCTTGGTTTTCCTCGCTTGGATTTAAAACTTATAAACATTAATTAAACGTATTCATGTAGATTGTAGTATGTATGCTTTTTTATTATTATTGACTGGCAAAAACTCACTGATGCAATCTCTCTTTGGAATGATAAACTTGTAAACATTATACTTATTCATGTAGAATATAGTGTGCATGCTTTTTCTTAGAGATTTATTAAATAAACTATGCATGTAACTACTGACCAAAAAAAAAAAACTATGCATGTAACGACGACATATCTAACAGTTGGTTTAATTTTTTCAAACAAACAATAATTCATGTCGTCACGATCATGTTATTTTCCCTTCAATCGAAAGATCTATAACAATTCAAAGAATTCAACCTACATATGCTTTGTCAACAATTTTTATCATTCCAAAAAATGGTTTATCTACAATGCATGTACTCGAACAATCTCCTTCAATGTATTAAAATTTGCTGTCAACCTTAACCATCACTTTCGCTGCTTTCAAAAACAATAATATTGTTTACTTTTCTTCTTTTAAAAACACATCAACATGTTCTATTATTTTGTTCACATAGCTTGCCAATAATGATGATGCAACTACTGATAATATACATACATGACCACCATAACAAACAACAGTTAACTAATTGTTTAACTGTGACTATGTTGTCACTAGTATACATGATGGAGATCTGTTGGCTTTTCTCTTAGTGAAAATACTAGTTGGGATGAAAGTTCATATTAGATATTAATAGGTTGAGAAATCAAATTTTTTTTTCTCTAGTTAACCTGAAATTGGCCTAAGTGAACTTAACTTTTGCATTTAGAAATGAAATTAAACCATGATAATAGAAGGCTTTTTGAGATGGACAGTGCAGAATCGGTTATACCGTTTTGTAATTTTACAAATATATCATATCTACTATAGTATCAGATTCTCATGCGAAATTTGTAATCAATTATTAAATAACAAAAAAAACTCTTTCAAAAAAAATTATTAAATAACAATAAATAATGTATCAAACTATTTTTATAGTAAAATTTATAGATGAATAAACCCCTTAAAGGAATATTATATAAATCATTTTGTTAAAGAATATCATAATTACCTATTTATGTTTTCATATGATTCACAAATCGAAGCCAAGAACCTTTAAATATTTCTCAAATAGAAGATTAGCATGGATTTGGACTATGTTATCCCCATCATTAAAAAACATGTTACGAGATATCCAACATTTGGTATTATTTTTCAAATAAACAATAACTAATGTTGTTACAGTCATGTTTTTTTTTTTCCAAATTCCTCCAAGTTGAATAATATAAAATTCAACCTAGTCGACATCTCAATGTTTTCTTGTCAACTATGCATGTATTCGACATTTCTTTTCCAGTCCTTCAATGTATTCAGCCTTTTTTGTCAACCTTTAGCTCTCAACTTCAATGCATTCAAAACTTTATGAAATAAAATCATTTGTTCTTTCTTTATGCTTTTAAAATTTATTATAATAATGTTTCTGTTGTCAGGAAAAAAATTAAAATAATATGATTACAAATACAATTGGGTTTGGTGGGTCTTGGGAACAAAGAAGGTAGAGAAGAAATCCGACTTTCTCGCGTGTATACATTGAACTTTGGCTTTTATTCCCTACATTAAAGCGCACCGTACGCCCTCCATCATCTTCCACATCCTTAAAGACGTTTCTCAATTTTTCTGCTTCTGTTATATCTCATAATTTTATCTCTCTTCTGTAAATCTTCTTCTCTCTTCCTTTTTGCCCTATATTCTAGGGTTCTTCGCGTTTCATGAATCTCAGTCTTTGTCTTCTATTCAACACCGTCTCTGCTCTGTTAGTCTCCGTCTACGTTCTCGTCCTCTCACCTACCTTCCTGGAGTTTCTTCCTACGGTGTTGGAATTATGTCTGGAATCTTCAGATTTAGTGGTATGCTCTTGAATTCTTTACTTGATTAGCCGAATATTAGATTCGGAATGGTTTGATCATCATCATTATTTATATTACTCGGCATAGTTTAGAATCCCGATTTACTTTCCATTTTTGTCTCCTTGGCTTAATTAGGAAATCTACGATTTGATAAGGAACTTCTGGTTAGGTTCTAGGGTTTAATCCGCTTAATCTCTCCCTGGTTCCATTTCGTAGATGTGCTCTCTGTACATCAGGTCGCTTTTATTGTTCTCACGAATTCTGTTGCCTATGCTTAGTGCGAAAGATTTTCGACTTTGAAAGTTACCTTCTTTGAGATTTCGATTGACAATAATCGATCTTTACTTGTTCGATTATAGGTGATGAAGATTTTTTCCCTGGGGGATCAATGCATCTATCGCCAGGGAGTTGTCCCGGCGTATATTTCCCAGCACGCAAGAGATTGCGGATTGCTGCACCGTCAGTTCAAATCGGTTTTGAGCAAAAACAAACTTCAATCGAAGTATTGCCTGATGAGTGTCTATTTGAGATCCTAAGACGCTTGCCTTCCGGCCAAGAAAGGAGCGCCTGCGCTTGTGTCTCCAAGCACTGGCTTAATCTTTTGAGTAGTATCAGCAGGAGTGAAGTGAATGAGTCTGTTCAAGATGTGGAGGGTGAAGGATTTTTGTCAAGAAGTTTGGAAGGTAAGAAAGCCACAGATTTGAGGCTGTCAGCGATCTCAGTTGGGACATCTACGCGCGGAGGATTAGGGAAGCTTCAAATCCGTGGGAGTGGTTTTGACAGCAAAGTGACAGACGTTGGCCTTGGATCTATTGCCCATGGTTGTCCATCTCTTAGGGTTCTATCTCTGTGGAATCTGCCTGCAGTTAGTGATATTGGTCTGTCTGAGATCGCACGGTCATGCCCGATGATCGAGAAACTTGACCTTTCACGATGTCCAGGAATAACCGACAACGCTATGGTTGCAATCGCCGAGAACTGCCTGCATCTGAGTGATTTGACAATTGACTCGTGTTCTGGTATTGGAAACGAGGGTTTAAGGGCTATTGCACGACGCTGTACCAATCTGAGATCTATCTCTATCAGGAGCTGCCCACGCATTGGAGATCAAGGAGTTGCTTTCCTCTTGGCCCAAGCTGGTTCTTACTTGACAAAAGTGAAACTCCAGATGTTGAACATAACGGGTCTGTCTCTTGCCGTTCTTGGCCACTACGGAGCAGCAGTTACTGATCTCGTGCTTCATGGCCTTCAAGGTGTGAACGAGAAAGGCTTCTGGGTAATGGCAAATGCAAAAGGGATGAAGAAACTGAAGTCCCTCTCAGTAATGTCGTGCCGAGGCATGACGGATGTTGGGCTCGAAGCTGTTGGTAATGGTTGCCCTGATCTGAAGCATGTATCTCTGAACAAATGCTTGCTTGTTTCTGGCAAAGGACTTGTCGCTTTGGCCAAATCTGCATTGTCGCTGGAAAGTTTGAAACTTGAGGAATGCCACAGGATCAACCAGTTTGGTTTTTTGGGCTTTCTCACGAACTGCGGTTCAAAGTTGAAGGCTTTCTCTTTGGCAAACTGTATGGGCATCCAGGACTTGAACCCGGAATCACCTCTGCAGTTAACCGGTTGTAGCTCCATACGGTCTCTGTCAATCCGTTGCTGCCCTGGGTTTGGGGATGCAAGTCTCGCTTTCTTGGGGAAGTTTTGTCATCAGCTTCAGGATGTTGAACTCTCTGGATTGAATGGAGTGACGGATGCAGGTGTGCTCGAGTTGCTTCAGAGCAACAATGTTGGTCTAGTGAAGGTGAATCTGAGCGGATGTATCAATGTATCAGACAACACAGTCTCTGCAATATCCATGTGCCACGGACGCTTTATGGAGTCTCTTAACCTTGATGGCTGCAAGAACATCACTGATGCAAGCCTTGTCGCAGTGGCCAAGAACTGCTACTCAGTTAGTGACCTTGACATCTCAAATACTTTGGTCTCAGATCACGGGATCAAGGCTTTGGCATCTTCTCCCAACCACCTGAATCTTCAGGTGCTTTCTGTTGGCGGCTGCTCAGCGATTACAGACAAAAGCAAGGCATGCATACAAAAACTAGGCCGCACGCTTTTGGGGTTAAACATCCAACGATGTGGTAGAATCAGCAGCAGCACTGTGGATAACCTTCTGGAACATCTATGGAGGTGCGATATACTTTACTAAAAAAAATACCACGTTTTCTGCAAAACCTTAGTATCCAGTCAAGTCTTTTTCTAGGTTTTGGTCGCTAAACCCATAGATTTCACGTACAACTCAGTTTCTTTCCCAGAACGCAGCTGCTGTTTTTTTCAAATTTTTAGCAGGTTCCTTCTAAACAAAGGAGCCTGTATCTACAGCTGTTGTGTTTATGGGAATCCTGTGAGTGAGTGCTGGTAATCTAGTTAGGGTTTGGTCTTGACCGTCTTTTTGGAGTTGTTGTCTCTCTATGTCTTCGTCCTGTTCCGTCAAGTTCTTGTGGGAGTCCTTGTTCTCTGGTTTAGGTTTGTGAACGTGCCTTTATCTTCGCCCCTGTAGAGCTTTTGGCAATGGCGGTGTAACTTCGTAGCCGCCATTACAGCTCTTCGGAGTTGTTTTTTTAGGTTGTGTTTCTGCCAAAAGCTCTGTTTTTTTTTTTCCACTTTTTTTGTTAAAGGCACTATCTGTACTACTACTGATCATTGTATAAGCTTCCCTGAACATACTATCCTTTGTAATAGAACAAGATCCTTGGATCATTTTGTTGTGATTACAAATAATGTATAGTGTCCTGCGACCAAAAATCTTACAAATAGAAAAACAAAAATGGAGAAGCACAGAAAAAATCAATCGTCTCTCCAAGTATCCCTCAAAGAGTAATAGGCTCTGTCATTGGCAAACCCAAAAAGCTCCTTTAATCCCAAAGCAAAGCAGCAGCCTCGGACAGTGGATAGACAAGACCTGTTCTCCCCTGGAGAAGTCTTCAAGTCATGATCATCTCCGTACCTCACGAAGCTTCCTTTCTCGAGATCATCCCAAGAATCGTGATCATCAATCTTCTCCATTCTATTCACTTCATCATCTCCATCCTTTGCTTCTATCCTCTCTCTGTAATTTTTTTAGTTGGTTAGAGTCAAAAAGGCGTGGATTCGATTGTCACAGTCCGGATAAAAACTGTGTGGATCACGGATATCGCAAACGAATCAGGATATTAATTTGTTCCCTATCCACCTCTTGGATTGATTGATTATTCACCAAGAACAAAATCATTAAAGAAGAAAAACACTTACGAAATCTTTTGCTTGGATTTCCTAGAATATCCCTTGTTCAGTACTGCATTTCCCGACACATGGTTTTTAAACCTTACCTGAAACATATATGCAACAACGTCTTGAGTTATGTTTATGTTCGAATCTCACTCCTGCCTGAACCTCTTTTATATCACACTTATCACAAAAATGAGATGAAATTCAGCAACCAAAACCTCATCACCATCCTTCATCCCATAACTTCCAATGCACTCCGTATCGGTGACTAACTTCTGACCCCCAAAACACAAGCAGAAATGCCCCCACACGTGTGACCTTCATCATTATTAAAAAAAAAAAAACACTTTCTTAACATTTGCATTTACCGTAATGGAAGAGAAAATTTGTAATAAAAATTCAAGCATGTACCAAGATATCTTGGAGGGTCCCTTCTTGGGGACGTGACTGAAGGCAGTCTCTATGGCAAGCTTGAGATCCCCAACGGTTGCCGAGCTCATTACGTAAACATCTTCACACATTAAATATATAAAAAAATAAAGCTAACGAAACGAGTATTGACGAGTAGTGAGCGCACAACGTAAGAGATAATATATGATGATGCATTTACCGAAGGAAGAGCCATCTAGTTTGAGAACGGAAAGCCTAATGGGTTCGGTGGGAAGTTTATCGTAAGAAAATGTCCGGCGATGAAAGCTTCCCATTTCCTTAAAACAAGATCAATGAAAATCTAGAAACCCTATGTAACACGATATTAGCATCCTCTTTGATGGATCAGGGTTTCAAGATTTGAACTAGAAAGAGACACAAATGAATTTTTAGGGAAATTTTTAAAACCGGGATTCGAAAGTTTGGTAATATTCGAATGAGTGTGTTTCTATTTTGTCTGATTCGTTTGGGGTTCGAATCAGACGACGAAATTTTGGTGTAGTTGATGGAGGTTTTTACGCTTCCTTTGTTTTGTTTGTTATTGCCAAGATTCCTTGTTGAGAAAGTTAGGGTCAGCCGCGTTTCTTGTGATTTCTTCTCTCTTTCAATCATTCTTTTACTAATTTTACCATTTTGCTTTTTGCTAATTATATCAAATATTTGTAATATTTTTGGTCGCCACTACAAAAGCTTTGACGTCTCCGTCATAAAATAAGCTTTTGAACTTGTAACAAAACCCTTATTGGATTCTTTTTAAAACATAAAACTTTACATCGATGCATAAATGTTTATACATAAGAAAAAGCACTTAACCAAATCAACTCTTTCAAGGTTTCAACTCAAATAATGAGTTTGAATAAATATTACCCTAGTCTCAACTTCATTTTGAGAGTTTTGAGAAGATTCGAATACATCAGTCATTTAAGAAAACGTTTCGAGCTATGTCCATCAACGAACTGATCCCCGCCGGAGAGAATTTCCGGGCGAACAAAAACGGATCTTTTCTCGTCCGGCTTCTTCCGTCGCCGTACTTGGGCTTCGCACTTCTCAGCCTCCGTATAAGTCCGGCCCCAACTTCCGACGGTTTATACGTTCGGGGATGACCATGATCAATGACGCTCCAATCCACGTGCGTGAGCGTCGCCGACACACATCCTTGTGGGTCCTTCATGTGGAGGAGAGTAGGGAAGTAATGCTCCTCCGGGTAACACGTGTCGTTACTTACGCAAGCCTTGTCGAACTTGGACCATATCTCCACGTCACTCACGACCATCCGCGCGTGGGCTCGTGTCAATGTCCAGAACTGCGAGCCAATACGAAACTCCTCCGGTGGCACCTCCGCGAGCATCGCGTAAGGTCCACGCGCCGCCCACCTGTCGTACCACCCCGGCTCGTTGTTGAGGATCTCGATGAAGCTCTTTGTGGAAGAGACGAGTGTGTTGTATGTGAAGTTGAAGGAGTGAAGTGGGATGCAAGAAGGGGAGAGGAGGATAAACATGTAATTTGACGGGTCGTGGAGAAGCGCGTGAGCGAGTAAACGACGCGCGGCTGAGACGAGTGTTGGAGTGTGCCGGTAAGTGGGTTTTGAGGAAGGTATGATCCGGTTATGAAACGTGCCGAAGAAACCCGGTTCGTGTTTTTGAGTTGGGTCTACATGGACGTATACATTGTAGAGAGACTTGTGATGATCAGAGGTTTGGTTGAAGTAAAGCTCCCAAATCGGTGCTAGTGGAAGGGACGTTGTTGTTAAGAACATGAAAGCGAGTTTTTTGGGCAATTTAGGTTTAGGGTTTGGATTGACTTTTGAAGCTTGGCTAAGGAGCAAGTCGTCGTGATCTAGTGGCTGAGAAGTGGTTACTCGGCGAGGTGTAAGGGTATTATTGGAATTTTGTATTACTAAGAAGGCCGGCTGAGTAATGGCAACAGTGATGGCTAGTCGGGGGGCCGTGAAGGTCATCATGATAGCTAAAGGCACACAAACAAGTAGAACGAAATACAAGGCCAACATTTTATGTTAAAATGACTTTTTTTTCTTTACCACCACACAATGTAATCGTCGCATTAGATTTTTTTAACAGTGAGTACAAAATCTTTTCGTTTAAACGTTTAAATACAAGGCCAACACTTTACTTTTCTTTCGGACAGAAAAAAACAAAAAAAAAAGGAAGCGCTTCACATTGTTTGTACTTTGTAAGGTAAGAAGCTTTATTTGTTTTGATGTTTTTCATGGCCCGTTTGGTTAATAAAACGTGATCCTTGGTTCTTGTTACATACTCTTTTACGATGCTTTAATCACATTTTCTTTTCTTTTCATTTAATTTTCTAAAGTTACATAATCATTCACATCACACCTTATGTTACACATCCTGCTCAACTATTAAAAGATCTAAAAATTTATATAAATCATCAAAAAGAGAATCAAAAGTTAGAAATAATGGATTGTTGTGTTCTTCAACTTCATAATAAAAAAAAAAACTTCAAGTTAGTCAGACTTATTAAGTCAAAATATATATATCTGTTACTTAATCACTTTTCAGAAATCTGAATGAAAGTTGTACTGTATCTCCTCTTAATGCAGAAGGAAATTTATGGTGTTACGTTTATATATGTATGGAATCCAATCCACCAAAGTCACAACACATGCACGATAACACAAGGTAAAATTTTTTGTTTTTTGTTTACCCTGATGTGGTAGTAAATAATGTCTGCTACCTTATCACTAATGGGCCTAGCTTTGTGACAGGCCTAAAACATTTGAAGCCCAATAAACATAGAGTGGACCGAAGGAAATCTTATCAGTGGCAACTTAACATTTCTCAGAATTTACTTCCTTCACCGGAAAGAAGCTTTCTCCCGTGAAATCCTGCGAGTACTCAAAATTCAAAATCACAGTTCATGCAAGACGACTTGATAATATTCGGAAAGCATCGGAAGTTGATCTTTTGATTGATCGAATTAGGATTTTCTGGTGGCCGTACGAGTCGTTTTGGCGGAGTTTGATGCGAGCTCACTGGGTGAAGCAGATACGGAGTTTGATTCTACAGGTTTAAGTGATTGTTTTGGAGTTTGCACTGCTTTACTTTCTACTGTTTCGATTTTGATTCGAGTACTTGTTTTACCTTTTGTTCAGTTTCATTATTTAGTTTGGGAAAAAGATATTTTAGGCATTGGTATAATGGTTGTCTTTTAAGAATTATTCAGTTCAATTGATGAACAAGAAGAAATGATGTTTATATTTCTACCTCAAATGTTATGATTCTCACAGGACGCCATAAGTTTGCTTAAATGGGTTTTGGTTGCCAATATTGTTAAAAGATTTGCACGGAAAATAATTCCAATTAGGTTTCTGGAAATTTTCTGAGGAAATACATAAATAAGTGCAATTGATTCAGCTCAAGCTCAAACTGTAACCCTCTCCTATAGATCTTGAAAAAAAAAACTCAAGACTTATCTCCACTAGTAATTTTTTCGTCCTGCAGGATACTTGAATGCATACAAGCAGTGATCGTAAACGTCGCTATGGGCTTCACTTGCCTCAGACCAACACTTTATGCCTCAGGTAAGGATACGCTTGGCTCTCCCTTCAACTTAAGTTTCTGATATTATGCTTCAATTGTGTGAGCTGAGCTTTGTGTCATCGCTGTGTAATGTGCATGCCTTCTTTTCAACTTTATGTAATGGCTTTAAGTAGAGTGTATATTCTTAAATCGTTGATTTACGCCCCCAATGCTTGTTTGCAGTTTGCTCTGCTATACCGTGTTCATCGACGTTATTATTTGAAGGCATGTTCAGATTCTTATAAGTAATGGTTTTTCGTTTTTAATTGAAGAAGTTATTAGCGGTCGGTATGTATATTCGTTATCACAATTTAGATATGTAACCACTTGGATAGGTCCCATCTCTTAATTTCTTCATGGATGCCTTTTAATATGGTTTAAGTTACCTTTTTAATATATTATGTAGTGTTACTGCTAACTACACGTTTTTCGCCATATGGGTGTAAGTATTGAATAGTAAATTAGTTATGTAATTTATGGTATTTTGTAAATCTGGGGGAAATTTGCATTTTTAAAAGATTTTGTAGACCGTTTCAAAGCCAAATGATCTGGATAAAGAGATCACACGTTTTTGTGTATGTGGCTTCTAAATTATTCACATGGAGTTAATGCTCTCACTTCTACTTCATTTTGGAAAATGATTTTGGTATTATTAACAGAGATTTTGCAACTTTAATTGTCTCCTAAAACTTAGGAAAACATGTGGGGATTAACAAATCAGATGAGAGAGACAAGCAAGAAAACAAGGAACACCTTATTTTCACTAAGTCTCTTACCATTTCTTGTATTTGACTTTGACAAAGTTCTTGACCTATATTGCTACTCTACACACTATATAAATCAAATCAAGAATGATTTTTTCATCATCCTAGAATGTATCTATATTAGAATTTCTATCATTTTTTAATAAGTTTTATCTTCTCCTAACGAACTTCGTCCACACGTTATAACACACTAATTCCCCTAGCTAAACTTAGTAAATGACTATCTTGTCAAATCCTCTGGATTAGAAGGTGGAAATCTCTTCTTGATTCATCGCCTCCTCTGTCCAATACACCAAACTTCTTACCTATCTTTCTTCTTTCCTTTACACTATTTGCCTAAACGGTTTCGTATATATACAAAAACTCAAACCTGTGGAAACACGCTCTCTGCATACATTGCTTAGATAAGGAATCGGTTCCTCGCCCTTCCTCTTGCATCTCTTTTCCTAGTTCTAATACAGGAATCACAGATCGTGCGGTAGAGACAATGCAGAAAGTTTGCTGGCCTTACTTTGATCCTGATTTTGAGAATCTTGGTGAACGCATATACGGTCCACCGTAAGCTCTTTCCTCTCTTCCTCCGTTATAAATCCTTTGAACAAGAATGTGTATATATCAGTGAATTTGTATACATTTTCATCATCATCATCATCATCATCTTTTTTCTCTCTCTGTGTGTGTACTTGACAGATGCAGGGTCTACATTGACAATGACAGCATCCAGGATTGCACCGTTGTGAAGGTATGCACACAAAATTGCGTGAGCTTTTAACGTTTTAGGAGAATGAAATGGTGTTCATGGACGCAAACGGCTGTTGCAGACCAATTGTTCTTGTGTATTGTGTTTCCATTGTGCATATCTGATCTGGGTGCCCTCTAAAACGGTTAATAATGAAGGTGAATAGTGAGAACAAACAAGGGCTTCTTCTGGAAGTGGTGCAAATCTTGACAGACATGAATCTGATCATCACCAAGAGTTACATCTCTTCCGATGGTGGATGGTTCATGGATGGTACGTACGTATCCATATTTCTCGTTTACGCTTATTCTATATATCTCCATTCAATATAGCTTCACTTTGGAAATTCACTTGGATGCAGTTTTCCATGTTAAAGACGAGCATGGAAATAAACTCACTGACAAAACCGTCATCAACCACATCAAACATGTTTGTCCTAAACTTGGATCCTTGACTAAACCATGTTTATTTTTGATTTGAGTGTACTTACGACATGATAAATTCATAATGTAGACCATAGGTACGAGTAGGCGAGAATCCGAATCTGTAAAGGCCAGTAAAGCCAATAACAATGCAAACAACATATCCTTGGAACCTCCATTGATTGATCACGGCGAGCACACAGCGATAGAGATGACTGGAACAGACCGACCGGGCCTCTTCTCAGAGATATTCGCTGCTTTCGCGGACTTACATTGCAACGTTCTAGAAGCTCATGCTTGGAGCCACAACGCTCGCTTGGCTTGCATTGCTTATGTCTCTGACGACAATACTCACGCTCCCATCGATGACCCAAGCCGCTTGGCTTCCATTGAGGACCACCTCAGTACCGTGATCCGTGCCACAGCGGATCCTGCCTCCAACTCTACGCACGTGGGTCACAAGGAGAACGAGATGGATGGCTTTCTTGCGGGACAAGGCAAAGGGTGTATGAATACCAACGTGGAGAGACGCTTGCATCAGCTAATGCTCTCTGTTAGAGACTTTGACGTACCTTTTAACGGGCCTTCTTCATTGGCGTTACTGTCTTCCAAATTAGAGTACTGTGATCAGAAGGAGAGGAAGACAACAAGAGTTTCGATTGGGAATTGTGAAGAGAGAGGATACTCTATTGTGACAGTGAAGTCCAAGGATCGAAGAAGGCTCATGTTTGATACAATCTGCACGTTGATTGATATGCAATACGTCATCTTCCACGCCGCTCTCAGGTCCGATGGAGCTGATGCTTTTCAGGTAGGCCATGAATAAAGCTTCCTTCAAATTATTAGAATTTCAGGGTTTGATGTTTATGTATTGGTTTAAAACTTGTAGGAATACTTCATAAGACACGCAGATGGACGCGCATTGAACACAGAAGGCGAGAAAGAAAGGGTGATCAAATGCTTGGAAGCTGCTATAGAACGTCGGGTTTGCGAGGTAAAAAAAAAAAAGAAAACTTTGTTAACATTTATATGTGTTAACTAGGAGAGATCAATCCAGAATTACTAACTTTGGAATGCTTCAGACAGAAGAAATTTTAGAGGAAGATTCACCAAGTTGTTGGATTCTAGTTAAGAATGGTAAACAATTTGGGTGTGTGGTGTATGGCTAATATGCAGGGGGTGAAGTTGGAGTTATGCGCAGAGAACAGAGTAGGCTTACTCTCTGACATATCTCGTGTGCTCCGTGAGAACGGCTTGACTGTTGTCCGTGCAGACGTGGAGACGCAAGGCCAGAAATCGCTCAACGCTTTTTACGTCAGAGATATTTCCGGCAACAAAATCGATATGGAGTTTGTGGAATCAGTGAAGAAAGAGATGAGACCAATCCATCTTGAAGTCAAGAACGAAGACAATGCAAAAGACAGAGTTGCGACCCATGAACAGAAGCCAGCCTTGGCTGCACCGCAACCGCAACCGCAACCCCACCGTTTCTCGCTCGGTGAGATCCTACGGTCACAAATCGAACGCCTTTCTCACAACTTCGTCCCAACCAAATGATTTGATATAGTTAGTAATTCGGTATGGTATAAAGATTTAGGTCTTTTATAATTGCTTTGCTCTGTTGATTAGAAAGTTGGAATAATTCACCATTTATTTTAGTAATAACACCAAATATATGTTCTCCATGATATCTAAACATTAAGGTACTACACTTTCTGAGGCTATGAGTTAGATAAACCTAACTGGACAGTTTTTTTTTATATATATGACCTATATGATCCGTTCTCCTTACGTGAGCTTCAAGTTAAGCCTACGTAGCCAAATGGAGTGAAGTGTCATGTGAAACGCATCGAACCTCTTAGGTGGATCGTTAAGCTCGAAATGTCGCCTCACGTACCGCAAATTACGTTTAAGCCATTCGTATTTCTCGTCAGAGATGGACATGAGAATCTCCTTCAACCTAGGAATCTCTGAAACGTCAACTTGTACGGAGAAAGTGTCCCAACGAAGAACATCACTGAAGGGCAAAACGAAGTTAACAGAGAGAATAACAGGGATGCACTCGGAGAAGATGGCTTCGGTGACTCTAGGGCTTGCTACCTCGTAGCCACTGGGACAGAAACAGAACTTAGAGCTTCTCATGAAGTCGTAGTAGTTCAAGTGCTTAGGAAGGTATTCGAATACGGGCATGTCCGGGTCACGCTGTTTCCAATGCTTTAAAAGGATCGGTCGAACCGGTCCGTGGACTCCGCCTGCGAAGAACGCTAGGTGTGGCCGTGGGGAAGCCATTAGGGTTTTAGAGAACCTGAGTTGCGGATGGACTTCACCGCCGTGGAGTGAGACCTCAGGTAGAGTCACGTCTTTTGTAGGGTTAAACCCTTCTGACGAATTAGCATTGCACAACACTCGGATTGATTTGTTGAACAGATCTTTATTTGCTTTTGAAGTGAGAGGTCCCTGCATTAGGAAAAGGAAACCCATTTATACCAAACTCTGGATTAACACAGAGGAAAACAAAAGATAGAAAAACAATGTTGATTTACCCAATCGTGACAAGCAAGCATGAAGTGATCAGCTCCACTGGTTCGATTCCAGAAAGGGTGATTAATGGATATTAATCTGATGTAATCAGAAGCAAAAGTTCTCAAAGGCTTTGCGTCGTGGTTGCCTTCGTATAAGTATCTGACCAGCCAAGTAACACTGAAAGGCAGGAAGTAGACATGGGCTTGGTCCGGGTCGTATGTACGGAACTTGGTCTTCCTTTTCTCCATCTCCGTTATGAATCTGCCTTCGACCGCGTATACGCTCTTGCACGGTCCGTCGTGAGCTAACGGTCGCTCGCCTTCTTCGTATACATACACCTTAAACCTCTTCTCCATTTCCAAGTAACTCCTACAACACAAAAAAGGAATTTCGTTTAAAAAAAAAAAAATTGTTAATAACATTTTCTTGTACAAATCATTGTTTCGTGATCTCAACTAATCTATTGCTGCAGACTGCAGCTACCTGACACTTGGTGTGGCACATTTTAAGTAAAAAGTATTGTTGACTAAAGGTGGTTAAGGACCATCATACAATTAATAATCAGATCATGACAAAAATGTTGAAAACTGTAAGTGTAGGCTTTAGCAGTGAGCCGTAATTTGATAAAAGCCAATTTGTAAGAAAGTGACGTATAATTCTTGAAAGTGACACATAACAGACCTTAAATCGTAGCAGACTTTGGGTTAATTACACTGCCTAAGGTATATATAGACTGGTTAATTAATTACAATAGCATATCCTATAATCTTTATGAATCGATTGCTTGTAAAAGAGTTTCTCTCAAAATCCTAGTATAAAAAAAAAATAAAGCTGAGTTTCATCATGAATAATAAGTAAGTTGGAAGATGCTTTTTCAGAGAGTATGATACAAAACTAGTGGTGTGTGTGTGTGAATTTTCGATACAAACAATAACGAAATCAATTTTGGTTCGAAATCATCGACTCGTTAGCGTCAATTAGAAGATTACTTATAAAAAAAGATTAAAATCTACGCAAACCCGGAGATTTAGCCGTGCGCAATTACTTTAAAGCAGAGCAGTTCTAACTTCTAAGAAAAAGTTTAACTCAAACTTTTGGAGTGTGAGAATTTTGTTTTTCTAATTTAAAATTCATTCATGAACACATACATAATAACGTACCGATATAGAGCAGAGGGATTACGATAGACTTGTGGATTGGGAAGGTCGATGTTGAACAATGTAGCGTCACGATTCGAAGCTGCTTCGAGAATCGATGCCCTTGCTTTGCCCAATCCTTGTTCTACCATTTTTCTCCGACTTAGCTTCTTCGGCTTCCTCTGCGACTGATTCATAGAATGAACGAACATCGGATTTTGAAACCAAATCTCAAATTTCAAAATCGCCGAATTATAACATGGTTTTCGATAATTTGAATTTAAGCAAACGGATCAAGCTAACGATGAAGAGGAATTCTCAGTTTCGGATTTCGAGAACAGCGATGACTTAGATTTAAGAGCTAATTTTCTCTGCATAATTTACTCAAGGGAATTCGAATTTTGAAAATCGATTTTGAACAGAGTAAATTGCTCGAGAGAGTGAGAGAGAAAGACGAAGAAACGCTTACACTGGTGTTACTCGATCTGATGAAGAGGATCTGTTGTTGAGAGACGTCTCGAGAATCAACGACTCTGTTTTGTTCTCCTGATGTGTAAACGCTTCTCGGAAGCTCACTTTCTGGGAACGAGAATTCAAATTTCCGAAGAGAGTAGTCGAAGAAAGAAGTAGAACACCGAGAGATCACAAATACAAGTGCGATTGATCCAATGAAGATCGACATTAAACCGAATCTCGTGTATCTGCTCTGAAACTTGTCCATTTCCTTGTTCTGCATTTGATTTTTCCGAGAAAATGCTTTCCCGGGAAAATTGAGAGAGAGAGAGAGAGAGAAAATAAAAGAAGAGAAGTGAGCCTCTCTGCTCTGAGAGGGAAGTTTGTTCTAGTATTATGGTTTAATGGAGTTTTTGAAATAGCGAAGAATGTTTGGATTTAACAATTATAATTTGCACCGTTCCGTTCCACGGTTCATCTAACGTCTCCTTATTTTTATTTTTTGTTAAATTCTAACATACACTGTATACATATTAAAACAGGAAAATTAATGAGTAATACCTTTTCTAAATTTCCACCGATTTCTTACCATTTAACACCTATTTAGTATCTATTGAGAAATCTAAGCTTATAGAGGAAAAAAAATCCATAAAGTTCCCTATTAAAAAAGGTTTGAAATTTGGAAGAAAAAAAAAAGCGGTATATATTTGTAGTAAACCTATCGTAGGTTAAGCAGTGAGAATATTTTTGTAACTTATCTCTGAAAGACTGTAACCTTATCATCTTTTTGTTACTAAAAGTTAACCTAGCATTACTACTAGCATTGGTACTATCGATAGCATTATGATGAAAATTTTGATTATGACATCATTTTTGATCTAAGAATTTTCTACTTCAGCCTCGACAAAAAATTGCAGATGACGAGTTAAGCAAAAAAGAGTTACTAACCTTCTTCGTTCATAGCAACAGACTGCATTGAAGTTTTTTAAGAAATAATAAACAAACAATATGAAAATTTATATATTACATTAGTACATATGATATGATTTTCTAAATTAATAATGACACATGTTATGATTTGGTGAATAAAATTGTCTTTTACTTATTTGTTTGCTTAACTTGTCCTTATGTTTTGCTTATTTTTTGCTCTCTAGTTGTAAAGACTATACATTATCCCACTTGTATATCACTCTCAAATCACTCTCTTCTTTAACATTTCTGGCTCTGCATTTCTTGCAATTCAAGCTAATCTCCTTTGCTTATTACCACAAAAGGAAAGAAAAAAAAAAGAGCATCAAGCTAATCTCCTTTGTTCGCAACAACCTAGTTCGTTCCGATCAAAGTACAATACCTCTCAGATCCTTCACGATCTGCTTAAAACACAAATAACTTGAGACACACCTTTGACCTTTCCTGCTATTATTTTGATCTACTAAGTAATTAATTTAACATCACCTGTTCTTTTATAAATGGATGACTTGGTTCATTCCCATGTATTTGTGTCCTAATCGGATAAGTGAAAATGTAACATATGATTGCATAGATATTTATAAGCAACCAGGACTTGATCATCCCTTGCTCAAAACCCACAACATACAGGTGCATTGTCTAGGATTTTGCCTCCTACATTTTTACTTGTATTAATGTGATATATATTGACTATACAATTTATCATTTGAATAATATGAAACCATCAGTTTCAATACATGAAAAAAAAAAAAGAATCAAACCGGCAACATCAAAACATCTAATAAGAAGAAAATAGGTCCAGATGGAACTGGTCCTACATTGAGATATACAAAAGAATTCATCACAAACCCACAAATTTTCGCTGAGAAGTATTTTCATCCGCTATCAGATGTTAGTCCTGGAACACATGTAAGCAATCATCTCAACCTCCTAATATGGTAGATCTAATAATGCTTTGTATATGTATATGTATATTTCAAGTATTAAGCCATTAATTATGTAACCGGCTCTTGGTAGATTGCTGGAGTAAGGTCACGTAATGGTCCATTTCATGGTGTAGAAGCTTTCTTTAATGGATATACGCTGAACGTTGGAAAAGATCAAGCCTCATATATATAGTCGAATATACATAGGTAGTGGATTGAATAACCAGGTCAATATTATCTCAGCGGGTTGGATGGTAGGTTTTACATTTTATTGGTTTTTTAATTAATTCATTAAGTTAACCTCTGGATATAGCTAATCTTAAAGTAGTGCAAGGTCTTTTTGATAG
Source organism: Eutrema salsugineum (assembly GCF_000478725.1). Classification (NCBI taxonomy): domain Eukaryota; kingdom Viridiplantae; phylum Streptophyta; class Magnoliopsida; order Brassicales; family Brassicaceae; genus Eutrema; species Eutrema salsugineum. The sequence continues at coordinate 3,538,683 of NW_006256547.1, read as the reverse complement.
ATAAATCCAGGCTTTTTTCCCGACGGACTTGTTTGGACATATGGATTTTGAAAAGTGGCTACCTGCGAACAATTTTATTTTTGTCGAAATACCTTAGTCAAATATCATGTAAGATAAAGTTAGGCGAACCATTCAACGATTACAAGTGCAAATGTGGCCATATGATAATAAGTCGTAGCACAAACAATACGCTAAAACTAATGCTACAGCAAGCGAGTTAAAATACAAAGTTCAAATCTCAGTAGGTTGTTCACCTCGTAGAAAAAGAAAAACAATCAGCGGTTTAATTTATTTAGAACGATATTCTCTCAATGAATAAATAACCAAAGAACAAAATAAAAATTGAAACAAAACAACGTATCGGAAAAAAAAACAAAACCCTAATGAGAAACCTCAATAAAAAAATTACAAAAGTGAATTGTGGTCTCGCTCGTCTTCATATTGCAGTTGCAATCCCTTATGCCGACTACTATGCAAGTCAGAATATATATGGGATGAATGCGCAGAATTTCATCGCCATAATTATGGGGTTTAATTGATTAATGCTTTACTGATTTTTTCCCTCTAAGGCTATCTCATCAATCGAGTTCATTTATATTTATAATCACTGCGATGCTTATTTAAACTACACTAGGTTTAGGATTTATGATTTTCTTTTCCCTATAGGTTTAGGATTAATGATACAGTAATTTTGGTTATCTGATCTAACCAACTAACAAACATAATTAGAAACGTCGTTAACATTAGTTATTACAGCAGTTATTAGAGAGTGAAACATATATTTTCCGTTTCCTTGAATTGGAGACTTAGACAAAAGATCGGCTGGTTGATTTCCATTTCTTGCTAGCCAAACAAAGTTGATGTCTTCAAATTTCTTGCTCCATTCCTTGACTTCTTGAATTCAGTTGTAAGCTCCAAAGTTGAGTGTGAATCCATTGAGTAAATTCACTAGAGATTTTGAATCTCCCTCAAAAATAACTCGACGATACTCTCTGATCCAACTTGATTATAGAAAAAACGTACGTAACTCCTATGAGATTTTTTTTTTGGTAACTCCGAAATAAATGTGAAAAGCTCATCTGGGTTTCCCGAAAACCCAACGGATCAAGTGAAAAGCCCATATAAGTGAAAATGTAATTGGACAAAAATTGATGACATTGGGCTTTTTAGTTAATTAACACGTTTAAACTAGAGGGGAGATCTACGGTCGATGATTTGATGTACGCAAATCTTCTGAATTCGCAATAAGTTATTAGAGCCATCAAAACAGAGTATCATCATCGAGCGATATACGATATCCTAACATTAAGCAACTAGCAACATGTAATTTTGCTTATATCGCCTTTTTATTTTGTTCCAAGAAACGTTAATTAGTTGGAGGATTCCATCACAATATGGGCTTTTTGAGACAATAGCCCGATGTAATCGACTTTCTTCATAAATAAATTTGATGCTCAGAAAGGTATATACTGTATCTCTTAAGCTATTAATTAAGGATCAATAGTCAAGTCTAGTGTTGTATTACATATTCGAGAGAATATAGAAGGACGATGCTAAATTTGACTACATTGCATAATTTGCATTAAACATGTTTTTGATCGTGAACGATTTAAGAAGTCCAAAAACTTTAGTTAATATTAAACCAAAAAAAAGATGTGTATAGTTAAAGTTAGTTAACAGCATCTTAAATAACTTGATTACTGCGTGATAGAAATCTCAAAAGCGGATTACATATGTATGTGGGGGTCATGCATGCGAAAGAGGAAAGAGTTTCTAACTTCTGATTAGAAAACCTTAAAGTGATGCCTCCAAAAAAAATTGACAAAAAAAAAGGTTCATAAAGTTCAAAGGATTTGACATTTGGTGGTGAAAATGGCCAAACCCAAAACAATACAAAAACGAATAACCTTATCTCTTTGTGGCCTCATCAGACATCACATGTGGTGTCATAAAACTGTTGTGGATTGTGGGTCATGACTCCTTTCACATCTCAACGCCTATTTTCTTGGTTACTAAATGCCAAGCTAAATAAATTTGGTTTTTGCTTTGGTTTTATGTTTGGATAAAGTGAAAAAGTACATGAATGTATGTAAATACTCATTGCCTGACATTATAATCGAAAGACATTATCCGATCGTCTATTACTCTGTTGCTTTTATCTTTTGTTTTCCCTTCGGTGTGGATACCCATTACATATATCAATTTAAATTCGGATAATAGCATGCTGACCGAAGTTCTGAAAGCAACATGAACATAATTTAATAGGCTATTAACCTTAGTATTTTAGGTATTTTTGTTTCTTAATGTTTTTTTGTATATCTAGATCATGCATGTAAGAGTCTATTAGGCAGTTTTACCATGTTTGCTTGTTATTGTTATGTTTATTTTATTTTACAATAAGAGATAAATGATGATCAATAGATTTATAAAAAGCTGGACCTAATTACTATTCAAATATATCATCATATGGTCGGACAAGCCAGCCATCAGATCAAATATTTCCTAGCAAAGAGTCTTAGGCCGTTAGAACACCTCTAATGAGAGAGGTTGAAGGAGAAACTCTTAACTATAAATTAAATTAAAAAAATGAAAAAGTAAAAGAGAGATCATAAAAGAGGTTCTAAGAGCATGTCCATTAGACAAACCCACTTAGGAATCCTTAAAAATATTTTAATAGTTTTTTTTTGTTTTAAGGAAAATTATGAAACTCTGATCATTTTAATGGTCTATTAGTGAACCCGTAAAGGATGTCTTAAGAACTCCACTTTCAATTACAGAAAAAATCCTCAAATCAATAATAAAACCCTAATTTCTACAACTATATCAAACTACTTCGAAATTGATAAAAACAACTTACCCAGCTACGCATATGTATTAATCTTTCATAGAAGCCCCAATTTTGGTCGTCGTTTAGGAGATGATCGGTGATTTAGAGATTTCGCTGAGGGAACAAAAAATCGTATTCGAGAAGGAAAGGTTCTCGGCTTGGGATTTTTTTTCGGGGAGAGAGAAAAACAAATTGACCCAGAAAAGCATCTAAGTTTTTTTTTTCCCTCAGCCAGTAATAACTCACCACGTGAATTGTATTATGGATCGATCCCTAAAATCCTTGTGTAAGGATCGATCCATAACCTATGTCCATTTTTTTTAAAAAAAAAAACTCAAAAAAACTTAACAAACCCATCCAAACCCATTTAACAAACCTCAATGGACCTGGTCTAAAAACTCTTATATTAGAACTCCTCTCTCATAAAGCTTTACACATGTCAATTAATGATTGGTTTATTCTTTTAATTAACATAAAAATTAAATCAAATAATTAAATTATAGTAAAATATTAATTTTTTAATTTTAGTAACCTCTTTTTAAGATTTTACCATTGGAGGTGGTCTTAGGTACTGAAATAATTAGTTATCACCAAAGAAATGTTCGTATCAAAAATATACATGTATACTGTATTTCTATATATATATATATGTGTGTGCGCGTCATATAGTACATAACATCATTATAAGTAGTAAATTCTATTAGCGCCTTTAAGATAAAGATCGGACACATTAGTAGACAAATAGTGGTTGCTTAGTTTGTGCTGAGCTGGTATCGAGTGGATGAGAATCTGATAGCCTCCATTCAACATCATGTATTTATTTTCTTATCTGAAAACTCCATTTGAATAAGAGAACCTTTTGAAAGAGAATCAACCATCATTGGCAGTGCTCGGAATATATAAATAAAAATTGATATAGAGCTAAAACAAACACCTGAAAATAGGATATGATGTATAAGCGATAAAAGAACAAAGGTTGCAGAAAATTAAATTCGTTGCAAATAAGCCTAAAATTTTGAAAGATTGATATATTTCTCATAGAGAGAAAATCTTGGCAAAGTCGCAACTCAAGATAGGAAGAGGCCAAAGCAAAAGAGAGACCCATAGAGAGATGACGTAAACTTGTTTGAAGAAAATAATTGGCGTATCAAAATCATATTGGCATATAAGATAAGATATGGTCCAGCGGCCTACATGCTCATCCTCTTTCCGTTGCTTTGTTAGGAGGTCGGCTGAATCTTATCTTGCAAACAACTCTCACCATCCTGATAATGCTTACATCATTTTAATCCCACATTATTATCCTAATAAGGTTCTATTGATATATTAGATTAAAACTGATAGTGATAGTTTTGTACTTTTGTGTAAACATAATACGTTTACACAAATATGTTTTTCAAAAGCTCCAAATGTTCAAATCTGTTCCAAACACCCAAATATCAATATTTTTAATCGATTGATTAATTTCCTTATATTTATTTTTACTTAGATTTATAAAAAAAAATTAGCACAGCGCAAAAAAAAAAAGAGAAGAGATTATTTTTTTGAACACCAAACAGATAAAAAAAGTTTAACAGATAGTTCTTTAGCGAGAAATAATTTAGACCTAGATAAGTTAAAATGAAGTGTGAAACCAAAAATAACAATCAAAATGAAATGAAATAAGATAATTGCGAAAACTAAAAAAAAAAAAACTGAAAACTAGGAGTCACCCACCCGCGCGCGCGCACACACACATACACACAAAAACTCAAATCGTAGAAAAGTATATTCCAACATAAAAAATGAACTGATTCATCTACCGTCGGGAAAAGGTTACAACCTAGTACTTAGAGAGATCCTAAATTCGGTCAACAAATCAAAGCTAAGCCAAATTTATTAACTGATCAGGGACTCCCTATATAAATCAACCAAAGCATTATATTACTCGAACTTTACTCCCTCCAGATAAGGAAGACGTGTCTCTGCCAATACTCTCATTCTGACCACTACCTTTTTTTTAAGGGCCCTTTTTTAAATTAGTTGAATCTCCAACCGAATAGTATATTCTTTTTTCGATTTGTTTCTTAAAATTAAGTTCATGCTTTGCTGTTTTCCATTCATCAACCAGCTGTCACTTTCTCAAATGCTCCCCAAAGAGTCTTTTACGGGTTCCATAGTTACCCTCAAATAGTTTCACAAATTTCATTAACTACCATCTTCATCTCCTTCTTGAGATGTTTTGGAAATATCTGATTTTGTCTATTGATTATTTAGTATATTTTCTACCTTCAGTGGCTTCAAGAATCTCCTCAGGCAATCTAGATCTCTCTGATTCACAAATTCGTCCCAAAATTCGATACTTATTTTGTCCTCATTCCTTTGACTCTATTCTCTATCGAGATCTCCTTCTCTAAAGGTCAAAATGTTGATTTTTCTTACAGTCCAATTTCGTTTTTTTCAAGTCCACGAAAACCAAAACGAAGGTAACGGTTAGACTACGTAATGTTCTTGTACGAAACCTGAAAAAAAAAAAAAACAATCAAAAACGTTAAACAAAATATAAAATAAAAACGGAATTAGTCAAATAAATAAGAAATGGAAGAAAACGAAAAATACATACCTCTCACGACGAACAACGCATACCTGGAATAATAATGGATCACACAACGGGAGACACGACGACGGTTAACGGCAAACGGAACGGGTCAACGGGCGTGGAGAACGTTGACGGAACAATTAACGGTGAAGGCAACGATGCAAAACTCAACGGGGATTGACAATATTGGATCCAAAATATTTAACCAAGTCCCATTTGTTCTCCTTTTCCAGATTTTAATTACCACCAAATTTCACTACTGATCCGATTTTTAGATATTATTTCGACTTAGGGAAATATTGTGTCCTTGATTAGCAAACGAGTACTATGTACAATGCATCTCTCATCTTCACCCAACAAAACAAAACTTATGACGGTGTCGTTTCGGTCTCCGTTTTACAATACTCTGCTCCGGCATGACTCAGCTCGAATAGCTTCCTCTTTGATTCAGATCCGAGTATCAGCTCTCTTCAGATCCAGACTTTCTTCGCCGGATCTATCATCCTCCTCGGAACCAAAGCTCTACCAGAAACGATGATTTCCTGAGGCCGATTCAAAAACAAGAACAAACCTGAAAAACCAGATCAAAGATCATCTGCTTTCGACATGGACGATAGCCTGCTAGGTCGAGGCTGATACGCAGATCGTCTCTTGAGCTGGTGCGAAGACGGCCTTATCAACGCCGTCAACGCTCTTCTCACCCATTCACCCTCGACGCCACCAATTCTCACCAGAGAATTCGTCATCGCAGATCGACGCATGTTCAAACTGTTGGTCGGATACGTCACTGCGCCTTGGCCGTGTGGATTCGCGACGTTCTTGTGTAGACTGCATCGGAACGATCCAGGATGAGTCGTCGGCGAACACATACATCTCCTCCTCGAATCCGGAATCTTATTGCTGCTAGGCTTCGAAACAGCGATGGATCGATTCGGCGATATAGATCTGTTATCGATCGAATAACGAAACGACTGCGTCAACGGCGCCGATTTGAATAGGTTCACGCGCGTCGGAGATGCGGATCTGTGGTGCTGTTGATGGTGGTTGCTGAAAAAAGCTGAAGACGGCGACGAGAAGCTGGAGCTTGTGGACGAAGCGAAACCTGAAGACGACGGAGACGACACACCGTTCGAATACACACCACAGAAACGGCCTGATGGCGACACGGAGCGAAGCACCGGCCCGGTAGATCTGGTTCTAGAAGATGTAATCGCCATTTGTTTGTAGAGAAATTCAAAATCGAAAGAAGAGAGACTTGGAGAAGAAGAAGACAAAAGAGAGAGAGAGGAAGCTTTGTTTTCTGTTAGGAGTCCCCGGAGGGTGGTTGGTTCGGCAAACCTAGCGAGTCTCAGAATGCGAATTTATAGCTAGAAACGATGGATGGCATTTCTGTGATTATCTAGAAAGCTCGTGACCTTTTTCGTGCTTTTTGAAGAAAAAAATTGTATCGGGTTAATTGACTTAACCATTGTTAAGTATACATGGTTTTGGAATTATTTTTTCTTTTTGATTTGCTCTCCAACTTGCCGGTTTTTGCCGTCTCGAAAAGAATCGGATTCTGATCCAACGGCTGATTCAGCAGAGTGCTTTTGTGGGCACTAGCAATGCCTCCACGTAATCTGGTTCGAGAAACGGTCAGCTTGTAAATTACGAAATTACCCCGTGAAAGCTGTAGATAATTACGGAACTACCATTGTCCTCTATTCGCAAGGGCCAAATTTTCATTTTCAGTGACCCTAGCAGTCCTCCAGCTGGGACAACTTTTTCTCTTGAAGCTGATAGTTTTTTTCACTCACTGATGCTTTTTTCTATATTTAAAACTACCCGCGCAATTTATTAGCCGATGTATTTATTGATAAATCTATTAAAAAAACTATTTTATGATTCTGTGAGTTCTTCTTACCAATTATATAAATTTTGCATAAGTCTCATGTATGTTCTGTCATGTTGCATGCTTAACAAAATGAAGCAGAATGTTTTGTTTTATATTTCTTCAGATGAATTTGTTTATATTTCGACTTAATTTTTCACTGAAAATATTTTATTTCTCACCAGATAAATAAATATAAATTGATTATTTTTCGTAGAAAATTATATTTATAGCCTGTGGATCATATTAGTTAATCAGTTATTTTCAAATTTTAATGAAATTCGCCTGTGATTTTGTTTTGTGTATGTGTAATATTTTATGGATATAGTAAAGAAATTAACTATTGAGTTTTCAATCTATTTTACACGGAAAAACAAATCATGATTTCATAGTTTTCAGTGTTACCAAACAAAAGAAGTATTTTTTTATTCTTTTAAAACTTTAACTTATTATCGAACACTCTTTATTTGTTTTTGTGTTCATACTCTTCTCTGTTGTTTTGTAACAAATAAAATGTTTGTCAACAAAACAAATAAAATGGTTGTCAACAAAATAAATAAAATTGTTTCTTTACCAAAGAAAATGTTGCATATGGCTGAAAAAAAAAAAAAAACATTTGCATATATATGAGCGTTGGCAACAAAAATGTGGCATTTAATACGACCAAAACAAGTTCCAGCAACTGTCGTAAGTTATAAGTTTATACAACCCGTGTAAGATCATCAACTCATTTAGAGCCTATATCTCATTGCTTGTTTCCAAAATCCGCCCACGGTTTCTAGCAACTAACGGAAGATTGTCAAGAGTTATTTTTAGTGTTAAAAATCTCACCAAACTTTGAGAAGAAAATCAAGTTTAGCATGAGGAAACTAAAACCAGAACGTTATAAGTTGGAAGAACTAACAAGAATCTAAGTAGTTTTTGATTTTAAAAATAATGTTTATAAGCATGTTTAAATTTCAATAACTCATAATCTTTAAGATAATTTGGGGGCATATGTTTTAGCTTCCTAAATCATTCGTCCTTAGTTTACATAAAAGTTAACTTAGAAAATGATAATTCTGTCTGTATATCAAAAAGAATCTTATTGTTGCCAGGACATTTCCTTTTTTTTTATTATCTATGGTAACATGTAAGATTAATGCATCGTTTGAAAAATGGTGTCTCGATCGAAAAGTAAACCCTTAGAAATAGTAACAACTAGGCATCCCTTGTCCAACCCAACAACAAAAAGTCGTATTCAGAATAAAAATCGATGCGAATAAGTTGACAATTTGTGACCATGTTATTATACTCATTTAAAAAGGAGAAAGAGACACGGGCTGTTTATTTAGAATTCAAACTCGAATCAAACTTAGGAATCGGTCTTTAAAATAGTGCCGTGGTCCGTGGACTTCCTTTTCTTTAACAAACAGAACCATCTACGTGTTTACATATACGAGAATATTTTATTGTTAAAGGCGTATGAATACCCGATATAAATTTTTTCCCTAATCTACGTGTTGATGCAATAGATCAGTATTCAAATTTTCGGTTGTTATTGGTTTACAGATCCAGTTTGTCTTTAAAAGCAAAGAATCGAAATGTTAGCACAAATAAAGACAACTTTGTCTATCAAAAAAAAAAAAAAAGACAACTTTGTTTGACATAATAAATGGGTATGAATTAAATATACATATTTAGTATAGAGTTAAATTAAACGAGTAAATGAAACACGAAATTTAGTATGGAGTTCAGACCTAAAAGTACAATAATTTGAGTTCGAGTGAATTTAACTTTTTGTGTGTTTGAATTTCCCTTTCTCGTATTCCTTTTCCCCTCTTGTATATTTCGAGTCTTTTCTTCGCTAAAGATTGTGTTAGCTCATCCTCATTTAAGCTCTTTTGATTCGTCGTTTTTATTGTTGTTATGATTTTTTTTTTTATTGAATCTAACTTCTAGCATTATACATCAACTGACGACAAACAAGCATAAAAATTGGCAACAACTTTGATCTTTGATACTTTGTAGTTGCTTTTTCTACGGGATTAGTCATGTTTTCAAGAGAAAATTGTTAAAGGACTTTCAGTTATTTTTCATAATTAAATTACGTAATATTGTATTAGTGAATAAATATTGAAAATGTTATCCGTACATGGCATAAATAGTTGTTGAACCAAAACACAACAGTATGGGGTCTCTAATGAATTGATTACGACAAAGTTATAATGATCTCGAACTTGACAATCAATGTTGCCAGTTGCCACTAAATATAACAAAATCATTAGATTACTAATCAGTGTTTTATGTTCAGTTGGCCTTTTTTTTGTCTATGAGGTTAATTATGTTAAACACAAAATATACAGTTATTGCTATGTTTTGAGTTGGAAGGTGAACAGATCTATTGATATTGAGGCAGATTTATATAGGAAACATCTATAGGTTGGTAAAAGAAGATGACTAGTTGGCAAAGGCCATATATTGCTTGGAATTATTAATAAACTTAAATGTGTAAGTTAGACAAACAGTAAGAAACATTATTTCCCAAATATGTAATAGTCCAGTGAAAAATACAATCCTCCTTTCATTGCACTTTGAGGATTTACAATGGCCTAACATAAAGCGAGAATAAAATCACTTGAATATGGTAAATATGAAATTGATTTCAGTGTAAATTTATGGTGCATGATTACCTATAGACTAGTTAATGATTAGTGTATGGTGCATGATTAGTGTATCTACCGTAGGCGATAAGAAAAAAAGAATTTATTACGAAGAGGTTGAGTTTGTGCTTTCAACTGCTGGTCTTAAAGCAGTCTTCAAGGCCTTGGAGTCAAGTCATATGGTTTTAGAAATTTAGACTTCATTATACAATTATTTTATGTAAGATTTTTCTTCGAGTAATAAATTTTGGTATTGACTCAGATTGGCGATCGGAAAAGCAGCTCAACAAATATATTTTTAATAACTATCCTAAAAGCAGCAAAACAAATATCTTCGTTTTTTGGTTGATAAGAAATATCTTTTTTTTGTAAGAACAAATATCTTTTTAGTAGTAAAGACGAAGGTACTAAAACAATCGGAGAAAAAGCAGTACAACAAATATCTTTTTTTTTTTTGTTCGTCAATAAGACAATACAAAATACTCAGCAGCTTTATATATATAAAAAAATAGCGGTTTATGAAGGACTTTAATTGATGTAAGAAAAAAGATTTTAACGTTTGCACGTAATCTTTTGTTGATGTATGCTTTACCAGATTAATTGTGTCATCTTTCACTTGTAAAGTAAATTTTTTGGTAACTACAAATTTTCTACATAAACTAACATTCTTTTCACTGCCATAAATTCCTCATATCGATAAAATTTTGATATTTATATACCAGAATTTTTCCACGAATTATTTTTTCGAAGGCTTCTTTGTCAAAAAGAAACTTTAAGAATATTCTATCAGGTTGCTTGGTTGCAACTGTGAACCTGTGTGATTTAATCCTATCATTTTAAAACATGAGCTGTAATACATTTAAAAAAAACCTTAACTATCTTTTGATGACAAGGGACTGAATAGTTAAGGTGTTTAAGGTTCTAAAAGATACTTCCTCTGTTCATTTTTCAACTGTTCATTTCCCAAACGAATATTGTAAACATTTTTCAGTTAACAGACGGTTATCTTGTTTTAATTCTCATTCTATTGGGTAACTGATGCTTTTCTGACCGCGTCCACAAATGATTCCTATCAGAGCTAATTAATATGTCTAAAACGGAAGACGGATAATTTAAGGTGTCCACATTCTCATTTCATGTCGTTAAGAAGATAGTTGATGCAATCAAATTATAATGTATCAATTTATTATAAATAGAAATGTGGTTCACTGCACATTGCAACGGTTACGGTTAGTTCCGACTAATCTACAAAAATTAATTCAAAATATAAATTAGGCTAATTAATAATATTGATAGTGGTCACAACTCACAAAGCAGATCACAATGTTGTGTCATGTTTGGCAAGTACTTGAGGGACAACCAAATCTTTTAAGCATTGGCCTAACTATGACACGTTTGAAATCCATCAAACCCACACGGCATCCACTTTTCGTCAGCCTCACGACAAGTGAACAAAAATATTTTGTTTTCCCCTCAAAGGTGATCAAATTCCTACAATGGAGTCGAGTTATAACGTGGTTAATGTGATTATCATTGTTTAGTACAAGTAACAAAAAAAAAGACAAAAATTATCTTGTGCTTAGGAAGTGTTTGTAGGCCACATGATCGATGAAGAATCTATTTTGTTCAAAATTAAGATAAAAATATGTATACCATTCAGAAAAACATGTTAGAAAATCTAAAATTATTTGAATAGATATTTTGATAACATAGTGCTTGCTTAATTAAGAATAGAATAGTTAATGATATGGTAGAGAGTGGACAGTAGACTCCAGCTAAGCGGAAAAGGCCAATTAGGTGCGCCTAATTATTGATTAGTGAAACCCAAAGCCACCGCTCTCGGGAGTCTAATCATTACCACAGTAATATAAACACTGCCACCTATTTATATAATTCGTAAACTAATCACACCTTTTTCTTAAATAGTCGCAGTTTGATTTAGTCATATGTCGTATCCTAGATCTATATCATTTCTTTTTCCATCTTATTAAAAATCAATCAATTATTTCTGGGACTCGATTAGAGGCTAATCTAGTAAATATACAAGGGTGTGAGAAGCATCCCCTCGTGGGCCACACAACTTCCTTCGAACCAACCCAATAAACATCTTATACAGAATCCAGGCCCAGACTTTACTAACCCAGATATAATCTGATTTGGATCGGTCTGACCGGGTTGACTCGTTTGCAGTCCTTAATTATTTATTTTTTTTTGGGGGGGGGGAGGGGTTTGACTGGGTTGACTTTAATTAGTTATTTGGTTTAACCCCTCTCTCAGATTTAGAACTCTACGTAGGGGTTATTTTTTGTAAACATGATGTTTGTAGTTTTGGTAAGAGATAGTGGGTAATTTTATTCAATGAGAAAGGTAAAGTGTAACAATTGATCAATGTGTAATACACTATTTGTTCAACAATATATATATGATGATATATAGCTGCCGTCGGAAGAAAAACTATGGTCACTGTTATTAGAATGTCACTAACTCACTATCTTGAAATCTGAAGATTATTATATTCATGCAAAGAATTCTACAATTTCCCCCCTTTTTTTGTTTGTTTTTCTTTGACAAAGCCAATCGTTTGTTTGATTTCATATTTCTTTGAGTTTTCACAATTCATATGCGTGAACATATATATGTGTCATCATACGAGATCCAATATTGTAGATAGGAAAGTTGGATTTTGTAGATCGTTGCTAGATTTTGTTTTCTTTTGTGGAAATATAGCTTGGATTTGAAATTTGTCTTGCACGTAAAGAAGAAATTTGATTATAATACATCGACAGAGCTGTTCTTAAACCAAAAATAAGATGCATAATAAGAAAAATGGGTTCATGGCCACAACACATTCATGTGGATCCTTACCACAATTGAACCAAAAGTGTGACGATCCGAAAGAGACGTGGAAGGATATTAAAGAATGTGAAGACAAACTGCATTAGTTCCTTTGGGATTTACTGGCGTACGTTTATATATGTTGTGAACGTATATATATTCTTAACATATCCCATGACGTGTAATCTTAACAAAGTCTACTCCAAGGGTCAAATTCTTGGAGCAATGTGCTTAATAGTTATGAAGAACATGGTACCCAACCTGCGTTCGCAATTCATGCTCCAAGGGTCGGAGTCGGAGATATCTGTGGTAGAGATAAAAGTTAGAATGGCTTGTGTGAGTTGCAAACGCTAAGGACACTCTGAAGAAATGTGTGCCGTTTCTAAGATTTTGTTAAAGGAAGTGGAAGAAAAGGCCTTCTTCGTATAAAAAAAATACAAACAAAATTTTGTTTTTTTTTTTTTGTTTAGTCATATGCTATATACATATTTTGCCTTGACTCTATTTGCCAAAGATTGTTAGAACCAGTATTCTCCAAATATTCATAAATCTCTGTAAATGGATAGCCTCTTTAGTCTTTACTAATGTGCCAAATTAAGAATATTTCATTCTTTAAACTCCTTGTATTCTGGTTTAAATATAAACTAAATTAGCACTCATATTTGCTAATATAATGTGCCAAATCAAATTAATTCACCAAATTACTTTAGGTGCCATTTTTTTTCTTTCTAAAATGACATTTTAAAATGTACTGTCACGTGAAAATATAAAAGAGGAAGAAAGAAAGGCGGATTTGAGAGAAATCGGTAATTTTCAGGCTCACTCTCCTCGCCGCGGAATCGCCTTTCGAGCCTCGAAGGGACTCTAGGGTTCAAAGAATCTACCCCAAAAATTCCCCTTTTCTCTTCTCTTCAGCTCCGATCAAGTTTCTAAGGTTTTGATTTCTCTCCGTTGATAATTTCCTTTTCTTGGTTTTCTTATGATGCCCCTTCGCTTGCTCTTCGTTTTTCTAGGGTTTTAGATCGACTCTTCTGTTCTTGGTCACCGAAAATCATACAAATTTACTGGTGCTTGATTGAATTTCGCAGCTGGTACCATTTTCTTTTTTTTTTCTTTTGCTATTTTAATTTTATTAGTTCTCGAAGTTGAGTTTGCGCAGCTGGTTTATTGATGATCACATATCTTTATCTCTTTTCTTCTTCGTCTTCTTTATTTTTCGAGTTGGAGTTATTAAAGAATTGGTTTCGCACTGTCCAGCTTGACGAATTTTCGGAGATTTAGCCAAAAGATTTCGTCTTTGCCAAAGCTATTGCGGTTTCTTGTTTCTCCTGCAAGTTGTTCTTTTTTTAAGATTTCTATGTCCGTGAAGGTTGTTTCCTTGAGGAATTGGATGAATTTTCGTGGGAATGAAAAATTTCTTCAACAGATACAGTTTTTGTTGGAAAAGTTATCTGCTTTGTTTAGTCATACATTGCAGCTCACATAGCTAAATGTAAGTTGATGGATTTATTTTTGTTTTCAGGTGTTCAAGAGTTTTGAAAAGATGGGACAGAGTGGCAAAGATGAAATTATTGTCCGCGAGATGGAGGCATCTCAATGTGCCAGTGCCATGGTTGAGATAAATATAAAGACATTGGATTCTCAAACGCACACCTTACGTGTTGATAAATGTGTAAGATAAACTTCGTAATAGACATTTCTTTGATGTTTCCTGTTCTCTACTGTAATATTCGTTTTCATCTTATTTTCACTTTGAGCATACTACCTGAAACGTCTCTCTCTCCCCGCAATTATGTGTTGCATAGTGAAGTCTCTAATCTATAATAATTGATTAAATTGTGGAACTTATGCCCTTACTGTGGTTCTAACTTGTTTGTCTATGACCTATAACCTTTTTTTTTTTTTAATATTTGCTTTCTGTATCCTCGTTTCATTTCAGGTCCCTGTTCCCGCATTGAAGGAGCAAATTGCTTCCGTTACTGGCGTTGTTACAGAACAACAACGCTTAATATGTCGTGGACAAGTAATGAAGGATGACCAACTCCTATCAGCTTATCGTATCCTTCTTTTAGAGCTTTCATTTCAGTTGGGAACCCTTGTTTGCTGATGTAGTTTGTCAAACCCTTGGTTTTGTCTTCCTCGTTTGTTATTACAATTTTAGTGTCGTATGATAGCCTGAATTTTCTGCTTCCGGATTAAATTCTTTAACGGGTCCATTCCATCTTAGATGTTGAAGATGGCCACACTCTACATATGGTTGTCAGACAACCCATTCCACCATTATCAGAGAGTGCAGCTAGTAATGCAGGTTTGTTTCAAGTTCACTTGTCCCAAAAATTGTTCATTAACATCTTTGAAATTCTATTCTCATGATAGTTTTGCATTTGTCAATGCCTTTCGTGAGATTCTTTTTCGACATGCTAAGTGGAGAACTTGTTTTTTTTTTTAGCGGCTGATCCTGCTTTGAGTGCCGGTGACAGCCAGGGCAGTCAACGATCACGAGTTGTAGTAGGATCCTTCAACATTGCTGAGCAAGCAGATGGAGCTTATTCAGACCTTGGTCAGGTGGGCACTCTTTTATCTGTTTGATTCGTTTCTTTTTTGATGTCTTAGATAGATGAGATCCGTTTCATGAGCTATGTTTTATGTCTGGCAGATTGTTTCAGCTGTTCTGGGTTCACTTGGCATCTCTAATACAGAAGGTGCTTTTGAAGGGATTGAGGCTCTGGTAATTGCATATAAATTCCTGCGAGTTTTTATAAATCGGTTTTAGATGTAAACGACTTCCCTCTGTTTTCCAGGGTCCTCTTCATGAGAGGCTGTCTCGGAGTTCTGGTCCTGACGCTGCAAGAGATTCTTCTGGAGCAAGATCTGTCACACCAAATGCTATGGATCAGACGTCTACCCCCTTGACATCTTCACAACCAGCAGTACTTGCTCTCCTTTTCCACCATTTCTTATGTTAAACAATTTTTGCGAATTAGGTGCATCATATTTTTGCTCATGAGAACGTTATACTTCTGCCACTGCAGGCGGTTCCAGATTCGTTGACTACCTTATCTGAATATCTGAATCATCTGAGACAAGAATTTGCTACTAATGGTTAGACTTATTTCTATGTTTGGTTCTTTGTTGAGAATAAGTCTCGAGAGTCTGATAGTGGTACTGTGACTTTTTTCAGGCAGCAACGCTAATAACTTGCAAAATTCTGAAAATTCAATGGGCAATGTGCAAGCTTCTGGTTCTACTACTGAAGAGTGTCGGATCCCAAGACCATCACATTTAGCAGAAGTATTACAATCGACAAGGCAATTGCTGACCGGTGAAGTAGCAGATTGCATATCTGTATGCTCTTCTACTTTTGTCTCCTGCAATCTAATCAGAATGCCACTTATGTCCTTGCTTATTATGACCAGTCTTAACCAATGTTAGCAAAAACTATTGGTTACTCAGACAGGGAAACAAGAATAACCGTTTCGTATTTTTTCCTTCTGCAGCATGTCGCAAGGCAGCTCTTGGATCATAGAAATGTGACTGATCCGTCAACCCGAAGGTTGTGCCAGTCAAACATGCTTCATTCAGGGTCCCTCTTGGAGAATTTAGGCATTTTACTTCTGGAGCTTGGCCGTGCCACCATGATGCTCCGTTTGGGACAAACACCGGTGTGTATACTTTTGCTACATATTATGGATCCGAGTCTTCCAATTTTTACTCTATGTTATTATGCGTATAATCTTGTTCACAGAATATGATATACCGAGCATCTATAAGCCCCTTGTTATGTTAAATGTCAGGATGATGCAGTTGTTAATGCTGGGCCTGCAGTGTTCATATCCCCTACTGGAAGAAATCCCTTGCCGGTCGGTCTCTCTTTTTTTTTCTCTATTCTTTACCACTGTGCTCTTTGTCCTTTTCACCCTTACCTTTCTGTCTAATTCATGTAGTCCCAATCCTCTCGGCTGGGAGCAAGTATTGGAGGGTTACAAGCAGGAACTGCACATTCTAGCGCTTTTACTGGGCCATCGCTTGCCTCTGCCCCAAGAAATATTGAGATAAGAATACGCACAGGTGCTATTTTTACACTTAATTTCTAAGTATAACCATTCTTTCCTGCTATATTGCAAGTCTTCAGATTAAGTTCCGGTTTCTTAATCTTATGTCTGAATTCATCGTGGTGATATGTTATCTTAGGATCTTGGATGCCCTCTGGTGGAGCCAATCAGAGAGAAGAAACTACTACACAACAAACTCCTGGGCAGGCAATCCCTTCTGCAGCCAGCATCATCACTGATTCTGTCCCCTCAATGAGAGTGCCATCTGAAAATCCTCGAAATCCTGTGGCCTTAGTTATACCTGTTGTTGCAAGATATCCACAGGGATCTTCTGGTGAACGTAGCTCTACTGGTATTGATGGTGTACATCAGCCTGTTGCTGAATCCTCTAGGCAGCCACAGAGCACCAGTACTCCCGGAAGAGAAGGTAATTTTAACGTCACTTCCTTGCACTATCTGCTAATTTCTTAGTTGATATGTCGACAGGAGTAAAACTTTCCTTCAGTTTCCTTCTGATCCTTTTACTGGGTTCTCTCATTTTATGTTTTCCTTGCTGTTTTGGCTTTGATCTTCTTAGAATAGGTAGATGTTGCATTACCTAAAAGACAGTCTCATGTCAATCTTTGCTTTCCTGACTTTTAACGTGTAGGTGATAGCAATTCTTCTCCAGGCGGTCGAGGTTTGTCTGAGTTGAGGAATAGAATCCATCAATTTTTGAGGCCCTTATCTCGACGAGAACATGTTCAAGTGGGGACCCCCCAGTCCCAGGTTGCAGCAAATCCGTCTGCCACAGCGACCACAGAAACAAACGAAGCAGTTGCAAATGCACAAGTAGAGCCGGCAACGGGGACAGATGAAGGGAATTTCATATCAAGTGTTCTTCAACAGATCATGCCTTTTATATCTCAAAACGTGCCCTCCTCAAGCTCAGATGAAGCTGCAGGCAGAGGCAGCAACAGCGGTAGACAAGCGTCGTCAAGAGAGGTACTAGTTATACAAATTCTTTCACCTTTTAACATGTTGCATGTTTATTATCTCTTTCCTTAGAAGCCTATTGGCAACATGTCACTGACTTGTGGAATTCGTGTCGGAGGGTTTGGTTAGTGAAGGAAAGTATTCTTAAGCTATAGGTTGTGTATATACAACAGATGGGTAGGAGTAAACGTGTTACGTGATAAAACTTATGGAATCATTTGCTGTAGGGTTGAATAATATGATAGAATAGATGATTGGGAATAATCAAATGTGTAAATGAGTTTTGGCTGTGGATAAATTTGAGGTGCAGGAGGAGGAAGGTGCAGAGCGAGGAGATTCAAGTCGGAGATCTGAACTATCGCCTCCAGAGTCTAAACGTCAGAAGGTAAAGTTGAATTAGTCACTACCTATAGACTATAGTAAGTGGGTACGTTTGGTTTACGTTCTATACCTAATGATGTGGTACTATGTTTATGCAGAGAGAGTGAGAGATTGTTGGCGGGAAAATCAAAAGAGTGGAAGCACACTTTTTGAAGAATGATAGTTTTTTTTGTTGCTTCTTTGGTACTTTATTCTGAGCTCTGTGAGATTGTTGACGGTGTCAATGGTAGTGGTGGTGTTACCCAAAACATGTCCATTTTTTATTTTTAATGATGTTACTTCCGTCAGATTTTGTAGAGTCAATTATAATAAACTTAAGTGCATATACAAGACTTTCAAACAAGAACCGAAATGGAATAAACCTTAATTTACTCGAGATCTGAATTGTTGAAAGTTCTGGCACTAGCTAATTTATATAGGGAGGATGAGAGGTTTATAGATAAAGGAAAGTCAAAAGTCTAGATAAGTAGACACAAGTAGAGTTAGTTGTTGGGTTTAAGCTTTTAGGTTCTGAGGAAGACCACATGGTTTTTAATGAGCAGAAGAAGACAGCGAACCAGTCTAATTTATGAAATTGAGTTCTTTCTTTTTTAAACTGTGTAATTTCTTCGACGGGAACATAGTCAGTTTGAGCAAAGGCCTTGAGCACTCAAATGATGGATGCTGTAAAATCCTTGCCCGTCGAAATCTTGTTCATTAACTCCTGACAAGACACTTGGTTTGCACCACATTTGACTGTGAGTTAACAACATCTTCAAACGCAACAGCTTCCTGATTCTTTCAAAACTATATTCTTCTAATACACCATTACTAACAATTGCTGATGAAAAACACACACACAAATTAGCATCTCTGAACTCTGAAGCCATCTCATTTAATCTCATTTTTTTCTTCTTCATTTGGCGCTTGAGAGCATTACATTTTGGGTTTGAAAGGTGAAAGCTTTCAACATTAAAAACAAAGTTAAAAAAAAAAAAACTAGTAAAAGACGACGTTTTTATAGCTGTCTACCGGCGGCATCGGCGACGAAAGGGATGTAAGGCGTTTTTCCGACCAAGCAGCTAACGACACCATAGACAAAACACATGAAGCTGAACACAAACACTCCCGTGTGTCCCCACATCATCGCCTTCATCCCAAACCCACCTCCTTGACCCGGATCCAGTATCCGAGTCAGCAACACCGGAACCGCCAGCAACACATCCAGCGTCACCGCCTGCATCGCGTTGAACCTCACGTATCTGCTGAAACTCGTGTTCCTCACCACTCCCAGGTACAGCCCGAAGAACGCCACGAAGCTCGCGTACGGCACCGACCTGTACAGGTTCAGTATCGGGAATATCGGCTCCACGAGCAATCCCAGCCTCGGGTACTGCGCGAACAAGAACCGACCGTACTGCAGCGAATTGAAAAACGGCAGCGCGTACGACGCGATTGAGATCACGCGCTCCGTCGCCGGCGTTGGGGTGTAGGAGGCGCGTGTTGTCAAAGTGGCGGCGCGTCTTGTCGAGGGGCGGATAGAGACGGTGGATCCGGGGAAGGAGAGGGTGAGTGGTCTTGCTCTAGGAGCCGCCAAAGGGTTTAGGGTTTGGTGGAGAGATAAGCACAGAGACGCCATTTTCGATCAATCAATCTTCTTCTTTGTTTGCGAGTAAAAACATTTTAAATGAATCAAACCGACCAAACCAAAATTAAAATTTAGTTATGGTTTAACCAGGAGCTAAACCGAAATCTCCAATTCTAGTATTGTAACAAGATAAAGCAGCCATTTTTAATTTTTCTTCATCACCAACTACTAGAGAGAAGAAGAGGAAGAAGAAGACGACGACTTTGAAGAACTGATTTCATCTTCGTTCTCCAAATCTCTCTCTCGATGGGTTGCGGTGGAACTCTGTTCTACCCACTTCTGATAACACTCTCCGTTGCTCTCATCACTTACAACATCATCATCTCCGCTAATGCTCCTCTCAAGCAAGGTTTCCCCGGGCGATCTTCTTCTTCTTACTCCTACTCCGACGATATCTCCGGTGATCCAGTCATCGAATTGCCACGTGGAGGATCCAGAATCCGCGGGAACGAGAGGAAGAGGAGGCTGTTCCACACGGCCGTGACGGCTTCTGACTCCGTCTACAACACGTGGCAATGCAGAGTTATGTACTACTGGTTCAAAAAGGTTAAGGATTCCGCTGGACCCGGCTCTGAGATGGGTGGGTTTACCCGGATCTTGCATTCCGGTAAACCGGATAAGTATATGGATGAGATTCCTACTTTCGTTGCTCAACCTTTACCCTCTGGGATGGATCAGGTAATCAATCCTTCGAGTTCCAAGATTTGAATTTTGTTTATTTGACCAATCGAGCAATTGATTTGAGTGAGATTTTGGTGAATGCAGGGTTATGTAGTACTAAACAGGCCTTGGGCATTTGTACAGTGGCTTCAACAAACTGACATTAAAGAAGAGTAAGAAAGCTTTGAATTTTACCGGAAGGTTTTATAGATAACTAAAGGGAAAGTCTTGTCCTGAAATGTAGTTTTTGGTTGAATTGTATGCAGTTATATTCTGATGTCTGAGCCTGATCACATAATTGTCAAACCTATACCAAACTTAGCTAAAGATGGGCTTGGAGCTGCGTTTCCTTTCTTTTACATCGAACCGAAAAAGTATGAGAAAGTGTTGAGGAAGTATTATCCAGAAGAGAGAGGACCTGTGACCAACATCGACCCGATAGGAAACTCTCCTGTCATTGTGGGAAAGGTCTGTCTTTTTTTCTTTTTTGGTTCTGAACAATTTAGGATCAGGTTTTAATGGGCATATCTCTAAAGATTTAGATGTTGTGGTTTTTCCAGGAAGCTTTGAAGAAGATTGCTCCAACTTGGATGAATGTTTCTTTGGCTATGAAGAAGGATCCTGAAGCAGACAAGGCTTTTGGATGGGTTCTTGAAATGTACAAACCTTTGATAATAATGAGTTTTTTTTTCCTAATCTAGAATGTGTTAAGTAGATTTGACTACAACTTTTGTTACTTTTTGTGGAAGTGTAGGTATGCTTATGCTGTCTCGTCTGCACTTCACGGTGTTAGCAATATTCTACACAAAGACTTCATGATTCAGGTAACCGTATCCACGCATATTGTTTTGCATTTGGTAAAACTGTATATTGTTTTTAAGCATGATGCACTTATGAATAGAGAAGCCAAAATTTATATTCAGATACTAGTTGTATGAGCTAGTACAGTACAAAATGAATAATTAATTGCAGTGTTGCAAAATATTGTTAGTTAATCGAGAGTGAAATATCTTCCCTAACTTCTTTGAATTAACATGAGTTCGAGGACAGTGAAATAGTTATGGTCTGGACCTCATAAAGTCTATGTACTTTTGCTTGGTTACATGGATAAGATTTTTTTGTGATGCATTAACTAAAGAGATGGATGGACTTTGTTTTGGTTTTGTTTGTGGTAATGAATCAGCCTCCATGGGATACAGAGGTTGGTGACAAGTACATAATACACTACACTTATGGATGTGACTTTGATATGAAGGTAGGATTTCGAATCCTGGATTGTCATTTAAGGACATGATTATATTGAGATTAGCATGGTTTTAGCAATTATTTCTTCCGTTCCTACAGTCATAACGAATTTTTTTGTTGGAAAAACCTCTTCGTCAAGGTAGATTTGCAATTGTTAAGAGAGTGGGTGAAAGAATGATTGTTGTGATTTCAGGGTCACCTAACCTATGGGAAGAAAGGGGAATGGAGATTTGACAAAAGATCGTATGATAGCTCACCACCGCCTAGAAACCTTACAATGCCACCACCTGGTGTTCCACAGAGTGTGGTATGTTTACATGTCCTGCCTTCATTTTCTGAAAACACATATACCTATGATTACACTGTAATATCCCTATGTTATGATTATTACAAACACAGCTCAGTTTTCTTCATTGATGTATTTGCAGGTAACATTAGTGAAGATGGTGAACGAAGCCACGGCAAACATTCCAAACTGGGGATCATAGAGAGGGATCGAGAGAGAGAGAGGAACAGTTTATATTTAATAGATATCTATCTATATATGTTGCCCATTTCTCTTCAAACATACATTGTGGCTTCGTTTGTAAAAATATATAGCTTTTTTAAACAAACCTTCTCTGCTGTTTCTACTAGAATTCGAGCATCCCAAAAGATAAATTACAGCAAAGCCTAGACTAAAAACAAGGTTGATATTACCGACATACATTAGCCAGTCAATACATACATACTACAAAACAACCTTCATGGTGGTCTCTGCAAATTCCTGCAATGTTATTTTCACAACTTAATTTAAAAACAAATATACGATGAAAATAATTTTTTTTTTAAAAAAAGACGCACTTCAAATACTTGACAAAAATCTAAGCCTTTCAACGGGATTAAAAAAAGAATTACATTGTCACAAGAAAATGAAAAAGAAAAAAAAACCTTCGATCTTATTAAAAGGCACTGAACTTTAAATTCAAGATAAAATGGATGTATCTTCAATTCCAAGTAAACGGCCAAACCAATGCCACAATGCATTGTCACTATCCAAACCTCAACTTCTTAGCTTACTGAGACAGTATTACTTGCTTAGTGTACCGATCCAAGCCGGTGGCTGCATCCCAGTCTGCTCATAAACCGTATCGAGAACCGGAGGCAACATCTTGTAAAGTCCAGCTATATCCTTCATAGCATTCCCACTACCACCACCACCAATCCCCTGTTCTCCACCGTGGTTCCAAACGCTAATCTTAGGCTGCAAGTCTTTAACCGCAATCGCATTAATCTTAGCGATCTCCAGATAAGAGCCATTGTTAATCATCAAGAAGTCTCTAAGGGCAGAATAGTCATTCTGAAGAGCGTCTAGGAGGGTCCTGAGATAAGTCCCCTGAGCACTTGCTAAAGCCACAAGCCCCTCTGCTTCTTTCTGCTTTGAGTAAAACGCTGCATCTGCTTCAGCTCTCTGTGCCTCTGCTTCCTTTTGCTTCTCGTAGAGAACCGCCTCTGCTTGCTTCTGCTTGTTGTATAGTTCCCAATTCGCTTCTTGAACCTTGAAATTTGTAAACAGCGGTAATGTCAGGTGTCATATTTGTTAATGAGATACAAGAGAAAGAGAAGGAATATACTATACAAACCTTTGTTTCATACTCAACACTGGCTTTGCTAAGGAACTCGGCCTTGAGCTTCTCAGTCCGAGTCAATGCATTCATTTTCTCGACCTGAGTCTGAAGCTCAGCTTCTCTCAAAGCCACTGCCTTGGCTGCTTCAACCTCAGCAACCTGAGAATCCTTGGTCCAAGCAGCTTTCTTCATCGCAAGCTCAGCATTGGCCTTGGCCACATCAGCTTCCTTTTGATTCTCAAACACTTTGATCTCAGTCTTCACTCTAATCTCTTCCTTTGTCCCTTCTCCTTGCCTCTGCATCGTTATGATCCTTGACTCCGCGTCTATCTTCGCTGCGTTCTGAAGGGTAAGACCGTTCCGTTCCTTTGCACCGATCTCTCCTTTCATCTTGGCCTCAGAAACATCGATCCTGGCTTGATTTGCTGCTTCCATCTGAGTTTTCTGACCCAAGTAAGAGAAGTACTCATGTCCAGGGACATCAACAAGCTGCTTCACGTTTGCATTGTAGATTATGAGACCAAACTGGTCTAGTTCTAGTTGAACCTTATCGAACACCTCCTTCTTAAACTCCTTTGTCCCTTCAATTCCATAAAATCCAAAAAAAAAACCTCTTTTAACCCAAAAATGTTCAGTTTTTAAGAACATACAGCTCCAAAGATGATAACTTTAACCAACTTAAACCAATCAAGTTCTAAGGAGTTATATTAGCAATTGAAATTGTTTCTAGAACTTCAAAACCAATCAAGTTCTAAGGACTTGATTAGTTACCTTTGAAGATCTCTTCCATGGTCATGGAAGCAGCGAGAACACGAGTCTCTCCTTCGATGACACCTTCAACGAGCTCATTGACGTGATTAGACTGTTTGTCGTGAGGAGAAATGAGCCTAGCGTAGAGAATAAGAGCTTCAGGGTCGTCGACGCGAGGGCCGATGGTGAAGACGGCGGGGAGAACGAAAGGAAGCTTCTCTGCACTCATGGCCTGGACTTTGAAAGTGTAGTTCACCGGAGAAACGTCGAAGACGGTGCAAGATTGCCATGGAAACACCCATGATTTCTTCGAGAGCTTTATGTCTTCGATCCCTGCTCCTGTTATCGCTAAATACTCTGAAGCTCTTGCGACTTTGTACATCTCTCTATGGATATTGATGGGTTTTCTCCGATTTTCGAGAGGTTGTGAAATGATTCACGAGGAATCAGCAGCTTACTTTTTTTTTTTTTTAGGTTTCGTGAGGACTGCTTAGTACTTATATAGTTGTCGAAATGTTAAAAGACTTTCGGTCTTAGAGAAAAGTTCATGACACTTCACAAAACGAGTTATTTGTTGTCAACCTATTTCTTCATTTATCATATGAAATACTTTGACGACTAAAAAGAGAAAAACATAAAATTCAACCTATTTGGCTATTTCCAAGAAAGTACACATTTTATTATCATTACTATTTCGGAGGTTTTAAAATAATACGTCAACATTGAGCAAGAAACTAAAGCCATCATCGCCAAGGCGGCTAGACTTTGTTAGTTGAATACATTAGGGTCAATTTTGCTCTTTTTTATTGAATGTTTAAGTGGTTCAATTGGCTAATATTGTCGTTGTAAGTGACAAAAATGTTTATTTAGTTACAAATCTTGTTTATATGCTCTTTCTTCTTTTTTAAGAGAAGTTTTCTAAAACAGTACTCCCTCCGTTTCACAAAAAGTGTCGTTTTGACATTTTTCACACAAATTAAGAAATAAGATAAAAAGTCTCTTATATCCTTATTAATTTACAGAAATGACTTTTAGAATTACATTTATAACTAATTTTCTGAATTTATTTTTGAGGTTAAAAATTGTATTTTATGTCAAAATTTACATTAGAATTCTAAAACGACATTCTTTTTGAAACAAAAAAAGTGTCAGAACGACATTTTTTGTGAAATGGAGGGAATAATTTATTATTGTATGTTAAATTTAGGTAATACCATAATTAAATTATTTATAACAGAGATAAGAAATTCATTATATATGGATTATTTTATTTAAATCTTAATTTGCTATCAGAAAACATATAAAAATATAATGAATTCTCTGTAACTGAAATTGATTGAATTTATTGTATTATTATAATAGCTTAAAATATGATGTTTGTGAACGTGTGTAAGAATATGATTAGATCATGAATGCTGAATGCAAAAACAAACGTGTATCGGAACACGAACGTGATCATTTGATGCTAAACGTGATCCCATACTGCTCATTTTCGATCCAAAAAACTCGTGTAGCACAATTTTACATGTAGTATCTTACATCATAATTATGAATTTTGGAGATAGACAGCTAAACCGGAATATTTCGTATAACACAAACTTTTGGTAAATAAAAGCTAGATTTTCAATATTCTCAAACCGAACAACAAACCTTGGAAAACATATATACTCCATAAATAAAGATTGATGTACTGTTTGATATGTTTGGATTTTGGACGAACAGACAAATAATACTCTTAGAATTTTTGGTATGAACCTTTATCACTGGAGATCCAACCTGTATTTTTATTGGTTTACCTGAGTGATCGCCTCCGCATAATTTTTTTGTGTGTGTGTGGATAAAGCTCCGAATCATTCTTGATTCAAGTCATTAACATAAAGTTTGATTTTGTAGAGGTAAGAACCGGCTCTATAGATTCAACACTTTAAAATATTTAAAGTTCAATATCATATCATGTAGCATTCCCTCTTATAGTTGCTTTGGAAGTTTGAGAGTAAATGGGAACTGATGGAGGCTTCAGGCTTGTATCATAATATATGTTGTACGAAATACATATACTCGTAAACAATATGTTTGGTTTTAACAAAATAAAAGTCAAAACGGGAGGGTTTTGCACAATTTCATAAATACTATTAGTCAAACAATTTTGAATATATAAATCACTGGCCACAAAACGTATAGATATACGCCTTCAGATAAATAGCAAGAGGGGAGGTTTTGCTCGGAAATTGATCGATGCTCTGAATAGAGTAGAACAAAACCATATTTGATTCATAATCGTCTTCTTGAAACTTACCACTGCAGAGATAACTGAAAGAGATAGAGTATCACTCAAACTAATCACTTGATGTCTCAATTCCTATAATTTCTCTCTCAATCTATCGTGATTTCTCTTAACATTAATATTGTAAATTTCTCTCGTATTACTTAGGATTCTATCTATAACTTTTATATATACATTGAACAAGATATGAAAATGATACTAAATTCTTTCCATCAGAAACTCTCACCACCTCAATAATGCTAGTTTCTGTTTAGCAAATTGCTTGTGCAGCACATTTGTGGCTCTCGGTATCAGTATGGACTCGAGCGTACTTGTCAAGCATAGAAAGTGGCTGATGTTTCTACTAAAATGAATGATTATTTAGTATAAGGATATATTTATTTAATTCGTACGTCTAAATTTGTTATCTGTGTATACTTTCTACAGATAAGCAGCATATTCTCTGTTTATTTTGCCATTGTCCTGTGCTTTATCTTTCTGAACTGCGACTAATATTTCTCGTTTAGTAAAGTTTATCTCGCTTTTAAATTAATTTTTTTTTAGAAGACCACTATTTCTAGGAAAGTTTGGTCTAGTTTTGTATGAGTTTTTCTTTCGCTACATGTAAAATTAACAAAGATTCAATTACTCTAGATTGGGTTGAGCATTTGTTTAAACAAAAAGATGTCCAATTGTCCATAATGCAAATCTTTGTTATGACGTTACTAGGACAAAAAAAAAACATAATGATTAACAGGGGTGATTAGTGAGTCATCTTTATTGCTTAAGAGTTTTTTTTATTGCTAAGATTAACATGGACCCAACTGCAACAGCCTTTATTAAATAGTGACTTGTTTGGTTTTATTTAACAAATCTCCACACAACTTTTGCCTTTTAACCCAACGGAAAACCATCATTTGCCAGAACCTTTCATTTTGTCTTATCAAGTTTTTTTTCGTGTGTCTTACGTATTAGCACTCTTATGAGTTATTTAATATCGTTTTTATTAACTGCTCTCTCTATATATACCTATAAAAGATTTTTTCATAGATGAAGGGATTTTTTTCTACGTAATCGTCAATACAAGATTTTTTCTTAATGGGAGTTTATCTCAAATAGAGCAATCTATGTATAACTGTTTTAGTAGGTCTTCTTTTATAGAATTATGTTTTTTGGGATTTTCTTTTCATATCAAAGATATCTTTTACTATGTGTTTAGACTATACATATTATAAGATTTATCTCAAGAATTGTTATCTTTTACCATGTGTAATCCCTTTTGTAGTTTGTTGATATTTTTTGTAATTAACATCCCAACCTAACCAAATATACCCTATCTACCTTTAATACAAAATCGTCTTAGTTTACACTGTTTAAAGAAAAATCGCAGACACTTTTCAGATAACGGGAATCTGAGTGTATTTATATTTTATTATGCGCCAAACTTTATTATATAACTCAATATTATCATTTCGTAATTATCCTTAAAGACAAAAGAAGAAACAAAGAAAAAAAAGGAAAGCAACCGTTTCGCTCCCGCCTTCACAGCTGTCTTTCATGATTAGCCAGCGATATACCATCGCTCCTCTCACACCACTGTCACGCTGTTCGAAATAACAGTCCAATGAGAAACCCCAATCAATATATTGTCCAACGGTCGACACGCCACGTGGTGGAATCTCATTCAGCTGTGTATATATATCTCAGTCTAAATCTAATAATATTTTTGTTCGAGTGTCTTCTATAAACCCTTTTATTAACCAAAACTCTCTCAAAGAGAAACACTCTCTGTTCTATCATGGCCACCACAGATCAAGAAAATCTACTCGCAGATGATTATGAAGAAACGACGGCGTTTTGCGGGTGTGGGTATTTCCGTAAATTCAGTGTGATCCGGTGGCGAAGAGGAGGAGACAGTGTCTGGAGCGGTAATTTGCAAGAAGAGAGAGGAGAAAACTGGGGGAGCAGAAAACTGAAGGAGCTCAAGGAGATTTCAGAGAAAATCGCGGGACCAAAGTGGAAAAACTTTATAAGAAGTTTTAGCAATGGAAAGAAGAAGATGAAGAGGGATGTGGATTTCAATTACGATCTCAAAAATTACAGTCTTAACTTCGATGACGGCGGCGAAAATCCTTCACCGGAGAGGTTTGTAGCTCCGGTTGTTATTAAAGTTTGATACTTTTTTTTTTTCTTCTCATTTCTCCTTTTGTATTATTTTTTTACTGATCGTGTCATTTTATGTTAATACGAACATACACAAGGGGTTATTATAATTTCGTATCTAATTAAGGTTCAACTTGATGTTCGATCGGTACCCGAAGTTAGATATCTATAAATGTGATTGGTAAATGGCTATAAACTTATTAGTATTGCAAATAGAGCAATGCTTTAGAGAATAACATGTTTGTCCCTTTAACAAAAAGATAACAACTTGTTTGTATTTGTTTATTTACTGATACACTAACGTATCTGTGTATCCCAATTCCCAAATGCATACATGTTTCTCCCGAATATACTTTGTACTTATCTGCACTATACTGTTGAACCAAAACATACAAAATCTGCACTATACTATTCATGTACTTACCTAACAAATATACACATCATTTTTTTTTTTTAAGTAATATATACTCAATTACAAATGCCCAATTCGCACAACTGACTATAAAAGTTACTCCTTATACGTTTCAAGTACACAATTACAAACGCAGCAGACTAACACAGTGTCAATAATAAAAACTGTGCATACCATTATACCAATGCTCCCCCAGCTCACTATTTTAGTCAAAAGATATAATTATGATGATGATTATCTGATGGTTCGTTATAAACAACTCATGCAGACAAGCAAAATCCCCTTAAAATAAACAATAAATCTCCTTTTTTTCAATCTTTTTTTTTGTGTTTTTGGTTTTTGGTTTGTGTACTTGCTAATAAATATATGGGCATCACATAACCAAACTACGTACTATGTAATTGCACAAAAAGTTACTTTCTAATACTGCCCCTCTCAGTATAAGCCCAACTTCTTCTTCTTCTTCTTCTTCTTCATTTTCACAACTTTAAAATCCCCTAAACCCTGCTTTGAATCCCATCCAATCCAGCTCCCAAAACACTTCATCTATGTCTTCGTCTTTCTACGTGAAACGCTCTCTTCCGCTATTGTCACCTGCATTGCTTTCATCCAAACAAAGTTTTCAGACATGAGTCGAATCGATAGGTTTAGGTTATGTCTTTAAGATAATATAAGTAGTATACCTTTTGCGTTTGTTCTTCAAGACAGTGGAAGAAGATGGATTGCTGTGCCAGTTCCTCTTTCTCTGATTGATGAACCAGTTGTTTATCTGCTTTAGCTGCAAACCTGTCTCCTGCACCAACCTCGCCTTATCTTCCTCCTGAAAGTTCAATAATTTATATGTTCACATTGTTTATTACTTGGGAGTGTCAAGTTAGAAAGACATCTGGGATGAGTGAGAGAGTGAACTCACAGTAGGGTAAGGCCATTTCGAATGAGATTGCCACCATGCCTTGAGAACAGAGGTGGTGTCTCCTGGTAATTTCCCAGCTCTTCTCTTCCTCAGTATCTCCTCTCTTATGTCTACTATTTTCTCCTTGTAACCCTTTTTCACACCAAACAAAGCTTCTACATTTTTAACTTCATTCATGTAAAAACCGGAATCCATATACTTGCTACATGATAAGAATTGGTTCTTGTAGAAGATCAAATGCAGATAAAATAAGTTCTTGACTAGTTTGCTCATTACCTGTTTGAGTTCATGTTTAAGCTCTTGTCTAACTCGTTCCATCAAGGATCTCTCGCTCTCAGTAGGAATCAGAGGACCAAACCCCAACACATCTAAGCCTCCATCAAACATATTAGCATCGCTCTCTACTTGTTCATCTTCATCATCCGACATTGTCGCTCCCATGCCTTCACCTGGAGACACTCCTATCTCACCAACAAACACATCGTTTAATGAACAAAGCAAAAGAGATTGTCTTTGTCAATGTAATACTACGCTCCTAGATTCATGTAACACATCAAAAGATTTTGCGAACCAAATGCTAATTGAACATTCTCACCTGTTAAGCTTTGGAGAGACTGCTCGATCTCCCAACAGG
Source organism: Eutrema salsugineum (assembly GCF_000478725.1). Lineage (NCBI taxonomy): Eukaryota > Viridiplantae > Streptophyta > Magnoliopsida > Brassicales > Brassicaceae > Eutrema > Eutrema salsugineum. The sequence goes on along the minus strand of NW_006256547.1, from coordinate 3,508,249 downwards.
CCATCACAGCTTCCATTGCATGAACACGCACGTGTTGTTGCAATTGCTCTTTGAAAGAGCACAGAAGCAGCACATAATGCGTCTGTGTTTATAACACAAAAACATGAATTGAACAGATCAAAACACGCAATAGTACATTGACAAAGAACAAAACTTGGAAAAAGCTCATTAAAAGAAAGAGAATATATTTGAAACCCCCTAAATGTACCGTCACAAAATTTAACACCCCTCTTACATAAATTCCAGATGACTTGTCTCTGCAACTACGATTCTTGTTTCAAATTTTATTTTTGTTAACCTTCACCATTAGTATATCGCAAGCTCTTTCTTTTATGGTCCCACCAATCTAGATAATGTAAGCTTTCGGATTTTGAGCTTCGCCATTGTTTTCCCCCAAAAACAAACAAGATTTTCATTCAAGAAAGCTAAATCTAAATCGTAAATTGAGTCGATGTAAAAGACAATCCTTTCTTTCTTTCTGCTATAAGTTATTGAAATTTCTGCTAAATAAATCTTCAAATCGTCAATCATGAACAAAAAGATTTTCTTAAAAAGAGATAAATGAATAGTTCAACGAAGAAAATCTGTTTCAACGAATAAGACGGAAAGAAAAAAAAAAGCGAGAGGTACCATGAACTGGTCAAGCTCTTTGTCGTCGGCGACGAGTCCTTGACCGGCGCCTAAGGCGGAGTATTTAGCGACGACGTGCTGCGACTGAGCAAGCTGAGCGTCGATCCTCGGCAATTGATCGACCGGCGTGGCGATTCTTAGACAGGCAACGTGCGCCGACAAAAGCTGCTCGTAGAGCGGATGCGAGAGGATCTCCGCCTTGTGTCTCGCATTCTGCCAGCTCACCACGCCTTCTGCCGCCGCTCCTCCGTCGTTCTTGCTGTCTCCGCTCTTCATCTCCCCACCACCGATCATCGGCTCCGCTCCTCCGGTGACGTCGTCGATGACGTCTCCGACAACGGCAGCACCGGAGGCGGCTGCGGCGTTGTTGTTGTTGTTGCTTCCGGTTCGTTGAAGGAAGGAAGATGAGGAGCGAGAGAGCCACTGATTAGCTGCGGCGGCAGCGGCGGAGGAAGGAGAATCGGAGCTGCTCGCGGCGGCGGTAGTGTTGGCGGTGGCTGTGTGGAGGTTGAGGAAGTTGTTGTCGGAGCGAAGAAGAGCCGTGTTGAGCCAATTAGGAGGCGCCGCTTCCTGGAAATGTTGTTGCTGCTGCTGTTGCGGAGGCGGAGGCGGCGGAGGAGGAGGTTGGTGTTGGTCGGTGAAATGATTGAAGGAGAGGTCTTGAGAGAGATGGTTGTGGTGAAACGCCATCGTTTCGATGACTTCTTTTCCTTTTTTTTAAAAAATATGTTTTTTTGTTTGGTGTTTCGAATTTCCTGTTTCTGAGAGGGAAAGATAAAGAAAGGGGGAAGGTGAATCTCTGCTTCTATGACGATTGTTTCATGTTTCAATTATCAATCCACAGAAAACTTTTATATGTATTTTTTCTTTTATCGAAAAAGTGACAGAGAAAATGGGTATATATGTGTGTATATTGTGTATATATGTGGGTGTGTGCAGACTGCACCAGAGCTGAGAGATCGAGACGGAGAAGACCATTTATTCCGATTATTTATTATTTATTCTCTCTTTTTCTTCTTTCTCAGTGTAATTATCAAATAATTGAATTTGTATTTCGCAGATAACCAAAACATTATTGAACAAATATAGCTTTTCTTTTGTTAAAAAATATGATGAACAAATAAAACTTGCGCGAGAGGTACTCGTATTTCACGTTGCATTAGTTTTTCTATCATAATATAATATTTATAAAATTGAATTAAGCAAGAGTATTTAATTATCAGTAGAAAACAAAATTATCAGTAGAGAAATAAGATTAGTTATGGTTGACAAAAATGTTATTTTAGCTAAACAAAAAAAAAGTTTCTTCTTTTCCAATCACTGTGGTCCACATATAGACCAAAAAATAAATATAAAAACCAGTGACTAATGAATAAAATAGAAAGATTAGGTCACGACAAAAAGTAAATTAAAGACAGTAGGTCGTCATGGACTAATCCGAGTCGTCCACTGTTAGTGGCGACTGGATTCATTGTGATCGGACGGTGAAGCAAGGTCGTTGCCCCCCTCGACTGTGTTTTTTATTTTATATTGTTGAGAATAATAAATATATTTCCTTTTTTTTAAGAGTTTGCTACGTGTTGTGTTTCCAGACGCAACGTATCTAGGTGAACAAGCGCGTGTGTCTCACTTTCATATTTTACTGCCGGACCGGACCCTGCGCTGTATTTTTATGGCACTACGAAAACAAACATACATAACTTATTTATTATATACTCACACACACTTATCTTTTGCTTCACGCCTTTACTTATTAATCCTAGAGAGGAACAAATATATATAAATCCTACTCGTTAGCAGACCAAAAATATAAAATCATATAATTCTTATTTTTATTGTCGGAAACAAATATTCAATTAAAAAGGTATTTTAATTAGTGAAGTAGTATATTAAAAAAAATATTCATCAACCAATATACGAAGAAAACCTTACAGATGTTCTACATGGTATCACAAAATCATAAATAAAGTACAGATTAGCTAGACATCATAAAACGTTTTTTTGTTTATAAAAGCACACAGAAATTCACATGACATATTATAATTATAGATCACAATACAAATTGAAAACTAGTTATGATATTTGAAAAAAAAAATCAATCAAATTAACTACATTATCGTGTAAGCTAAATAATTAAAAGAAATAAGACTACGTAGTGTTATGCCAAGTCCCAACATCAGCGATTAGCCTCTTCTAAACTTAAATCTATTTAATAGTGTTTTTTTCTTTCTTTTATTTGTTGATGGAAGCTAATCAAGTCAACAGTTGTCTCGTGTAATCTCTATCTGAACGTAACTCGTATGCATAATTCATAGTTTCATACGGTTTACAATAAAATCTCAATCTCCACTTCTAGACTTTATCTATTCTCTCTGAACGAGCCGAATCAGCTTATTTCTAGATTCAGGTTGTTTTCTATGTTCATTTCTAGATTTTCTTGTTTGCAAACATCCAAATTCAATTAAAAAAACAATATTATTGTTATACATGTGCGCACGTAAATCCATTTTGACTCTAAAACCTCAAACGATAGATTGTATATTATAGCAAAAATTTAAGATTGTTTCTCATTATTTAAGTGGAATGTAAATTTGTAAAATCACCGAGGATACTTCGCCACAAGTTTTTTTCTTAACAGTTTTATAGTATGTCAACAAGATTGTATTAGATATATTTTATGTAATTTGTTAACGATTTTAAATTGATGTACGATAATGTTATCAAAATCTTGTTTTCTCCATGTCCTTGATAACATAACTTCAAGCAACTACTTCTTAAAATGTGTCCAAGCACTAATGGTACAATCATTTTATTTTATTTTAAAAAGTTATAATGGTCGAGCCACATGTCATCTTACTCAACCAAAAAGCTAAGGTTGTCCCTAACCACACGTGTGAAACTCTGAATTGAAGCATGGACGACCCGCGTGAATATGATACATATGATCATAAATTTAACAATTATAGACTCCAAACAAAAAAATTTGATGTCCATAAAAAACAGAATTACAAAAAATATAATTTCTATAAAAGTTTCTCGATCACATGAATTGAAACTAAAAACAATCTATACAATTCTAGATGTAAATCAAGCTTAAGCTTGAAGATCTTCCTCGTATCGTTTTTTTTTTTCAACTGCCCAAATCGATAATTGCTGATTTCTAATTTGTTTGTCAGTTAGTGTGACAAGTCAAGTTGGAGGATTAAGACCATCATCATGTCTCCTCGCTTTTTATCATTCTTTGATACGTTGTGTATTAGAAAACATAGTGTATTGCCATTTAGAAAACATATCTAGCTAGAAAAAACTTTGAATACGATTAAAATTCTTATTGGGAATATTTTTACACTTTTACTCTATCTCAATACGAGTCATACACATAATATGAACGTTAATACCAAATTTGATGAGTATATATAATGAATAACATGTACATGTTTATTATAATTTTCTTCTTTGTAAACTTATAATCTAATAGTTAAATTTAGTGCCGACGACAAGTATTTTCTTGACCTAACTACGACTAACGTTTTTTTTACGTCAGGGTCGAAAATGCCTTCATTTTTTAATTGATGTGTCTCCTGCATGCTCCACTCTTTCATTTGTATCTCTCTTCTGCCCTTTTCTTGGTTCCATCCGAAAAAGATTTATCTATCTCTTCGACTTAGTTTCTTTAGCGTTGATTTTGTCGTCGTTTTCTATTTTAATCAGAAGGGTTTAAATATTGAAAATTCTCCATTATCCACTGAATATTCTACAAGTGACTCATACTTAGGTCTATTGAGTTCTTTGGATACAAATGCCAAATGGATAATGACAGAAAAAACAAATAATAAACTAAAACGACGCGATACACAGCTAACCCCCGTAAAGGTTGGAGCGTGCTTTCCATGTCCCTCCAAGGAGCGTGACGAAGTTACAACCTCAACTAAACTTAAACAAAATCTTAAATAAATAAATAAACCAATAGTCTGTTGGGCAAAATAAGACAAATGTCGCGGACACATCATATTGTTTATAAAGCAAAACCTATAGTTTTAACCAATCATTCACTAAAAATATGAACGAGGAAGAAACTTAACATGAAAACAAAAAATCAAGTACAACTAATTTCTGTAACTTTTTATACTTTGATGTATTTTAAAATTAATTAATCTTTGAAAAAACTAAAATTAATTTTCTATCAAAACATAGTTAATATTTTTTAAAAAAATCATGGAATAACAAACTAGGAAGTAAATTATTTAAAAAATTTTACATAAACTTATTAATTCATGAATGAATACACAGTAAATTTACTTGAACTCAAAAATACGTTAAGACTACTAATGTTAATACTATATTTTTAAACCAGTTTATTAAAAAAAAAAGCGTTAATCCACGTTAATCCAAGATTTAGCAGAGTCCATAGTTCAAATAACCGGATGGAGGAAAGCAACGAACCGGAAATAGCCGGTGGTAAAGGAAATTAAAGGCCAAAAGGAGAAAATAAAATGCAGAGAGAGAGGGAGGGGACCATAAATCACGTCGCTACTCGCGGGCCAAAACATAAAAGACACGCGTCAATACGACGTTGTCTGGACCACATATGGTCCCCCCCAAGGCAATAGCATGCGTTTTGGGATAAGAGAATCCTAACCGTACATTTGGATTGATGCAACCCCGAATAAAGAAAAAAGATTATTATTTCCGAAGAAGATAATATATAACGACAAAAAAAATAAAATAAAAAATAAACGTGGGGACCAGTCCTAGATTTTTTTTCAGACTTAGGCTGACAGCCGCCGGCTTAACGAAAGTGGAGGGACGGATTTAACCCCAACGAAGTAACAAATTGTTTTTTAATTATCAATTTTTTTCTTTTATAAAAAACGTTTTAATAAAAAGAAATTATTTTTCAGAAAAAAGAGAAATATGCATATTGGTAAAAATAAGCGCGTGGGGTCCAGTTGTTGGTGACGGGTGAAGGGTGAGAAAGGTGTTTAAATAGCCAACTGTTTACCTATCACCAAATGGTCCCCTTCCTACTTCCCACAAAATTCTTGATAAAAAAAATCCTTTTTTTTTCTTTAAGGTAAATTTTAAAATCAAATTTCGGTTCTGACAAAAATACATTTCCATGAAAGATTTCAAAACTTAATATCTATCGTCTCTGACAAGACATTCAAAAAACCTTTTTTCTCTTATGTTAAATAAGTTTTTTTTTTGGGTTCAAAAATCAATTGGTACATATTTTAAAACCGAATTGATAGTCCAACCAATAAACTTGAGTTTGTTATAAGAAAAACTTTAGATTATATATGTTTTGGTACTGGTGGATTCTATTTTTTGAGTCCTCGGTACATAAGGAGGGATAATTAACGTTTCTGAACAAGTGAATCTAAGGAGACAATAGGGCAAAGGATATAAACTTTGTGGTTTAAAAAAAAAAAAAAGAAGTCAAAGCTTAAAAATTACAAAGAAAAACTACGTCTTTGTGTTCGATCATAAGCTTGAAGATTATTGATTTGTATGTTTCTAACTGGATATGTTGTTAGGATTTATCAATAACACGTAATGCATTTCAATTTTCAATAAGAGATGTAATAAGGAAATGATAAGGTCGGTGACCAAACGAATAAAATGCTTTGCCTTTGGATCATCGTCACCGAGAGAGAGAGAGGCTTATAATTAAGTCGTTTACTCTTTTAATGGAAGTGTGTCATTTTCACAACCTTTTTATCCTTCTTCTTTCTTTTTCTTTACAGCTGAACACATCCACACGATTTCTCACAATGTAATAACGAAAAATAAATAATTGAGGAGAATTATTCGGTCATTAGTTTGAAACTTCGAATTTCACCAAGTAAAATATTATATTGTAGTTACGAGAATAACATTCAAAAGCGAAAGCGGGTAATAATATACTCTGTGCTTTCTGTAACATACTATTTTACATACTATGCAATAGTAAATGCATCATACGTAGAGACAAATTTGTATATTTTTATATTTATCTGTGGAATCTGGCTATGCAAGATTTTCCGATTTAAAAACTTGACATGTCCCAGTTCAATTATTACATATAAAGCATGACCTTGTGCTTGTGAAAGATATTTTGTATTTAAGACAATCCAAGCTTATGATCCTGATGCTCATGCGGAATAAACATATTAAATAAGAAGATAAGTTAACCTTAGATTCATGCATGCTAAGTACAGTCTCATCACTCAAATCATGCACAAATTCCTCAGTATCATGTCCCTGAATCCCTTTGTATGGAACAAGTCGATGTGTATATAAATGAATCTCTCAGCCCTTGAGTTTGGCGATTCCTATTTCTTAGCATTATACAAGGTTTGTCAAATTTTACATGCCTCTCTTTAGAGAGAGTCTACTCTCTCTAGGTGGTGTATCGCATGGTGAGATATGGTCGTCAATACTGTTTAGATGTCGGTTGGTGACTTGGTAGGGTCATTGGTTTGCATTATACTAGTTCATGAATATGCATATTGTTAACATATGTTAGTGAACTCTCACTCTCGTTATCATTTAGAATTTTTTTTTCTGGAATGTAGTTGTAGTTTTTCTTTTGCTCAAGTGCAACACAGCGACACCATGCAAAAAGCGATTTTAGGAACGAACATAGATGTTTTATCTGAATTCTGAATACATGCATCATCCATATATTAAAACATATATATATATTATATTATAAACGAACGGCGAGTTTAAGTTTTACAAAACCGATTCATTAATTAGAGATTGTTTGTATGTACAAGTCCTTAGTCTGTATAATGTGTGTCAAAATGCAAGAAACAAAAATGTATGGAGACCTCAATTAATCTGCCGACAGTGGAGGAACCTCTAGGATTTTGTCAAACGAATTAGTTAAAAAAGTCTAAACTGTGGGGTAGAAATGGAAACGAAGTGTATCTACTTGACAAAGATTTTTCATTAATTAAACCTTGTTGATAATCGATCAGAATTGCATTGATATAATTTCATGGTTTTAAACGACCGGACACACAGACACTCATATACCCTTTGTCGAAGTCAAGTCTCATTACTCATCATGTTGATCTTTATTCATTGCCAAATAGCATACATAGTGATACATCATTATGATAATTGATAACATACACGTATTAACATCTACACATATAATTGCCGACAAGATACAGATCAGTATATATAATAAAAATTTAGTACAAACAAAATACAAAAACAAATAATACGTAAGAAAATAACATAAATCATTAGGTTTTTTCGTCGTAGTCTATTACCATTGAGTTTTTAGTTTTTGCATGCTGACTTGTTAAATACTTACACAGTGAATATAATATCAGCCTTAATATATGCCATTTAGCTGTAGAAAAAGTTAAGTGTATGATCTATACATTTTTGTGTGAACTATGTATACCTAGAGACTAGAATGTTAACATTTTCAAAACACCCATAAATACCTTACTTTTAAGTTTTAATCAACAACACTCCGTCCTCCCTAAGTTGATATCCAAATTGATTGAAGTTTTTTAATTTCTTCAATATTTTGCAATATCCAATAGTTCTCTTAAAAACTACACATTATTCTTTAAAATTATTCTTTACATTTAGTATATATTTTATCATTGGTTTTGGCTATGCGCAACAAAAATGTACATGAAAAAGTATTTAATTCCAAGATTTTTTCATATTTTAATTCTACTTTTTAAGTATTTAGTATGTTTCCAAAAAGTTGAATGCAGCATATATATGGTTCTACTTTATCAGTTGCATTATTTTTAACAAAATATAGAATTAATGAACAACAAAAAAGGTCTGCTAGGGGATAATTATCTTCAGTCCGAGCAAATTAAGCTGAAGTAGCAATGGACGTTGATGAAACATATGCACATAAATCATGTAATAACTCAACATTAGATTAAACTAAAAAATTTGCTTTGAAAAAAATAGATGCAGATGGGAGGAATAAAGTCATAGAGACTATTGATCTTGAATGTTTCTAACTAGTAGAACACATGGAAACATGTAATGTTGAGGAATGTAAAAAGAGTGCAAAGAAAAGAGTTGAGTTATGTAGAAGTCAAGAGGAATAAGACATACTGTATGCTCCTCAAAATAAAATTCACGAAATTAGACTGTTCTCCATGAAAAGTGGACCACCAAAAATAGAGAAAAGCTAAGCGAAGAAAAGTAAGTGTTTATAATTAATATTCAATTCCTTGAGGGAATGGACCACTCCTCCACTCTCTTCTTCTTTCATTCTCAATGCTTCTGCCTTTGGCCATACCATACCACACCCACATTGCTTGCTTACTTTTGGTTATCAATTCGACACGTTTGAGTATCTTAGGTCATTTTCTCCACCCAGAATCGGAAATAAGTTAAGCAACTGAAAGATTCCATCTGATTCTTCTGTTCTTAGTTAGGTTTGAAAGCTTAATTTTGATATCCACAAAGACCTTGGTCAGTTTCCAAAATTAGTCCAAGTCTTTGGTCCTAAGACTTGGTTAGCTAAAAGTTAAATTCACCCGGCATTAAATGGGCTTACATGATGATGATGCATCTCTTACATGTAAATGGGCTTTGTTGCTTGACGTTGAAAGGAAAAGAAGAGATTAGACTATTGGTAGTTTCAGCTCAGGGCCCGCCCATATGCATTTCTTTTTGTGGGTCGAGATATGGATTTTATTGAGCCCATCTTGTATTTAGGTTCGAAATATGAACACCCTTTTACCCCATTATGGTAATATAGACAAACAATACAAAATGACCTTTTTTCTTTTCTTCCAGAGAAACAGTTAAAAGTCTATTCTTCTCTTTGTTTTCTTGATCTTACAACATTGCTTATGATCTTTATTAGAACCACTCCACAATGGAAGAAAGTTCCTTGAGGAATATATACGCAGAAGATCTCTTATGTCTTTTTTTTTTTCAGAGCTCCTGCGTGGCGGACCCTTATCAAAAGCCGAGCCAAAAGATGATCAAGTCAGCTCACTTCTGATCGAACCAGAGTCTCAAACCAACCACTTCTCATGGTTTAAGTGAGTTCCTTCACCTCACAATCCTTATCCCATATAGTGTTGTCTCCACACCCAAAGACGAATAGTGTTCACCGGTTTCTTCACATGGCATTATATTCAAATCTGGTAGCAGGAAATTACCATCCGCATTGCCATTCTGATCCTCCGCCAAATTACAACCTGAGAGCGAAGTAGAAATCTGTGTGTTCAACTTCCTTCTTTTCAAGTTCTTGTTCTCGATGCCTCGCTCGCTGAATGGTGATCTAAGCGATGCAATGTCGATGTCCTGCTTATACAAAACACGATCAAAAGTTAAAGAGCCGAAAATTGCACTCAAGAATAAATCATACGCAAGATTCAAAGAATTGGGCACCTTTTGGCTCTGAAATCTCTTGACATGAAAATCCAAGTCTGCGGTTACAAGAACCTGCGATAAGAACAAGAATGGTTTAATAAATGAGGAATTAAAAAGTTGAGTCACAAGAAACAGAAGTTGAAGTCCCCACACAAATTCAATGTTGAGAAAAAGGGTCCCATGTGACATAAACATCAACAACAACGCGTCTTCAAGGTTGATAACCTAACTCTACTCTCCATTGCCGTTAAATCTAGATTTAGTTGAAGTTTTTTTTATATATATATATATTTCTACAGAAAGCAAACAAATCTAATATCTTAAACCATTTCTCTATTCGCCACTACATGACAAAAAAACAATTCAATGTGATGTGACCGGATTTCAATGAAATTTAAAAATCAATCTTTGTCATTCTTCCAAAACTCCACCGGTTATATAGATGGAATGAATCAACAACAGAGTCAAAAAGCCAAAAGAAACTATGGGGTCCACTGTCACAAAGTCGAGCTAACCCATAATCAAAGGAGCCAAAGGCCCATCACAAACAGTACATTTTACCAGATCCAGATCGTGCTTATTATCATTGCAGAAACAAAACAAAAAAAAAAAAAAGAGAGAATTTTTTTGTCGTAAGAAGAGAGAAAATTTAATCTATACACAGCATAAATTACACAGTCAAGAGAAATTGTTTAAAACCTTAGCCAACAGAAAAACGATAATTACGCCGGATAATTGCAGCGAACCCAAAATAAAAGGGCAAACAATAAAAACGGCGTCGTCTCGCATCTTGTTTTAGCCGCCTCAGGAAATGACTAGAATACCCTCTCTAAGTCAAGCACTGAGAATAACGAGCTCCGGAGGAAGAAGAAGAAACAAAAAAAAAAAAGAACCTCTGGAATTTAGCGGAGGTAGTTTTCTCGGGAAACAAAATTACAAAAAAAAAAATCGTTCGTGGATTTGGAAGAATCATTGGTATTGGAAACTTAAGAAAATACTTGTTATCACGCTTCAAAAAAAGAATTTAGGCCGGAAGCTGTAGCCGGAAATCAAGAGATCGACGCGCTAAGAAATGTCGCTGTTAGCGAAAACGGAAGTGAAGAAGAAGATTTTGATGGACGATAAAATCGAAAGAAATCGAAATACGGGACAGCTCGTCGAAGATGCATAGTTCAGCTAATCGGAAATCGAAGAGAACGAGAAAGAGAGAATACTATATATAGAGAGATGGAGGAGGCACGAACCTTGAATCTAGATCCGACGGCAAAGGAGCCACTGATTCGACGACTAGTGGCCTCGTAACCGTCGACGTAAGCAGATGGTGAAGAAGACGAACCACCGCAACCGCCGCTCCAAGAGAGCGGTGTGCTTGGACTACATCTGGAGTTTTTAGCCGATTCAGCTTCTATTCTCGGAGATCGAGACCGTGGCTGCCGGATTCCCCACCGGAGCGCCGCTACAGTCGGATTCGTGAATAGAAGAGGCGTCACTTTGGCTTCCTTGAGCCGAACCAAAAGCTCCGCCACCACTTCTCCATCTCTCATCGCTGAGTTCGTCCACTCATCTGCCGCCACCATCTCTAACAGCTTGTGGCTCTCTGATTCCAGGTTTTACACTGACGAAAAACACCGATCGAGAAAAAGCTAGAAACAAAGCCAAAGGTTACTCAAAGATACTTCTTATTTTGAGAGAGAAAGAGAGAAAAGAGGAGAAGATAATTTGGGTGTGAGAGTGAGATAATGATTTTTTTTTGTTATTATTAATAGTGTACATTTGATTATTCGATATTTAAATTCAATTGCTATATAAATAAAGTATTAGTACGTGTGGAGATGAGGGAGAATTAAGGTGGGACCCATACTTGACATGGCAGTTAATACAAACTGAAATAACATACTTAAAAATTATTTGAGATAAACTTGCATTTTTCTGGGAATAGCTAGGATCAAAGACGCAAAAATATCTATAAAATGTGGGTTTCTGGTTTTCATTCTTACGTAAAAGATGAATATTTTGTTTTCATTATTGAATATTGTAGACTTTAGAATCGCAACTCTCTCTTTTTTTTTTTGATATCACTCGATTCTCTCACGATTTACAAAAGTTAGTTAGTTAAGAATGGGCATGGGTATTTGATTCGGGGTTCGATTCTCGTTTGGTTCTTTTGGATTTCTCGTAGCTCGAATAGAGCGGTTTAGGATCGAAAATTCGGTTCAGTTTGGTTTGGATCATATGTTTTTATTCACGTGTTTTAATGAAAAAAAAAACATTTGGGTGTTTATATCCGGTTCGGTTAGATTTTTCCCACTTCGGTTCAATTCCGGGTAATCCTCTCTCTGCAGATCATCCTGCAAAATATACTAATCACAATTTGAGTTTTGAATGTTACCAAAGGTCATCTACCTCTTTGATTCACAACAGACGAGCAGCATGAAACATGAGAATGTGTCTGTTATAACAGCGTTCAACAAATTCAACATGGGCTTCTTCACGAGCCCTCTTCTACTCGTCGAATCCAGCTTTCTGTTTTTAACAATTGCGGTGTTTTTTTTGCGTAAAAGGACGGATTAAATATGTTGGCCTGTTGTGGGCTAGGCCCATCTACGACGTGCTGATTTCACACACCCCACCAATTCGTCAAACACTTGAAAGTTTAGTCTTTAGACTGTAGTTGAAGTCCAAATTAGACTGAAGTTGTAATTTTCGGTAATTAAATAGCATTTGCTAGAAAAAAATATATTTTTTAAAAAAATTGGACTTCGTGGATAATGCATGAATCTCGTAAGATTTACATCCGCGATAAATTTAAGTATTTATTACGTATGTGGAAAAAGCCTAGGTTGCCTTGGTTATTTTCCCCAAATCGATTCGGTCAAAGTCACTATATGAGCTAATATCTTCTCCTCTTTTGAAAATCGACGCTATTCTCCTGTTTTTAAAATCGAAACAAATCATAAGTTTAGTTTTGTCCTCTTCTCTTCCCCGAATATTGATGTTAATGGTCTACATTTAACATTTTTGATGGTTTTACGGGAATTCCAAATGCACATAAAAATCAGTCTGTGTAATTCTTCCTGCTGTGTATTGTTCAGTTTGATCGATATTTATCTTCTATAATTAGTACCTAGAGAACTTAACAATAATAATACATGAGCTTTTCAAAAGTACCTAGAGAAGTATATTAGGTTTTAGATTTCCTCTTAAACATATAAATAGAGGTCTATGTACGTAGAGATGACGTGGTGGGATTTTTCGGCTCGGTCCGCCACAAGTTCGATCGCCATACATGATACACTTGACAAACATTATTTTAGTTTGCCGGCTTGTTCGTCCTATCCAAGATCGGTCAAAGAACATTTTAAGACTATTTTGAATTATGACCTTGTAATAAAAATAAATATACATTATGTATTGCATGAACAATCTGCATATGATTATATAGATATATATATATATATCTGTGTGTGTGTCTGTGTAAGATATTGACGTACATGTGCTGGTGGTGCTATGGGATGAGAGCGACAGGAGAAAATAAAATGGTAACATGAAAACTGAAAGAACAACACTATCTAACGAAAAAGTCAATATAGCTTCTTCTTCCATATTCAACATTGTTCCAATAAAGCTCACATCCCATGCCCCATTAAATCAAACTTCCTCTTCCATATACACTGTATACCTTTTCTTGTATTGGCATTTATATATAGCTACACATCTATACCGATATATAAAAATATTCTTTGTAGAAAATAACAAAAACATACATCTCTAATGATTTTCTATTAAATATTTAATCATGTGGATCATGCAAATCAAAGTGAACTGATATGAAATTATAATATATTTTGAAGTTGGAAGTTTCATTTCAGAATGAGCCAAAAGAAACGTATAATTGATGTTGTTGATAGGCAAATAAAATTTATAGAAATGAACAAAAGGCACATGGGAACGAGCTGAGAGATGGGTATCGGAACATAGATAACATTTCTTTCAAAACATTAATGGTTGTAACTAATGGTTGTAATCAATATTGTTTAAAAAAACGTAAAGTGCCAATTAATCAGAGGCTGTTTTTGAAGAATTTTTTTCTTACAACTTTTGAAAACCAGACTTTCAAAGAGAAAAATAACAGATTTAATGTTTAATATCAAAAAACAAAATTCGCTATATATTTTGTCCTGTCATCAAAAGAAGTTTGTGTGGCTCTAACATATAGAAGTATTTTGTATGAATCGTCTGTAGGAAACAAAGAACTTCAACGGAAGAAGAGATAAGGAGGGAACAAAGATCCCATGGAGTGCGGTTAATTGGAACGACAAAATGTCTCCTTCCTTTTGGAGTCAAATGTAACATTCAGTTGCTCTCTCACTTTGCTCCAAAAAACGCGTCCAATCTAAAATCTTTTCTTCTCTCCAACTTTTACTTCGCACTTCCTTTTTTCTTTCAAGTTTTAATTAGGTGGTTTTTTGTGTTTTCTGTTTAGTCAACAACATGCAAACTTGAATCCAGATAATAACCCAAAAACACTACTATAATTCACTAGACTACCTATCATATGGCCATCCATTGATCAGAGTTTGTGATGCAAGTATTTGTTTCCAACTCAAAAACAATTCGAAAATGAGTAAATTGGCCAATACTAACTTATATTGTTTAAGTTTATTCTAAACTCTAGATGTGATATTCGAATAGAAGTTTAGATTAAGTGAAATAAGTGCAAACATTAGCATTCAAACCATATAACTGAAATGATAAGAGCTAGTCGAGACTTGGTACTTGTGATTTTATTTTTATTATCTCCTCTATAGTTAGAAAAGCAGAGGACGATAACAAATTGCAATGAAAAAGAACATATAAGATAAATGTTTGTAAGAATTTTTTTGTCTTCCGACATATATTATACAAAAAGGCAAAACAACTCGATATAGTTTTTTTTTTCCAGTTTTCGAAATTATAAAATGGAAAATTTGTCAACATAGATTAGATTCTCTTGTACCAAGAACATAAATATGCGTAGATAACACCAAAAGATACTGCATGTGTGTATGCAAGCTGAGGAACAACGTCTCTGAAACCTCCAAAGTCCATGTTGAATAAACTTCATCCATTACTATAAAATAAGAATATATACGAGTATGTTTTTTAATATGATAAAAATTGCATTTGCTCTATAGAATATTAGTTTTGTTGTGACCTTTTGTTGAGGATTCAATGGACCCTCCATATTTACATGTGACTGAGTGTGGAATGGGACGATAGAATGGCGGTCTTTGATATGGACGTCACCTTATTATTTCACATTTATCTACAAAATTAATTTCTTTTATATAGCTACTCTGTTTTTCAAATTT
This sequence comes from Eutrema salsugineum, assembly GCF_000478725.1. Taxonomy (NCBI): domain Eukaryota; kingdom Viridiplantae; phylum Streptophyta; class Magnoliopsida; order Brassicales; family Brassicaceae; genus Eutrema; species Eutrema salsugineum. The sequence goes on along the minus strand of NW_006256547.1, from coordinate 3,492,908 downwards.
CTTTTTTGCATCAATTCTTTTTTTCTTTTGTCGTATTAACTTAAAATTCATTATAGAAATAAATAGAACCAAATATCTATAAAAAATGGATTTTAATGAGTTTTTCTTTATAGATTTTGGGTGAACTAAGAAAGAAATTTTTTTTAGAATCTCATATGAAATAATGATATTTGTATTATATTTAACTGATAAACTCCATCAAAATACCTTAAAATCACTACAATATCTATAACATCCGCTGATTTAAACACACACATGATCCATGCGATCTTATCACATTAAGATTTAGAGAAATTATATATAAGGATTGAAATATTTTCTATAATTTTACATATCTCGAAAAATATATCACTCCTTATGATCTCTCTATAATTGGAGCAAATTAAATGGTTGAAAAAAGTATTTAACTCTTACATCAAGTCCTGAAAATGTATACTTAGAAAAGTATTTTATGCGTGTTAGTAGTATTTACAGTTTAATAATAGTAATATAAATTAGCTTATTATATATAGATTGATTTTTTGGTAAGTATCCTATAGTTTACAGCTGAATGCAGAAAAGGACATGATTCACAATCAACCCATTTCATCACCCATGTTTATATATGTCGTCGGGGGGTCCCACGTCACGCGTTTACGTCCTAGGCCCCACTTCTTTATTCATAATACTTGTCTGATTTTCCCATAACTTTGTATGTAGTCCCAAAACAACTAATTTGTGTATGTTCTACTTTCTCTTTTTCTCTCCAATTCGACAAAACCAAATTAAGATACGTATTCTCGTTTCTCTAAAAACAAAACAAAAAATCAGACATATTTAGCGAATTACGTAATAATTCATATTAATAAAGTTTTGATTAATATATAGGAATTTATTTCGCTGGCGTAAATTTGGAGATTCCATGCTCGTTAAAAAAAAATTGCAAGCATAGAATTTTGTAAGAATCTATTCACATCATGTACAATTTTAATTTTGTTACCTAGAATCTTTCTATATATATGAACCTTATTTAATCATGTTTTGTTTGATCATGTCATGCATGCATTTGGAGATAATTATTGAATTCTCTTTCTCTTTCCGCAGTGTGGAGCTTGAAACTTAAAAGGATTTAACGACACTACCCACACGTGTCAAAACAGTAACGAAGAGACCAAATCGGCAATGCAACTTAAACAACACACAGTCTTTGTTAGAGCTTCTCACTCCCACATGCTTCGCTTCTTGATTTGATCACCCAATACAACTAAACCACGTCTCAAATGAAGAATTAGTTAGTAAACAAAAAATAAATACTAAAACTAAAGTCGACTAATTAATAAAACTATAGCAGTATTAAAGATATACTTTTTTCAAAAATAAGTTTCTTACTGTACAATGTACATTATTAATTCATTATACTCCCATTTGCTAAAGTCGATCATGTAAGTTACTGATACAACTCCATCGACAGAGATAATTTACTTATTTTCCTTTTTCTTTCTTACTAACATGGATGGAACTGTTTAATGATTATGGTTAAAGTTGATTAACTGTTAAGGTTAAAAACGATTAATTATTAATATACTGTTAATGACCTTCTATTGGTTTTTCTTGTTGTCATAATTGCGGTCTAAGATTCTTCCATCAATTTGTTACTCGATTGACACCAATAATATTGGCACTTGTCATTTTGATGGATCCATTCTAACAGCACACTCTTTTGCCCAACATATTCTTCTATATATCACCTGTTATTCCAATTACTATTGACTCTAAAAGGATGTGTTGTCTGAATTGGAAAATAAGTTTTAATATACCTGCAATATGAACTTTGATTTTTAATTTAGTCGATGAATCAGTTATTTACAAACTTTATACAACAAAAAAAAAATTGTTAATCTGTAATGAATAAAATAGATAAAATTGACAAAAAAACATAAATATATATATGAATGTGACATTCCCTACTCAAGTATAATATAATAGTAATAATTAAATCTTACAGTGTATACTGAATTTGTTATTACAGTGTATAATCATACAAACATCAATATTGTTACGATGAATAGTGTATAATGAATATTTCCATCTTCGACTATCATCTAAATAAACTACTCAGAAATCATGGGTAAGACTACAAAACATTAATGTTTGTTTCAATAATAACCTAATAAAATAAAATAAAGGAATAAAATAGATGATAGTCGAAGATGGTTTGGTGTTTGATTGAGTCATTATCGAAGCCTCACATGGGCGAAGAATGGTGATGAAAGAGCCCCGTTAGTCATCAAACTAGTTTTTGTTTCCCAATTATTATTGTTATCATTATTAATTAGTTGTGGAAAAATCTAGAGAAATTTGGCAGTATCTATGATATACAGACATGTTGTGATGATCAAACCCATGTGAAAATGGGTACAGTGGGTTTGAAGTTTCACCGCAGCCAAAATCTCTTTGGATCCAACTTGTTCACCATTGGAAAACAAAGGAAACTGATACATGCATATATACACAGTGCTATATTTAGGACAGTTGAAAAAATTATAGATATTGATTTATTATTTGCTAAAAAAATGTTAACCTATAATTCTTAGAACAGAAGTACAATATCATCGAAATTAGTCTCATTACAAAAAAAAAATTGTTAAAACTAAAAAAAATCTCATGAAAGTAAATTGTATTCTAAGTTTCTAACTAAAACTAATATATGTGTATATATATAATTTCTGTAAATTTTTTGCGGATAAGTCTTATTCTCTTTTAAATCAAATTACAATGGAGTAATACTTTACAAAGACATTTTTATTTACAGTTTCTAAGCATTTAATACTGGCTATAAATTTAATAAATAGGCAATATGTGAGAGTAATAGATAAACCATTTGCCCATGTCGCGGCAACTACGAATACAACAAAAGAGTTAAATTTAAGAATATATTAGCAAATAGGTCTCTATCTCTCTCTCACACACACATAGATGTCTCTCATCAAACAAAATCCATGAGATTTTCTGGTAATGGTGTGGGTCCCGGTTAGGACCAAATTGATTGCCAGTTAATTGCCAAAGAAAATTACAGAATAAAAACAATCAATATCTCTCTCTCTCTCATGAAGCCAACAGTACATATAGCCAACCTTCACTCTTCCAAAAACGCTCCTTCACTTCCCATCACTTTCTCTTCCACAAAGCAAAAACACTTGGAAACACACAAAACACTAGACTCACCTGAACCCTTATTCTCTAAATGGCACGACCACAACAACGTTTCCGTGGCGTTAGACAGAGACATTGGGGCTCTTGGGTCTCCGAAATCCGCCACCCTCTCTTGTAAGCTCCCTCTAAATTACCAAAGTGCCCTTCTCTTTTTTTTTTTTTTTTATTCATTAACCAAGCAAGATGTTCGAAGGCTTTGCTTTTCCTTAGCTAGTGGCTAAATTTGTTTGTTTCTTTCAGGAAAACAAGAATCTGGCTGGGGACGTTTGAGACGGCGGAGGATGCGGCAAGAGCCTACGACGAGGCGGCGAGGCTAATGTGTGGCCCGAGAGCTCGTACCAATTTCCCTTACAACCCAAACGCCATTCCTTCTTCCTCTTCCAAGCTCCTCTCGGCCACTCTCACAGCCAAACTCCACAAATGCTACATGGCTTCTCTTCAGCTGACCAAACAAGCTCAAACGCAAACGCAAACGCAGAACGCGAGATTACGGCCGTTATCCGTGGCGGACACTGACGGCGTGACGTCAGACGGGAATCAGTATAACAGAGGAGGAGGAGGAGTAACGGAGACGATGACGGAGATCAAGTGGGAAGATGGAAACTCTGAACTGCAGCAGAATTTCAGGCCATTAGAGGAAGATCACATCGAGCAAATGATCGAGGAGCTGCGTCATTACGGCTCCATTGAGCTCTGCTCTGTTTTACCTACTCAGTCGCTGTGAGAAACGGCCCTGTCGTTTTAGCGGGATTCTTTTTTTTTAAAGATTAATTTATTTTCCCTTCCAACGAAAACGACGTCGTGGTACTTTCGTTAAAGTGAAGAGAGGAGTAGAAGTGGTACTGGTAGAAGAAGAAAAAAAAGTGGCTAATCTCAAGACATTTGATCTGAATTGGCCTCTTTGAAACACTCATTCTTGTTTCTTCAAGAGCAATCGATCATTTGCTACGTATAATGTATATTATTTTGTTTTATTATATAAAAAAATTATCATTTTTTTCTTTCCATATAAACCAATTGAACTTTAAACCAAAACTTGATATCATGAGTATCGTATGTTTTGTGTTCGTGTGTGAATAAGTGGGGATTTTATGTAGTGAAAAGATACAACACTGGGGAAGAAAGATACCAAAAGAAGTGAGAGAGATGAGAGCTTGGAAGGTTTTGAAAAAATGTGAGTTAGCTTTTGGTTTTTGTTTCATGCATGTTCTCATTTTTCAACGGTGGGCCTAAATTTTCTTTCCTTTTAGAAATCTATATATCTCTATCTCTTTTGATTTTCCTTTTTAATTTGGGATTGCTGCTAAGTAGAAAAAAGTGTCCCTACCTGAAGCCTAAGAAGACCATGAAAATCCACCTTTTTAATTAGAGAGATTTGTGTTTCCTACCACGTTTAACTATAAGAAAAACAATGGTTAGGTATAAATATTTGTTTTTGTCAACCAATGGTTAGCTATATGAGTAATCAAAAAGCAATAGAAATCCGACCCAAATAACGTACTCGACTCAAACACCAAAGAACCCCAATAGAAAACCGGACTCTCGAACATGATTTAGTAAAACACATATAGTGAATTATTATGTTATTCTATACTATTTTATTCATGTGTTTTATATAGAACGAATCGGATGTTATTTAGTTTTATCAACTAAGAAGTAGCATTAGAAAAGTCGAATAGTTTGAATCAACTAGAAAACCAAATGGAATAGAAACCACGCACATAAAAATAGTAATCGTATCCACAAATAGTAATTAATTTTGGGGCTAGTTTTGGCTACTAGTGCAACCGCGGTATACATACCGTTTTACGGATGCTTGCAAATGATCAACCAATCAAACCGTGAAACAACTATAACCACCCTACACCATTTCTTCTAAATAGTTTCGTCGCATAGGTAAAAGATTGTTACTCAGCCACTATAACACGGTAGCTGCTCCACTCCGGTTGATCATTTCTTCTTGCATGCACATAATAATACACGTTATCAGTTGTTAGCAACAAGCCGAAAAACATAATTAATTGTATTAAGTATATAAATGACAATTTAATATGGTTACCTAGCTCGTTGCGATATAACCAGTACACATGCAATGCATCTAAATTGCAGCACACAAAAGATTTGACATTAGGAATTATTTGGATCCAAAGATTTCTTGTCCCTTTATTTGCATGCTATCGACAAGAAATTATAAACCTGTTAATTCTCAAAATAAAAAAATAAACTACTCAAATTATGCATATATAATATTGTATGTTATATCTATTTCTAACTAAGAAACCCATGAAAGATTTTTATTTAAAGAAAAGTTTTTGATGATGTGACAAAAAGCCTATACTTTATAAGACTGATAAAAAAAAGACAAAAAGCAAATAATTTAATTGTTACAAATAATCTCAATTAATGATAACAATGGGAAGCCAAAAGCAATTTTACGTTCTTATAAAAATCTTGTAAGATGTTCGAAAGTATTTTACTCAGAGCTTTGTATGCATGCATGCGATTACAATTTATGTGTTAACATGGAAATTGACATAGATATACTCTCTGAGATCCATTATAACATCAAATAAAAGAAGAGAAAAACAACCTGTTATATGGGACAAAATTTGACAAACAATAATATTATTGAGAAAGATTAGAATCTCGACGTGATATTATATTTTGGATCGAGGTCTTTATCGAATGGAACTTATAATGATTACTCTACTTACCTGTTTGGAAATTGATTTTGTTTCCCCACAACCTTTTCTAAAACGTAAATAAATAAAGAAGAGGGAATTATAAAAGTGTAGTTTTATTCTAATTATTCTGTTTTCTTAAAGCATATTGAAGCAGCAAAGGTGAGATTTAAAATAATGGCATGCTTGTGAGTTCATCATCATTACTTCTTTGAACTTCTGGTTCCCTTTTTTCCTTTGAGGAAGGTCCTTGGTCCTTTTCTAATTTCCCAATAAAATTTTCACTTCACTAACTAAATAAAGAATAAACAGATACAAAGTAGAGATTATGATTCACATGAAAATCTTTTTTTCATTCTTGTTATGTAATATTTAGTTTCTTATTTATCTCGTCTTAGCTAGTGCATGAAAATTTTGTCACCCGAGTTTTAACAGAAGTCATATAGATATGGTTAAGGGTCCAGAACAAAAAAAACCATACATATATAGCAAATTTTCGGGGAATGTAATGCATCCTACATAAGCAACATATCTTATCTTTTGTTTCAAGTTGGAATGCTTGACAGTAATTTGTTTTTTTTTTTTTTAAATTATATTTTGCATCGAGAGTAGATTAAAATTTTTATTGGTAAGCAACTAGATTTGATTGATAGGTATAAACAAAAAGTGCCACACTCCAAAAATCTATCAAAGTTGTTGACAACTAGTTTACCACAACTTTTACCGCGATGAATCTTGTGAGTGAGATACCAATATACATTAATATTTACATAGACACATGAGATGTGTTCAAATTTATATAAAATGAATTTAAAAGATATATATTGTATATATAATAAATAGACAAATAAAATAAAAAATTAAGGAGGAAAGTGGTCAAAGGCAATAATGGACAAGAGAATGATGGTGTTGAGCAATGTAGAATCTCATGTGAAGTTGTTGGTTTGAAAAAGGACCAAACATGGCCTTATGTGGTGAAACTCCTTTTCATAACATTCAATTCCTCGTTGTATTGTTTTGTGTTCTTTATTTTTCTTTCTGGTTAGTTTTTTTTTTTTTTTAATGTATAGTGTTTTGGTTTCCCCCTCAGATGCTTTTGAATAGATTTGTGACGTCGGTTACTTCGGTTCAATTCGGATTTCTCAAGTTTTTGGGTAGTTTTTGGAAGTATAAGCGTGGAAAATATACATACGTGAACTGCTTCTTTTTGTTGTTGTTGTTGTTGTTATTAAAGCACATACGTGAACTGTTTCCTCTCTCATAATTTGGTGTTCATAAAAGCTGCATGTGTGTGTGTTCAATATCACATGTGGATTACCTTCTTTCTTATCTATTTCGATAAGCCCAAACATATATGCAATGGGGGCATTTTTACGTTCATATATTAAATGAAAAATGACAAGTTCTTCTGCCTACAATCCACTAACTCGAATGTTTGTCCTGACGTATTTATTTTGAGAAATATACCATGATAGTATGATACATAAATGCAAGTGTGCCTAGATCTGAACTAGACTCATCTGGTGATTTAAGTTGTAAACGTATAATCTAAAACTAAAAAGACAATATCATTTTAGATGGATACGTAATAATTCATTAACTATATTCGTCTTTTTTGTCTCTTTGGAGACGTCCTAAAAAACTAGAATGATGTAAAGTAGATTAGCTATTAGAATGATTTAGAGAAGATTAATATGGTCCGCTTAACACAAACAGGCTTGGTGACTGCAAAAAAGAGTATTCACATAATCCTGAAAATGTTTAAAATATATAGTTTAAAGTTGTTGACAAAAAAAATATATATAGAAGTTAAAATTTATTCTGTATCGAATAATAAATCTATAACTGTAATCTCTAAGCTGTAAGATATCACAAAAATACCATTCAGTATACAATAATGTTTATAAGTATATATATATATATATATATATATATATATATATATAAAAGAGTTTTTTTTGGTCAACAATGTATTTTAGCACTGCTTTGGAAATAATTAGTTTCATTAGACACTAATTATCTTTATATAATCTCCACTTCTTTCGCTGAACTTATAAACTCTCCTCCTATTATATGGTAGGGAATCAAAATGAGTTAGTGGTATATCGTTGTAGCATTCGTCTTCTTTGCATTTTATACTCATTACAAAGAACACGAGAAAGGCAAAGAAGAATAAGAAGAATCTACCTCCTGGACATCCGTGACTTCCTATTATTGGCAACTTGCACCAACTAGGATCGCAACCTCACCGTTCGCTGTTCAAATTATCCAAAAAATACGAGTCGGGAAGCGTATCTACAGTTGTGGCATCTATACCAGAGAGTCAAAGACACTGAAAGATTGAAAACATTCGACTTAGATTGTTGTTCACGACCTTATCCTGCAAGAATTACTTATATACAATTTAAACGATCTTGTCTTTTCTCCTTACAACAAGTACTGTGAGGGAAGCACGAAAAATGACGGTTGTTGAACTATACACAACGAAAAGGGTACAATCCTTTCGACATGTATGAGAAGGAGAAGTTGCCTCCTTCGTTGATTTCATCTAGCAATCTGCTTCATTGAAGAGCCCGGTCAATTTTAACCAGTAAGTTATTGAAACTGTCGGGAAGTGTGATTTGTATGGTTGGATTTGAATCTTAAAGGGAGCAAACTTGAGAACTCTTATGATGAAGTCATTGTACAAACTACGACTCGAGTATCTCAAAATGGTGATTAAAGAAATGCTAGCACCGATTGTGTCACTTCTAGTTCCAAGAGAAGCTTCAAAAGATGTCAAGATATCGCAGGTTACAACATTTCAAAGAAAACATGGATCCATGTCAATATTTGGGCTAATTCATATGAATCCAAGCGTTTAAAAAAGATCCGGAAACTTTCTTACCCGAGAGGTTTATGGATAAATCAGATTGACTCTAAAGGTCAAAACTTTGAGTTTCAAAATCACTTCACTTTATATTTTCCTTAGTTCAAAAATAAGTGACGTAAAGATCTTATACCATTACCATCAATAAAAATGTTTGTTCAATCTATAATTTTAACCACATCTTCTCGCGTAACACGTAACTTACTTGGGACACCATTACTACCGAATCGAATTGCGAACAAAAAAGGAGTGGTATAATCGAATTACTAAGACTAGAACTAAGCACTCACAGTTGGTGATGGAGGAAGACATTCTCTTCTCCTTTCACCTCTTCTGCTTCGGTTTAAAGAACCTGATGAAGAAAGCGAAGGGCCAGGTGGAAATCTACTTGATCTGCTCCGGAGTTTCTTCTTCTCTGCTTCCGGAATCTTCTCCTCCTTTGGTCTCACCTGCCTCACCTTTGTCTCGTTCAGCTCTGCCGGGAGAACACAGTTGCAGAACAAACCTAAAGACAAATACAAACACATAAAGTCATGAGCTTTTACTAAAACAGAGTTTGCTCTGTATTTGTAGCTTCTTACCGAACCGAGCAAGACGGTTAACCCAACTAGGGATTGATCTCCGGGTTAATTGAATACAAACGTCGTTGCAGAAGTGATTGCAGTTCTTTGTGATGAGATGGTAAGTGTTTCCGCTATACTCTTCAGCGAGTTTCTCCATAAAGGCACGGACTTTCTCGGGATCCAAATCTGTTCTTCCGATCAATATAGACTTCCTGAATGTGAAACCAGGACATTGCTTTGGTTCCACCTCGAAAATCCCCGTCGTTGATTGCTCGTGAGCTCCGAAACCGTATTCAATCCCATGAACTAACCAACCAAACATTTGATAACACAATATCAACACAAACATCTTTGTTTCCCTCTCTTTTGGGAACCAAACAAAAAAAGACTATAACTAGATCTCAATCATAAACATCCTTCATTTTGGACAGACATATGTAATAAGTTAATTCACAAATCAATTTTTAAAAGTCATATAAAACCCGGTTCTGGTTACTTAGTCAAAGAAAATCAGAAGTGCTGATCCAAAATGGGTCAAAAAGTTTCCAATTTTGGAATCTAATGTAACATGAAACCGGTCAATTTGAATTTCTAGAAACAAACAAGCCAACAAACATCAAACTAAAAAGTTTCTTACTTCAACGAAACAGCTTAAGCTGAATCAAATCTCTATTTCAAAAGCAGCTAAATTTTCAATTCCAATCCACAATTTAAAAAATTGTGAACTTTTACAAAAACCCACCAATATTTTCTGACGAAAAGCTCAATATTTTTTTTTCTTATTCTCGGAAAAAGGAGAGAAAAAGGCGATACCTTCAACGCCAGAGTGGTAGATCCCGAGTCCTAACCAGTAAGCGTAGCCATTGATGGGTGTGAGATCATATACATTCAGATAAACCGGAACCGAACCGGCTTTCTTCTTCCGGCCGGTCACCACCACCATCCTACACAACATCTTCTTTAGCCGACAAGGAAGGAGCCTCAAGATTCCAAGATTTTGAAGAAAATAAAAGAGACTTAGAGAGAAGAATCTTAAGATTCTTTCTGATCCTTCTGCTTCTTCTGTTAATCTGAGAGAGAGAAGCTTCTGATGTTTCTTTCTTTCTTAAAAAGCTACATTCTTTTCTGCTTTCTGTCACCCTTTTGTTTAGGGCACCGATTGTTTGAGCTCCCTATAAATTTACATCTTTTATGTTTTGCCCCAATATTATCAATTGGAGTTTTCGTCAACGACGCCAACGAGGACTACTTGAGAGCTGAGGAGAGTGCAAAGTCCACACGAACTTTTTTAAAATTGGTCGTATAAAAGTAAAAATCGACCGTCTTGACATCGGTCAGAAAATTTGGTCAACAGATAGTCAAATTTTTTTGTATAGACATTGGCTTAATTAGTTAGGCGTTAGACACTATGAATCTATGATTAGCATTTTATATAAGAAAAATAACATCAAAACATCTACAATACTCTTGCAAGTATCTTGTTGTTATAGGCGATGGAATAAACCGGCCTTGTCTGTTAAATAAACCGGTTTAACGGTCGCAATGGATCACTCGTGGATGGTTGTGTAATAAAATGTACAGGAGGGTGAAATAGTTTATATTAATTAAATAGAAATCGACAAAGCCACGAGCCATGTCTCAGGAATTGTGTCTTTGTGTACGTTTTAAGCAATCGATGGCTAATTGTTGGGGCGTGAAGTTGACAACATAATTACGCAGACCTGCTACTTTGACAATTTTTCTCTTATTAAACTACCCAAACTGGTTTGGCTCTTGTATTCAATTAGATAAAACATTTTTTCCTACTAAATTACTATAAACTAAGCATATATAAAATCAGTAACCATCAAAAGGATTAACCCAATTGTTAAATATAGTATTCGAATAGTGTTGCATCAATGTACATTAGGCTTTGATTTAAATCTCTCTTCCTTTTTTGAATGTTTAGTTTTTCTTTTCAAGTCCATTATATCAAAAAGGATACATAATTCACGGATCTGCAGCATATTACCAGATATTATATTAAGGTAAGGTATGGATTTATTTTGAAACTTTTTCAATACTTTCAATAAAAATATTATGTAAAACAATCAACAAAAATTTTATCTATAGTGGACTTGGCATTGGGGAACCTGACACAAGACAATATCAATGGACTCTTCTTAACAAACGATTTAGCCGTCTTTTGTAGATTGGTTAATATACGTATATTCGAATATTCGATTAATAATATCAGAAGACTTCTTAATTAAGTACTTTATCATTCTTCTAAATATAAGTATTATTTTCCCACTGAAATTAAAGATAAGTTATATCATACTGTATTAGAAAGGTAATTTAACATTAAATCAGTGATTGGTTTGTTCGATACTCGATATGTTAATTAATTCTATAAAGGTGGCTTTTAAAAGGTCAACAAACTACATATGTCTATTTAATGACTGCAACAATTTATTGGCTATGGCCATTTGTATGACGACTTTGAAGACCAACAAGTTGTGTACATCAGCACATAACTATCATAGACAACTTATCATGACGATAATATAAGTTATTAGTATCTTGTTGGTTACGATTGAAAGTCAAAATCATATACAATTACTTAGGAGAAATCAATTGTGCTATTTTAAAATTTCACTTTAAAACGAATTTTATGCTATTTTAGGGTATTTTTTCATCATGATCACTAAATTCTTGTTTTCTTTTTGACTTCCACTAAATTAACTATTACAATGACTAATAGCTAATATATTTATTCGTCTACAAGACTACACCTCTAAATCTACCAATTACAATGGACAATTGAACTGCATTACGTAATTTAGTTGGCTACACATAAAATCCTCTTAACGAGCGGAACTCAAAATCTACAAAATCATATATAACTTTTTGTGTGTGTTTGGACAAACAAAATCATCCGGACAGTCTTAAAATTTTGTTTCAGTCTAGGAATACATAGGCCCTCACTGGGCCTTCAAAATCAAAACGTTTGGAGAATACAGTTTTTCGGTTACTCACTAAACTTTGTGGGCCTTGTGGCCCAACCTATAGAGACATTTTACTAAACCACCCTAGACTATGCCGATCTCCTTGCCATTTAGGTTTTTGCTTGTGTGCGCATCTTTTAGTGGTAGACTGGTAGCAAATGTTTTGATCAGTAAAACCTGAGATTCTGTTTGTTTGTGTAATATGTACATGCAAGTGTGACTGTGTGAGTGAGGTTTTATGAAAAAATTTGGGGGCCAAACGGTAATATACAAGAAGATATATATATACTCCAAGGGGTCGTCAAATATGTTACATTACTCGAAGGGGTTTTGGATGTGTGATTGTCTACCTGTGTTTTTCTTGGATTTATTCATGGAACTGTATGACTTTTGGTTCATTCTGACGATTTTTGTTTCTTCTATGTGGATACAAACAAGCATATCTTTCTTCGAGTAGATTGTTTACTAATGATGAAAAAGATATATGACAGAGACTTATTTGACTCAATTATCTTCGACCATTTTTGGCAAAAACACGTGAAGTCTTTGGTGATGAAAGCAACATCTGTGTCAAATTTTATTTATTTACTTTTTAAATGGTTTTCAATATATGAAATAATGCGATGGCCTTCTAATAATCTCATCATAATTTCGTCATCCCTGCTTTTGCTAACTATTATCATCCTTCCTATATGCTCGAAACTTGAAAGTATAAAGAAGACCAACTGAGAGAATTCGTACATGCAAGTGTGACTGTGCTTTTCTTTATTTTACATAGATCGTTTCAGGATGAGATAGACGAAGTTGAAATTATGTCCTTAAGCATTACATATATTCTCTTTAAAAAGTTTATAGTTCTCTCACAACTTTCGGTAGTCGCTTGCTTTTGCTTTTGTTTCACCTTTCATGCATCAGTCTACATATGTGTGTGTGCGCGCGAGTGTGTTGTTATCCTCTAAGGGCTAAAGAATGGTTGTTGTCATAGTGTACACCAATTTGGGGTCTAACAAAGAGAAGCATTGGATGCTTTATTGTTTCATGAATTTTTGTGTGTTTATTATCTAATTAGACCTAGTGGGTATTATGTTTCAATTATCTTCTATAGTACTCTTTGCGTTTAGTGTCACAATCATCCTACACAGCAACTGTCTTGTTATTATTATATCTGTTTTGTTCCGTTTGAGTGTCTTGTTAGAAACTTTAAAAATATGTAAAATGATTGTTATAATTTTAGGTAACCCAACTTTGATATTATAATATTATTTCACTTTTCTTGTGACTACGAAACCAAATCTTCCCACAGATCTCAATCTCTTTCTTCTTCTTTCTTTCCTTTTTTTTTTGCTTTAACTCTATACAATTTTTCCCTTCCAATTTCAGGAATTAGAACAACTTTATACGGTTGTATAAGTGTCTACCTGAAATCCATTCATGCTTAGTCGAAATAACTCAAAATAAGCAGATATGTGAAAAAGATGTAAATCAGAAATCATTACTACACAGAAATATACACAAGAGTACTGAATGATTACAAATCACATGAAAACACAGTAAAAGATACTAAATGAAAGAATCAAGAAAAAAGAATCTTAGAGCTTGAGAGACAAGTCAAGCTTCTGCTGATCTTCCTGATTAGGGCTTAACAGTACTCCGTCTCCTCGCCATTGTTCAAGAATCGGTGACCCTACTAGAATCTTTCCTATGTTGCTCGATGATCTACCGATGTTATCGGACCGTGAATTTACTGAAGGATCCATCATCATCTGATGATGCTGATGCTGATGATGATAATGATGATGAAAATTCTCAATTGAAGACAGTTTACCTATGGCTGGTTGTTGATCAAGTGGTAGTCTTGACCAGTTGATCTGACCATAGTGACTACCATACCCATTATATGAACTTAGCTTGTGGCTCATCGAATGCGTTTGAATCCCCAAAGACCTGTTGTTGTATTGTCCATGGAAAGGAACAGGAGAGAAGCCGTAAGGATGTCCAAAAGCCGAGGCTGATTCTGCCATTCGTTGCCCTCTCTTTGCTAACGTCCTCTCTCTCTTGTGTGCGTTTTGGTGACCACCAAGTGCTTGTGAGCTATAGAAAGTTCTTTGACAGTAGTTACATGAGAAAAGCTTCTGTTCTGTGGATTTAGTAGATCCGTTATAACTCGGACTTACATCATCAATACTCGTGTCTATGCAGTCGATGAGATTGAGTTCTTGATTGAGTTGTTCTTGATCACTAGAATCAAGAACGTCTGTTTCTTCGTGTTTGGTGCTTTGTTCTAGTCTCTGGTTTAGAGAATCTTGATTTGGAAAAGCTGTGGATGAGGAAGCTGTGCAAGAGAGATCTGAAGGCAGTTGTTTGTCCCTCGAAGCGTCCATGAGGGATAATAAGGGAACAGGATTTTTTTTTTCCTAGCGATGATTTCTTCTCTCTCAATGTCTCTCTTTCTCTGTCTTTCTATTATTAATAGCTATGAAAGAAGTTTATATCTGTGAATGGGAGCAGAAGTAGATGGTATTAGAAAGGAAATATACAAAGAAGACAATACCCTACAGTAGAACATTTTCTTAGGTTTTTTTTTTTTTTTTTGAAATAAGTGTGGACCAAAGTACTATGAAGATGAGAGCGATAGGTAGGTTTTGGTTTGCTGTCATACTCCTCTCACAAAACACTTAAAAGCTAGCTTATTGGAACTCCACCATCTAAAATACATATATTTTAATAGGATTCTTTCCACTTTTGGCTGCTCCCTCTTTCAATAACTAAATCCATATATACATTCATGAGATGTATCAGACTAGAAACACCATTTTAGCCCTTGGACATTATCAATAATCCTTTTTCTGCATTGAGATTTTATACCACTATGTACTCAATTGTGTTTGGTGAATGTAATTGTGTTTTGTTGAAAATGGTATATTTGGTAAAACACATTAATCCTTAGTAATTGAGTAAGTGCACTATTTGCTATTTTTATATGGGAACTTTTCTTTTATTAGAGAAAAAGGAGTTAGAAGATACGACGACAATTGAAAACGAAGCACTTCTCAAAACAGTTACGAAGCTAGTACATCTGATGAAACGACAGGAGAGGAAAATGACAATGAAATTGAAAAGGATGTTAAAAAGGAGGTACAGGAAATGGACCATCTCAATTATTTCAGGTCTGTTTATATAACTCCACGAGGTAAGTGGCCATTTCTGTCTCCTTTAGCTTCTCTTGTGGGCCATTTTTTCTTTCTTTCTTTTCTTTCTTTTGTACTCTATTAAGACCGAACCGTAGCTCGAACTACTTTACAGAGTATATAACCGTTATCCGGATTTAGTCAAGCAAGTGTATGCCCTCGATTATTTCGTTCCCCTTCCTTTTCAAATTTTTTATTCTTTTTCTGTAATTTAGTGGTCTATCAAAAAATCATATACGAAAATTTTACACTCATAGAGCAACTTGTTTATAAGCCACTCAGATGAATACTTTCTTAGCACCCTTGTATCATGTTTTAGAGAAAGAAAAAACATAAATGGCTTATGATAGAATGTGGATACTCAGTTATAATTCTTCCTTAATATAATGAGTACTTGCTCTCATCACTCTCTTTCTCTCTCTCTCTCTCTCTCTGTCTACAATGCATTTTAACTGAAACCATTTCCAAATTTTTTTTCATCCCTTAAGACTTATTCGCATAACACAACATGGGGGATTAATCGTTTGAAAAACTCTCTATCTGATTAATGATTTGTGGCTAGATTCGTTTCATTATTGAAATAGATTTGATCCATAGTATTCATTGTAGACACGGTATGACTCAAACAATAGTTTGTCTCTAGGAGAGCGATCAACCTTTACTTTTTTTTTGGGTGATGTTAAAGGAAAAGAGATTTTGAAACTTCCACGCTCTTCTTCCTCTTATCATCTAAAGACTTTTGTGGATTTGTCAATATAATAAATTTTGGTTTCCCACTTAATTTCATCATGAAAATTCAACTAGGTTTTTTCCTTATTATAAAGTACGGAAAATCCAAGAGTAAATAAAGGGAATAATCAGAGAAAAAAACAAAATAAAAGAAATACAACAAGGTTGCATATGACAAAAGTCGCTTTATTCCACCAATTGAAAACTTCTCTTCTGGAAGCCACGTCGGCAATATCGAACCCACTTGAGCTCAACATGACAACATCTTCGATTAGGTATTGTATATGATACAAGTCCTAACAATCTAAGATACTACTTAACATTCCAAAAGTTTCGCTTAAATTTATTTAGCAAATGAAACACAGTATAATTTGATATACTTTAGCTTGTAATGCAATTGAAAGATCTATTGGTTTAAATTTTGTATAATTTGTCGTATGCGAATTGCGATCTAGTTGGTGGGTCCAACTCCAACGTTACAAATGGCCGACACAGAAATGGGAAAGCTGATTCAGAGTTTACAATTGCAAGTAGCTAATTTGATTTTTTTTTAATTAGTTTTGCTTATAATTAAAACGTAATGATGTATACTTGGTGGGGTTATTACTATCTCCAGTTCTCCGTGGAGACCCTAATAAATGATCTGAATTTTCGATTGGCAAGTAATGTGAATTGTCAAAGTTTATAGTTTTTTTTTTTGTTTAGTATGATTTGGGTTTTTATCGATTTTCTCGTAATATTCATTGGATTTAAGTAGGTCTAAAACGTAGGTCTAAAACATGACACCATTTAAACTGATTAAACAAAAAATATTAGATAACTACACGATTGAGGGAAATTTATCTCTAATCTGGACCTATATAACAACTTTTGGACAAATGAACCATTAATCTTCCCACTAATCACTAACACTTATTTGTTTATCATGGTTGCTCAATGAGTCTACTAACATCCCACGTAGTATTATATAAAATTGTTATGGTCAAAAGATACAGAACACTGGATCTACTTTAAACAGATGGTGACGCTTATCTATTCATACTTTTTCCTTAATGTATATGTGTTCTTAAAAAAAAAATTGTATAACTTTCGTGTTATTCCATCTAATAATGCTATTTATTTAAATTACGTAAGCACTGAATGTAACTTGGTTCATCCAATAACAAGTTTCTATAAACTTTTTTACGTGTTTAACATGTAAAATCGTTTATTCATATTTTTCATTTTAGAGATCTTTTGTTTTCATATTTAAAATTTAAGATCAGAATATATACTAACATTCTAAGGAAAAGCCGTTGGAACATATATAAAGGTTACTTTTTTTATAATCCCCTTTAATTTTTGTTGAGTTTAGAAGACTACTTTTCTAACACAAAAAAGACTACTCCGTAAACAAATTTATATCTCATGCGATTCAAATTCAAATTAAAAAATAAAAATCTACCAATGAAAGGTTCAAGTAGAGTCATAAAAATAGAAACTTTATGCACACTACTATGAGAACAAGAATATGGTAAAAATGGATTAGATATGCATAATGTTCGCATTATTTGGTCCTGAAAATAAAAAATTAGGAGAAAACTGTATGGGAGAGAGATGATGCAAGAAAACACATCCGAACATATAATTCCAAATGTTAACGATTGTCTAATCACATATCAACCAAATCTACTTTTGGTAGATTCTCTGTCTGATCCAAAACTTTGAGCAAAATGCCTTTCAAAACATATATATCTTCACAAGTTTTTATATTAAAATACCAGGCGTAAAAATTTGGAAAAGACAATGCCCCGACAACATAATGAAGTATTGTTAGCATAATCCAATAAATGGCTAATATTCTGTCTCCGGAGAGAAGAATGAATTTATAGGAAAACAAGTTTCACGATGTTCTGATGGCGTTAACCGGTGGAACTGTAATACCCAAAATGAAAGGAAATTTTACATTGGTTTTTTCTTTTTAATTCAGGTTAAATAGAGGAAGATAAAAATCTTTCTTAATTTTGGGCATATCTGATGATTTATTGAAAAGTTAGAAGCGAAACCAGTAAATAATAAAGAAACCAAGAACTGGACTGCAAAAGCAAGTGAAAATGGTGCAGAATATTTTTTTTCAGGTTCTTCATTTCGGTAAAATTGATATAAGTGAGAGACTTTCACAATGTTCTAGTGGCTTAGCTCAAGCGGTCGAAGTTTTTACCCCGTAAACATTATAGATCAAAACAAAATTTTAATAAATCTTCTTATTGTCCACAAACTAAAGAAGAGGAGAAATCCATCACCAAAAATCAAAAGTTTTCTGCATTTATAAACGAGAACAATGTGATTTTGGGCAATCCTAAAGACCAACATGCTCCAAGTGATTCGTAGGCAGTAGTAGTTTACTGAGGGAATCTCAACATCTTTGGAATTTAGAAATGAGAAACCACAAAAAAATACAAACAAGTAACCTTTGGAGATATTGAGAGTATCAAGAGGACTATTCTACACCTGAGTTCTTCTGATCTACGAACAGCTTCTAAGAATGTAAAAGCAGCAACTATCATAAACCATTTGGTTTGATCAGCTTGCGGGTTTAGAGAGCGCTCCTGCAGCAAACAACAGATTTCTCCGAGAAAACTGCACCAATGTAAACAAAACACACGGGAAAAAACGAGTTTTACCATATGCTTGATCAACGAGCTTTGCAATGCTAGGAAGGAAGAGTTCTATATGACGGATTAATTATTTGGCACACACCCTGAAACTTTAGTTCTAATCAAGTTTTCGGTCACTAATTTTCAGGATGAATTGATTTATTCACAAGCACAAGATGATATAGACTTGGCAGAGAATCAAATGATGAAAAAGAGATCACAGAGTTTTGGAAATGATTAGATTTATTCATAAGCATAAGATGATGGAACAAAATAACACGGTGTTCAAAAATTGGTGGAACTAATTCTAGTAAATAGAGGATAAC
This sequence comes from Eutrema salsugineum, assembly GCF_000478725.1. Lineage (NCBI taxonomy): Eukaryota > Viridiplantae > Streptophyta > Magnoliopsida > Brassicales > Brassicaceae > Eutrema > Eutrema salsugineum. Next base: position 3,473,737 of record NW_006256547.1, on the reverse strand, counting down.
TTACTCGGAGAGCGTGAACTGGTGTGGACTTGGTGGGAAAAGTCCTGAGTGAGCGCAGTCTGTTTGAGTTCCCATTTCTGATCAACAACAAATGATAAATCATTTTTTAACAAAACAAACTATTAGATGAGGAAAATGATAGAGCTTTGGAAGGAGTAAACTCACTTTTCCTCCGCCTTTGTCAATTTGGTACTTGAGGTGACGTCCCACAGCTTCACTGTGCAGTCCGCAGATCCAGAAGCCAGAAGAGATCCCTCGCCACTGAAACAAAAAAAAAAAACAGAATAGTCGTAAATTGTAGAACTTAATCAACCAAATTCAGCCATTCCATCAACGACTTAACACATATTAGGCCTATATAACTCCCCACAACCCATGACGAGAACCCTCCGTAATAGCTAGCTTGTAAAACAAGTGTGCGTGGATATAGGAAAATCTACCAGTCAGGTCGTAAGTAACTGTGGAATCAACAGAAGTAACCACACCAGACCATTCTAGTTCATAACTCTAACTAGCTTTAAACAATGGTGTCCGGGAAGGAACCCAGAGATTATAAGCCATCAACAAAAAGCAATACTTGTCAAAGGATCCTTTTACGTTGGGTTTACTAACTGAAACAAAAACTGAATGATAAAAAAAAACTAATTTCCTTCTCATTTCGCTCTCTCACCTGTAAGAGAGACTCCAGACACATGAATTATGGCCCATGAGAGGTGTGATGCAGCGTGCGGTTGAGAGGTCCCACATCATTATGGTGCCATCTTCATCACCGGAGGCCATATATTTCCCATCTGGTGACATCGCCAATGATAAAACCATACTCCTGTGCCCAATGAATATCCTGACGCATTCCCCTGTTTGGACATCCCAGAGTCTAACCGTCTTATCACTAGAACCGGTTGCAATGTAGTTACAATTGGGATGCCACTGTACACACTGAAACCAAACGCATTTGACAATGCCAAGTGTCAGCTAAATTTATGACTTCGATTGCATACCCAAACGACCAGGAAACTTATTTATGCGTTAACAACTCAAACGTCCTTTTATTTAACCTCTGTAAACTAAAAACCAAACGATGAAGATGAGGGAGACGCTCACATCAACATCAGAAAGATGCCCTGCCATTATTCGCAGAGGTTGTATTCGGTCCATCGACCAAATCCGTGCAGTACGATCATGAGAACAGCTTGCAAAGTAATGCCCGAAAGGGCTAAACTGCAACATGAAACGAGTATATAGACATGTCCGGTCACCATAAATTCCAGTTTATGTAAGAAAACGTGTTAAAATCGAACAGTCATACCTGGACATCCCATACAGGGTAATTATGACCCTTGTAGCACACGAGGTTGGCATTTAGTTTTGTGCTCCATAGCCGTACTGCATTTACGAATACATGGTTGGTAACTACAAAAAGTCCGAACGAATGAAAGTAAAAGTATATGTAGAGTAATGGACAGATACATACTTGTTGTATCTGCTGAAGAAGATAAAACAAAATCTCCAGGAGGACTGAAAGTGGCCGAGTAAACGGGCCCCGAGTGACCCAGTAATAATGTATAATTTCTTCTACCATTTGGTCCAACGATTTGATCATTTGTATCATTTTCACCCTGCAAGGCACCTGGAAACACAAACAAGAATCATGAAAAAAATCAACAAGGGAAATGTAATAAGATTCTTAATTATGGATGTCAAAGTAATATGTTTATCATAATGAATGCCATTATAAAAAAATTATTTGTTTCATAGAAAAAACATACAACTGCCAGCTTGTCCTATCTTCGCCATGTCCCAGACCTGAACACCATAATCGTCACTTACACATCAGTTAGGAGAGTAAGATAATAAGAAAAAGGAAACATATCCAACCATTCAAGAATAGCATACCTTTACTGATGAATCTGAGAACCCACCAGCAACTAGAGATCCATCATGAGAAATAGATGCACAGTTTAACCTGGGGGACGATAAATGAGTGAGCAACAAATTGCAAATAAGTAACAAAACATTATGAGAAGTGGTGGACATTACCCGTTATGAGTATTAAGAAATGTGTAAAAGCTGACAGATGGCATTGCGACACTACTCAACTGCACACGGTTTCTCAGGTCTTCAAGGATGGATTGCTCTACATCTGTAGACCTGACAGAAAAAAAATGAAGATGATAAAAACTTAATTTAAATCTAAGGAAGTTAAGTCTTTAACAGCTACCATATTTATTTTCATTTTATCAATCATGCAACATCCATAATTATCGCCTGTCCGTTACCGTTACATTTTCATGGCACCCTAACACAAAACTGAGTAAGGGATTCGAAAGTACATTACTGGCAAGGCAAGTTCTGGTTTTACACGTGGCGCCAGCGACACCATGCTCGTCTCCTGACGTGCAACTTTTGCGGTTGCATTTCCTGCTTTGTCCTTCTTTAACTTTTTTATGGAAGAGCCTTGCTTTCCAATTTCGGTGGATCTTTTCTGAACACGGTGTCAATTGACGAATAAATATGGGATTTTTACTTCAGAAATTGCTGATTTAACTTGGAGCTACTTATTACCTTACTACTATCATCCATGTCCCCGTCTTTACTTTCTCCTTGTCCCTTCTCAGAATCAGACAGCAGACCTCCCGTTTTCTCAAGGCGATCTTCTAGCGAGTCTTCTAGCAACTATAAATGAAAAATGCATATGTAGCTAATGACTTCGAAAATATAATATCTTCCCTGGGACGCGGCATCAATAAGTATCCCTCTGGAGAAAAAGAGTAAAAGAAGCTTAAAGAAAAAAATACGTACTCCCCACTGTATTTCTTTTTGATTGATGTGATTAGCTGTGTCCTGAAAACTCCCAACAATGGTGACAGCCTCTATGTCATCAGATGCAGAATTAGGCTGCCCCGAGTAGACTGCAATAAATGACACATCACCAACCGGTGGATTCAATCTCCTACTCAAAAATCTGACACATGCTATTGCATATATATAAGAAATGAGGACAATTACCTTGGAAATTGATGTGTTCGTTAATAATACCAAGCATTAAAGTAGATTCTGTCCTATGTAGATACTGAAGCAGCAGATCGTATGAATACTGCAACATTCAGTTATAGCATATTAGAGGTCTGCAGTCATGGAATTCAGTTAATCAGATAAGAACCCTTTAAGCATATGCTTGTTACAGCTAGTAGTCAACTTTCACTTAAAGTTTACCTGACATATTTTGATGTTGACCTTGCTTTGTCTAAGAGAACGAGCAAACTCCATCTCCTGTTAAGAGCCACGGTCATAACACAGTTGAAAAAGAAAAGAAAAAAAAAATCAATTATCCACATTACACGACCATATAAGGTAAGCTTTAAACCTCTAGATGAGATGGAGCAAGAACGCCTTCTAGCTTCTGGAGATCCCGTATATGTATCATTTCATGATCTTTGCGGAAGCTGTTAAAGAAGGCTCTCGCTGGAATACAAGTAAAATATTGCCCATGTGATTAAGTAGCATTACGCCACTGTTTCCAGAAATCTAATACATAAGGTAAAAAAATACTCAGAATCCCTGATTGTATTTTGAGAAGTACCTTCTTGAGTATGTCCTTTTCCCACCAGATCCATGTAACAATGAATAAATACGGGATACATCACTCGGAGCAATTCATGCTACAAATTCGAAGCAGCTCATCAGGTTGATTAAATTTCTAACAAAATGACACTAAGCAAAACGGCCAGGGCGGCGGAATATATGCTGACCTTATATAAATCCAAAGAGTTATATGCCCACGACCTTAGTTTGCTGTAACCCTCACGGTACCGAGTTGGATCATCTTCTGATCTGGATAACAAAAGACCACATTTAGTAACCCATTGGCTCTACAGGAGCAATTTCTCGGAACCCTTTAGAAGAAAAGTGCAAATGAGAACAATTACACCTCACTAACACCCATAGATACGGAAAAAAAAGATAAAGGCAAAAACACAGCAGTAAAAACCCTAATTTCTTCCTCCATTTACAAAAGGAATCAGAGAGCTCACTCGGAGGTATATGCATACACTACAATTGACAGATAAAATGATAGAAAATTCCGCAACAGTTTCACCCAGAAAGTGTAGTATACTACTGGTAGATGCTAAGAAACGCTTGGGCTGGCATAATTTTGCTGGTACGATAATTACGGTTTCAAAATTCACATAACACACACAAAAATTTCTACAAAAACCAAACGAAAAATTCGCATTAAAACAGAAAACGGAGAGGATAGAGGAAAAGATATAGGGAGGAAGAGAAATATTACTGGGAAAAGGAGCGAATGAGCTTGGTGAGCTCAGGATCGTTATGATAATCGATAGAACTGAAGCTGCTACCATTGTTCTGGTGAAGAACTTCTTCAAGGCGTTTAGCAGCGCTATTGAAGCCCTTCTTCTTCAAGTAACACATAACGAACTCGTCAACTTGCTCTGGATCCATTGCTCTCTCCCCCTCCGATTTATCTCTCTTTCTCTCTCTTTCTCTTCGCTTACTAAGTTCTGCTCTGAATTGTTGTTGTTTTTTTACTTTCCGTCAAATATCGGGTCTGATATATGGCGAAGCAATTTCAGGGCCTTGCTGAAACTGGGCCAGTTAAATGGCCTAATTGTGGCCCAAATTTATAATTACATTGTTAACGCCTCAAGTCTTGAAACCTTAATTACATTGTTAACGCCTCAAGTCTCATCTTTAAACCGTAATTACATTGTTAACGTCTCAAGTCTCAACAGCTTAAAATCATGGTGAATAACATAAACTTTTATTCTTTCATGGTGAAGAAGCCGAAATCTGAGATCGCTGATTCATTAGCCCACTTTTCTGCCCGACAAAAGGTTACGGATCCCTATCTCTCTACACTTATTTTTTAATATTTTTTTTGTCTATTTTCGATGTTGGTGGTTAAGGGTGGTTATTGAACGAAATAATTTACGTAATTGATTCGAAATGAAGTTTTAATATAATATGGTGTTAGTCAAATTGGGCATGTTTGATAAATTTTAAGTTTGAATAATAGTTTGAAGTTTCATTAATTTGTTAAGACTATATAGTTTGAAGTTTGAACCAGTAGTCACGGTCATAAAAAGTTGTGGTTGCCAGAGATGATGTGCTAAACGATGGATTCATCGTCCTTATTGGTAAGTGATAAGTTCCGAATGTTACATTTTTGGACGATGACAATATAAAGTAGGTCTACTGGGTAAGAACCGGGATAAGCTCAAGTGGAACTTTCTTAGGACAAACAAGTCCATATGATTTTTCTTAGTTTTGATTTTACAAAAGAAAAATTGGGGTCTATCATCCAATGTTGAGAAGAAAAGATTTTGTTTTCCAAAGGTTTTGAGCAGAAAGCTTTTGACTTGTGGAGAAATATTTGGGAAAACAAATGTGCTTAGACTCCTAAAAAATTTAGAAGAGATTTAAAGAAAAATAAAATAAAAAAATTAGAGACAAACATTATAAGCACTACTTCACTATCTTCTGGTGGTGAGATAGTGTTTTTCTTCAAGAAAGAGAATGTTACAAAATTTGGTTTTGATAAATCTATTATACTTCTAAACTAAATTTTATAACATTTTCTTTCTTCAAGAAAGATACTATCTCACTACCAAAACATAGTGGAGGAGTGATTACAACGTTTGTCTCTGGTTTTTCTGTTTCTTTTTTTTAAAAGTTTTTTCTAACTTTCCTAGAAGCCAAAATACTTTTGTTTCCCCAAACTTTTCTCAGCTAGTCAAAAGGTTCTTTGCTCAAAACCTTTCGAAGAGGAAATATTTATTCTCCACAATAGATGAATAACTTAAACTTTTAAGTCCAACTTATAGAATTGTCTTAATATATATATATATATATATATATATATATCATTAAAGAAAATGAGAAATTTGAATCATACTTCTTAGTTCACCTGCTCTTAGATACTGATTCATTAATTTGCTAGACTAATAACGGTCATAGAAAGTTGTGGTTACCGGGAAAAATGTGCTAAACGATGGATTCATCAAACCATTTCCTTATCGATATATATATATATATATATATATATATATAGACCCTCAATATACTTCGAAAGGTTACATGTTGAAATATGAAAATATAAATTAAAGTCAAGTCCATTGGGTAAGAACCGGGATAAGCTCAAGTGAAACTTTCTTGGGACATACAAGTCCATATGCTTCTTCAAGATCAACATCTTCTACCTTCATTCCTTCTGGAAGTTTCCAGTCGAATCGATAAAGAAGATTGATAAGAGTCAAGTGTACCAAAGCCATACCCATTCCTAGACCAGGGCACATCCTCCTTCCACTACCAAACGGCAACAACTCAAAGTTTAGACCTTTATAGTCAATCTCACCGTCCATAAACCTCTCGGGGATGAAAGTTTCCGGGTCCTTCCAAACGTTTGGATTCCTATGAACAGCCCAAATGTTGACATGGATCCATGTTTTCTTTGGAATATCATAACCTGCGATCTTTACATCTTTTGAAGCCTCTCTTGGTATTAGAAGTGGCACAATTGGGTTCATCCTAAAAGATTCTTTGATCACCATTTTCAGATACTCGAGTCGTTCGATATCTTCTTCTGTGATATCATCTTTGTTTTTGATCACTTGTCTCACCTCGGCTTGCGCTTTCTTCATAACTCTTGGGTTTGCAATCAAATGTGTCATTACCCATGTCACAGTTTGAGCAGAAGTGTCTATTCCAGCAGCAAGAATATTCTGTAATAAACAAAAAATCAAGAAATCAGTGAATGGAGTGTTTTTTAAATTGAAAAGTTCTTCATTACCTACCAGAAGAATTCCTTTGGTGTTGTTTCGTGTAAATTGAAACTCTCCAAGTCCAATCTCTCCCCTTTCAATTTTGAGGAGCATGTCAATGATATCATCTTTAATACTCTCATCCTCTAAATGATGTTTTATAGCTTGATCGAAAAATGAATCCATTGCTTTAAAAACCTTCTCACATTTGCTATGTAACCCTGTGAGCCTATCGATCAATTTACCAATAACCGGGAAATAATCTGCTGCTGCGAAACTCCCCGTAACCTCCATGACTCCTTGAATGACTTCTTCATAAGTATTCTCAAGTTTGCTCCCTTCAAGACTGATCCCAAATCCAACTCTGCAAATCACACTTCCTGATAGTTTCATTAACTTCTGGTTCAAGTTAACTGGATTCGCCAATGAAGCAGATTGTTTGATGAAGTCAATGAATTTGGCCGCTTCTTGTTCTCTTACATGTCGAAATGATTGTACTCTTTTGGCGTTGTAGAGTTCAGCAACCGTCAGCTTTCGTACTTCCCTCCAATATTTGCTATATGGTGCAAAGCCGAGATCCTTTAAATTGTATGTGATTCTTGCAGCGTAAGTCATGTAAGGTCGTGAACAACAATCAATGTCGTACGTCTTCAAAACATCCTTCACTGTCTCTGGAGTTGACGCCACAACGGTGGATACGTTTCCAAACTTGAGTGACATTAGAGATCCATACTTTTCAGATAATTTGAACATCGAACGATGAGGTTGCGATCCCAATTGGTGCAAGTTGCCAATTATAGGAAGTCTTGGTGGTCCAGGAGGTAGATTTTGCTTTGTCTTTCTTGTGTTCTTTGCAATGAGTATAGATGCAAAGAAGACGATTCCAACAACGATATACCACAAATTCATTTTGCTTCCTACACAAAAGATAATTTATAAAAGTCAATAAGTAATATCTAGTTGCCTCAATAGCATGTTAAATGGATGATCATAAACCAAAGAAAAGAAAAAACATGTAAAGTGGATGGAACTATTAATACTCTGAATTCAAAACAGACAGACAGAATCAGCTCTGTTTTTGTCGTTATGCAGAGACTGAGATGACCGTTGTGAGTTCATGGGCTTGTTGGTTTGGGCATTTTGTTCAGTTTGTTTGGGTCTCTGCACCTTATGGCCCATCTCGCTTTTCTTCACAGACAAAGAGACTTCTGCTATGTCGTTTTGCTTCTCTTTGGTCCTGTCTGAACTCTGTTTTGAATTCAGAGTATTAGTAGGAACCTTGCAAACTAAAAACACCGAAGCATCAATCTGCCGAAAGGAAACACAAGAAGAAATATATGCGACACTCGAATAAGTCAAGAAAACTTATAGATAACGAATTAGCCAGGTAATTAATATGAGTTTCTTGTATAATACTGAAACATCTGCATAGATAGAGAGACCGACCTCGATAAAATTACCTTCAAGTCTTATAAACTTTCTGCAGAAGATTTGATTTGAGAGAGGGAGAGAGAGAGATATGATTTTTTTTTTTTCTGGTATTGTGTGACAAGCAGGTGATGGCAATTTCGTATTTATACAGCATTTGTATGGCCTTTGTATTTACATAATTACAAATTTACACATAATTTCATATTTACACAGTATTTGACTGTGTAACAAAGCGTTTACTTTGAGAATATTATATTTGAGCACGTTTAGGATTATTTATTTCAAAGAGCAGTCTTTATCAATGAGTCATATCTCTCGTTGTTCATTGGAAGTTTGGAACAATGATAAGTTTATTTGCAGTAATACAGATCGATGTCCATACAAGCGAATAATGCTTCATTTTTTAAAGATAAGGTGGGGGACACGTTTGTTTGAATTTTTTTTTTTTTGAAAGAGACACGTTTGTTTGAATATTATTGATAAGATTAATGAATGTATGCACACTGAGAGTATATATATATACAAGTATATATTGAGCTGTATACTAGGTTTTGTAGTCACTGGTGCAGGAAAGGATCCAACGATAACAACAGGTTTTGACGACTAAATTACGTATTTGTTTTGTAAACACTAGTTCAATAACGTGTATTAACAGAATTTGTTTGTTTAATGTTTTTGATTAGCCACTAGTCCTTGGAACCTAGTAACGTACGTTAATAAAGTTTTTATTTTTTTCTCTAGTAACGTAAGTTATATTCTGCCTTGATCGAGACTGTGATTGATCCAAGCAAATTACATGGAGAAGAAAAGAAGAAAATTTTAATCCAACTTCTCAATTCATCTGCTCTTGACTATTCATTTATTTGCTAGATCGACTAGTTCGAACCAGTAGTAACGGTCATAAAAAAGTTGTGGTTACCGGAGAAAATGTATTAAACGAGATCCATCAAACAATTTCCTTATTTATATACATTGATAAGACCTTAAAATACTTACAAAGTTTACATTTTTAGCTATGAAAATATAAATTGAAGTCAAGTCCATTGGGTGAGAACCGGGATAAGCTCAAGTGGAACTTTCTTGGGACATACAAGTCCATATGATTCTTCAAGATCAACATCTTCTACCTCCATTCCTTCTGGAAGCTTCCAGTCGAATCGATAAAGAAGGTTGGTAAGAGTCAAGTGTACCAAAGCCATACCCATTCCTAGACCAGGGCACATCCTCCTTCCGCTACCAAACGGCAACAACTCAAAGTTTAGACCTTTATAGTCAATCTCATTGTCCATAAACCTCTCAGGGATGAAAGCTTCTGGATCTTTCCAAACGTTTGGATTCCTATGAACAGCCCAAATGTTGACATGGATCCATGTTTTCTTTGGAATGTCATAACCTGCGATCTTTACATCTTTTGAAGCCTCTCTTGGAATTAGAAGTGGCACAAGTGGGTTTATCCTAAATGATTCTTTGATCACCATCTTCAGATACTGGAGTCGTTCGATATCTTCTTCTGTGATATTATCTTTGTTTTTGATCACTTCTCTCACCTCGGCTTGCACTTTCTTCATAACTCTTGGGTTTGCAATCAAATGTGTCATCACCCATGTTATTGTGTGGCCAGAAGTGTCTATTCCAGCAATAAGAACATTCTGTAGTAATCAATAAGACAAGATTAAAAACATTATGCAACATGTCAAGAATGAAGTTATATGGATTAAGAAAAGTTTCCATTACTTACTAGAAGAATTCCTTTGGTGTGCTTTCGAGTAAGTTGAAACTCTCCAAGTCCAGTTTCTCCCTTTTCCATTTTGAGGAGCAAGGCAATGATATCATCTTTAATACTCTCATCTTCTAGGTGATGTTTAATAGATTGGTCGAAAAATGAATCCATAGCTTTAAAGACCTTCTCGCATTTGCTATGTAACCCTGTGATCCTATCGATGAGTTGACCAATAACCGGGAAGTAATCCGCAGCTGCGAAACTTCCTAACACCTCCATGGTTCCTTGAATGACTTCCTCATAAGTATTTTTGAGTTTGCTGTCTTCAAGATTTATCCCAAATCCGACTCTACAAATCACACTGCCTGACAATTGCATTAACTTCTTGTTCAAGTTAACCGGGTTTGCCAATGAAGCAGACTGCTCGATGAAATCGACGAAAGAGGCCACTTCTTCTTCTCTTATATGTCGAAATGATTTAACCCTTTTGGCCGTGTAGAGTTCAACAATCGTCATCTTTCGTACTTCCCTCCAATATTTGCTATAAGGAGAAAACGCTAGATCGTTTAAATTGTATGTAATCCTTGCAGCGTAAGTCATGTAAGGTCGCGAACAACAATCTGCGTCCAACGATTTTAAGACATCCTTCACTGTCTCTGGAGTTGACGCCACAACGGTAGATACGTTTCCAAACTTGAGGGACATAAGAGATCCATACTTTTCAGATAACTTGAACATCGAACGATGAGGTTGCGATCCCAATTGGTGCAAGTTGCCAATTATAGGAAGTCTTGGTGGTCCAGGTGGTAGATTTTTCTTTGTCTTTCTCGTCTTCTTTGCAATCATTATAGATGCAAAGATGACGATTGCAACAATGATATACCACAAATTCATTCTGCTTCCTACACATGCAATAAGAGATGTAGTTTGTATAAAAATCAATTAATTTTTAGCTGGCTCAATTGATTTGATAATCTTCAATGAAATAGAAATAGCTTACTAAAGGAATAAATAGCCAAAATAAGCATGTCAGATTAACAAAAAAAAAACATGTTATAAGTGAATTGAATAGATAGAACTAAAACCACCAAAGCATCACTCTGCATGCCGTAAGTCACCACCAGATTAATTCTGAATTTCCTTACAACATTCGAACAAGTAAAGAACACATATATATTTAACATATTAGAGAGAATTCAGAGTTTCTTCTACAATATTGAAACATCTAAATAGAGAGACCGAGTTGGGTAAGATTACCTTCAATTCTTATGCTTTGTGGTGAATATTTTAGAGATGGGGAGAGATTGAAATTAAGAGGAGACTGAGAGAGAAGAATTTTTATTTTGCTTCTGTATAACTTTGTTAGAGCATCTCCAATGGTTGAGACTTATTGGAGCTCTTGATTGTTTTTTAATTATTTGTTTGAGATACATACACCTATATATATGGAAGAGGTTTTATGTTTTTAAGGGTCCAATGGGAAGTTCTTCATTTAGGGATTGTTAAAAAAAAATTGTAATAATCTAAAATGTTAAAATGTTATAATTAAAAATTATTTCATTGATTTAAATTACAAACATACATTACATACATAAATTACAAATGTACATTACAGAAATATATTAATGAAAATAGAATTACAATGTTTAACATAAAAAGGAAAAAAAAAACACAAAGACAAAACATAAATCGGAAAAATTTTAGTTAAAATTATAATTTCAACCAAATTTGTTCCATATATGTTCAACTAAATCATTTGTCAATCAGTAATGCGTATTTTGATTACGAACGTTATTTCTTATGCCCATCAAATTTGTCATATTTGAAGCCCAATCAGTCTCATACGCTAAATCCACTTGAGAAGTTTTGTTTGCCTCTACTTGTGTGAATTCTTCAACACGATATTGTGTGTATCCATCTCGTTCGTCTTCAACTATCATGTTGTGAAGTATTATACATGCTCGCATAAATTTTCCTATTTTTACCTTATTCCAAATCAGAGCTGGATTTTTAACAATAGCAAAACGAGCTTGCAAGACTCCAAAAGCACGTTCAACATCTTTACGGACAGATTCTTGTGTTTTAGCAAATAATGTAGCTTTTTCACCTTGTGGAAGTGGAATAGATTGGACAAATGTAGCCCATTTAGGGTAAATTCCATCAGTGAGATAATACGCCAAGTTATACTGATGTCCGTTAACAAAGTACTTCACTTTAGGAGCTTTACCTTGTAAGACATCATCAAAAACTGGTGAACGTTCTAGAACATTGATATCATTTAGAGTACCTGGAGGGCCAAAAAACGCGTGTCATATCCATAGATCATATGAAGCTACAGCCTCTAAAACGGTTGTTGGTTTTCCAGAACCCCGTGTGTATTGCCCTTTCCAAGCGGTCGGACAATTTTTCCACTCCCAGTGCATGCAATCGATGCTTCCTATCATCCCGGAAAATCCACGATCCTCTCCCATATTAAGCAGTCGTTGAAGATCGGCTGGTGTTGGTCTTCTTAGGTATTCATCTCCGAATAAATATATTATTCCTTCCGCAAATTTTTCCAAACATGAGATTGCAGTACTCTCACCTAGCCGGAGGTATTCGTCAACTGCATCAGCTGCACAGCCGTATGCCATCATACGAATTGCTGTTGTAGACTTCTGGAGTGCAGATAGACCAAGTCTTCCGGTGGCATCTCTTTTTTGTTTAAAAAAAGGAACTTCATTGGAGAGACGATCAATAATATACATGAACAAGGATTTGTTCATTCTAAAACGACGTCGGAATATATGATCAGGGTAGATTGCATCTTCACAGAAGTAATCGTTCCATAAACGAATATGGCCTTCTTCACGAGCTCTATCAATGTATGCTCTTTTTTTCTTGGGTGCTGTCGGCTGATGACCTTGACCCTGGAGAATATTTTCAAATGTTTGATCAAAAAACTGATTAGAGGCTTCCTCAAATTGTGCATCCATTATTTCTTCGATATTATTATTGGAAGAAGGTGCCATTTTTTTTTCTTTTGTTGTAAGAAAGAAAAGTTTGGGAAAAACGATTGGGGTAGAGAAGGGAAGAAGATCGTTTGTGATAGAAGATTGTTGATGAGATGAAATTGATTTAAACATAAGTATTCATATATATAGAGAAAGAATGAGTTTGGTGGGAACGTGTTTACACCATAACCATATAAACAATGTGTGGTTTTACATAAAAGTTTGAGAAATGTGTGGTGTGTACATAAAAAACCAAAAAAACTATGTGTGGTGAATTCATAAAAAGCCATCTCCAACATGTGTGGTAAGTACATAAAAAACCATAAAAATCTTTTTGTGGTGTCGGCCATACAAATACAAAGACACAAAAATATCTACTTCTCTCAAAATACATTTGTGGAATAACGATTGTACCATGCATCCTTTAAGCCCATCTACTCATACAAACCCATCTGCTCATAACGATTGTGCCATGCATCCTTTAAGCCCTGCATCAAACCCAAACAGCATTATAAGAAGACCCAAATCCAGCTAAGTGTATACCAATTAACCATATGCATAAACATGAAAAGATAGTATAACCGAAATCAAACAAAGATACGTTAGATGCTTAACCGAAATCATACAAAGATCATGTATCAACAATACATGTCCTAAGAGAAAAAAGCATACAAAGGCTCAACCGAAATCATACAAACTTTAGAACACAAATAAAACATCTTAAACATAAAACATCTTAAACATAAAACATCTTAAACTTTAGACAACATTTCCGAAATGATCACATCCTTTAAAGCTTTCTCGTTCTCAGTTAGGGGCTCAGCTTTAGCAAGAAGATTCTCCAAAACCTTTTGCCTGCTTATCTTATCCTTCAGTTCAAAATCCTTCATCCTAATCTCCCACTGCCTCTCATAACTCTCATGCTGAGAGAGAGACTTCCCAGATCCAGTCGCAGTGGTATTTCTCTTCGCCTTGGCTGCTTTAACACCCATTGGACGTGGCATTGGTTCATCTACTCCCTGAGCTGAGCTTGAGGACTCGTCGACTCTTCTTTTTTTTGATCCTTCTTTGCCACACCACTTGGGATCATGTCTCAACTCTCGCCAACAATGTTCAAGAGTAAACTTTGACTTGTGATCGTTGATGTATATCTCATTCGCCAACTTCATGACATCATTGTCATTTTGTCCACTCGATCTTTGAGCTGAAGCAGCAGCGTAGCTTCCCACAAACTTGCTGACTAACTCGTTTATCCTGGTCCACCTTTGTTTGCAATGAGTTGGCTGTCGGTTTTCTTCTCCAGCGAGCTTTTCACTTGAGTTGAAGTAATGAGCAATCCTTCTCCAGAATGCATCCAATCGTTGCTCATTACCAACGATTGGATCTTTGCTCGTGTTGAGCCAGGCACTAATGAGCACCTTATCCTCCAATGGACTCCACATTCTTCTTGGTTTTACGGTTTTGGGTGTGCCTTCATCTTGGCTTGGAGCTTCAGACCATGTCGTACCAAAAACTTGAGCTTCAGAGTCACCAAGATGTATACTTGGTGAAACACAGTCGACGTCAGTGGGTTCATGGCTCTGAGTATTATTTTGACTGTTTAGAAGATCCATGAACCCCGAAGACCCAATATATGGAGAATCCATACGTGTTTGGTTTGAGTGATGAAAGGACGAAGGCGTGAAAATGAAAAGGAAAGAGAAAGGAGAAACAAAGAGAACAAAGACAAAGGAGAAATAAAGAGAACAAAGAGAAAGGAGATATAAATAGAAACAAAGAGAAACAAAGAGAAAGGTAAATGCTCGATGGAGTTTAAATGAGAAGGAAAGAGTTCACCTATAAAATTTATGTCTTATTCTTTTAAAGCTGAAAGGTTAGCTACTTCTTTATTTTTTAAGGTGAAAGCTTTTAGTTATGTTAAGGTGAAAGCTTTTAGAGAAACTTATGTTAGTGTGGTTAGCAGTCAAAATCACATTTAAGAGTCACCTAACCGAGCAGCATTGATCACACAGCATTAACCATTCTTTCAGACACCAATATCAGCAATAACATGAAACCATATCTATCATCATAAACCAATCCAAAGCATTGAAACCATATCTAGTCAACAAGCTCTAAACATGATTCATAAGACAAGTTATTTACCTCGAAGAAAAAACAGGTATACGTTTTCTGAAAGTTGATGATGAGACAACAAATGGGCCATGAAAATTACAAATCTGAAAGTTGAGAGATTTGTAAACAAAGCTCTATAGAGCCAATGTTCATCACTAGTAAAAAGAAATTCGTAGATCGTCATCATAAAATTAAAGAGATTGAAATCGAGAATTGAAGATCATAAATATGTAGAGATTCGACATGAGAGAGATGTGGAATTAAAACTATCACTCCATCAGAATCAGACAATACGAAATGACTAGATCTTAAGCCCACCAAAGACTAATGAAATGAAAATTCATGGTCAATCGTTGACATGAAAAAATTGATCCCAGGGCACACAAAGTTCGGCATTCACAAAATGAACATCGAAAAAGTAAATTCAGTGGAGAAGATCAAAGAATATTCAGAGACTAGAAGCAGGGATTGAAAAAAGAAAAGAGCGAAAAGGTTATACCTTTGAGTAGGAAGAGAAGAAGATTCAGTGCTCGTTGACATAATAATATCTTCTCTTTTCTCCTTGATCTGAATCAGTTTTCTTCGGAGAAGACTCCTCTCCTCAATCGCGAAATCGACACAACTCTCTCGGGTAATGGATTTTAGATGTCACCAGAACCAAAGCCATCTGATAAGAAGAAAAAACAGGTTTACGTTTACTCAGGAAATCAAACTTACAAGCGCCTAAACAAAGTGGGATCGGAAAACAATTCCAACCTTCACATCGCTACCACTAATCGATTCATCAAAAGGAATTAATCATGCATCAGCTTAATTTTTAGAGAGTTCACCACTTCACCTCATCGATTCACTCATCAACCCTAACTAATCAGCAACAAATTCGAAGGCGTTCCACAAGTAAATCGATTCAGCAAGCATAATTAACCGATTGATCTACAAAATTTGAAGAGAGTCGAGAAACTTATCTGAGTGTTGGTGAGAGAGATTCCGGTCACAATCGATTCGGTGAGAGAGATTTTCCAGCCTTCAATCCATTTGAATTCACATGCAAGTCAAAAAAGGATATCAATTTCATCAGTGAGATGAAGTTTAGGTTTCAATTTTTTCATAAAAGAGAGAGCAAAATTTTTCTCGTTCTCATTTGAGAGAAAATGGTCGGTGTTTGAGAAAATGGTGTGTGAAAAACAAAAAAAAAATCTGATTGTTTCCACCAACAAACTAATGACACGTATGGAGTTGATAATGAGTCCTTAAAACTCTTCATCAAGTAACAGTTATTGTGTTTTATTAGCTTTAATCTTTATTTTTAATGCTAAAATGGGTTTACAACTCCCTAACAACTCTCTAATAACCCCTTGTTGGAGATGGTCTTACACGCAGCCGTCGGTGACAACTAGTCTATATATATACATCAGCTTTTGGCATGAGATGACACTGTCATTTACATAATCGTCCACCAGAGTTTATCCAGAAATCAGAATTATATCAAGACTGACAAGACGTATTTTACTTTCAATAGATTTAAAACAAATTTGGCGAATATCCTAATGATATACACAGTATATATATGAGATAACAGAACAAAGGTTACATGAGGGATAATTAGATATTTTCTTCAAAGTATATGACCCAAAATGAACAAACTAGTACTTATAAAAATAGCTAGTTCTATAAAAATAACTAGTTTTTTTCAGGTGAAATTTTTCCCTAGAGAAGAGAGTTTTTCCGGGTCTTCATCAATCTTGTTTTTTTTATAAGAGTAGTCTCAATCAACCATAAAATCTTGTGGTTGCATGGAATTCTTCGATGATAAGTTTATTTTACTAATCAACCAATAATATATAGATGTCCACAAAAACCAAAAATGCTAGATTTTTCAAGATAATGTGATATACATGTTCGTTTGAATATATTGGTGTGGCTGTAATTAATAATTAAACGAAAATGAGTTCGTTTTGTAGTGGTTCAGTGAGATGATTCGACGATAACAACAAGTTTCGATTAAATTAAATTTATTTCGTAACCGCTGGTTCAGTGATACATTTTACCAACATGACACATATGACTAATCTGAGATTTCTCTGACAAAAAAAAAAAAAAAGAATAATCTGAGATTTAAAAAGCTAAAACATTTTAGCGTTTGAATATTTTTTAGCCACGCGGAAATCTATCGCCAAAATGCCTTGATGAACAACCGACTACAAAAGGAACATGACTTAATGTTGTTGTTGCTTGTCGGCTACGGCAAAACGAACAACTAAACGTGTTCCGTGTCGGAGCTAGTGAGTTGTAAGGGGATTACTCTAAAGTTTTACTTCGTTGGTGGTTTTGATCTCTTCACATTTTCTCCCTGGAATTTTCATTGTATTATTCTTCTTCGACCGAGTTCTTAAATTTCATTTTGCGAGAGGAGTGAGAATATTGGGTATCATAAGCAGTTTGGATACTTATCTTTTTTTTTTATGTTGTTTTGTTTAGATTTTTTTTTTATGGAATGATTTCTTTGTTCGTAGGCTGTCTGACCAAGAAGCTGAGGGTCAGAACATTTGCAAGCAGTTGTTTGTAAGCTTTTCTGCTTATACCTACAAAATCTCCTGAAAATCTTCTTTTAGTTATTCCCTGCAATAGGTAGAGACTCTCTTGGTGCTATATATAGAGAAAAACTGAGAAAGTAGCATTCCTCCTTATCTTCCTGTACTCTTTAGGTCAAGTTGTGTATGGATCGACAAGATATTATGTGTGAATCTTATTAATCTAAGAGTTTCTGATCCATATAAAACAAAATAGAGAAGAAGAAACCTAAGGAAGGTAAGAACATTATAGAGAAAGCTCAAGCTGATATAGCAACCTTGTTGGAGCTAAAGCGAATTTATGATTATTTAATAATTCGTTATGGACTGGTACTTGTCTAACATTTTCTTCTGTTTTGCATTTCTTTAAAACTATGGATGATCCTATTAGGGTACTTTGATCTACGAACAATTTGCATATGTGGCTCCCCTGAATTTTGTGAAGATGCAGATTATTTGAGCTGATAGCTGAATGATCGAAAGATGCATCAGACGCTGGATCATTTGCAGATATTCAAAAATATCTGCTGGTTCCTAGTCTTGACATCACAAGATCTGATGCAGTCAGACCTGTTCAATGCAACCTTAGAAGATAAGAATCTATCAGAAATTCAGGTACTTTCTCTTCCTCTCTTCTCTGCCTTACATAATCTCAATGCTTCAGGACAGCTTGTTAATGGAGGAGGCCATTCGATGGACATTTCCAAAACCTCTTTGGATGAAAAAGCTGGTAAAGATCAGAATAATCAAACGATTTAAAAGACTCTTTGAGCTATTTTATCTTGTTTGATTTAACTGAACCTGTTTAACAGTTTTGAACTTTTTGTGTCAAACTTTCCTCGTTGAGGTTAAGTATTATTCAAGGATTACCTGAAGAGTCTTGCAAAGCTTTTACGACTAATTAAGAAGAGTTGAGGTAAAACAGCTTGTAAAACATTCTACTGTAAACGACACTCGTAAGTTTTGCTTCTTGATCTAAGTAGTTGGTTGTTTTTTTTTTTAATTCAAATTGTGCAAACTAAACGTAATAAACAATTTAAAGGGAAAAATTAATCGATTCATTTAATATAATTAAGTGATTCGGTTAAACAGGATATTACTGAAATAAACCAGCTGGTTCAGACAAAATCGTAGGAGGGTTGTCTATGTGAAATAAACTAATCGTGTTTAGAGCTTTAATAAATCAATCAACATCATTACAGTTCAATTCTTTAGCCCCAAAAGCAAAAGATCCAAAACAACATGACGACTTGCATATCTTGTCCTTTGCCGTCGACATACAAACTTTGTTACATAGATGCATATAATATAGTCATTAATTGTGTAATAAGCTTTAATAATAATAGGAGCCAATGACAACATTTAATTATTCTACGCAGAAAATATCTTCTCCAACTATAGCTACCATTTTGTCATCTTTATTTGTTTGTTTTTCGAAATTTCAGTCAACACTACTTATCTCTTTTACATCTCTGGACTATTGTTTTTTTTTTTTTGTAACAAATCTCTGGACTATTGTTACAAAGGAATTTACAGATTGCCTTGAAATTCGATGGATAATATGAATGGATTCAATTTTTGAATCAAGTTAATATAGTATATAACTGTAAGATACATTCAAAAATATGAATGGACATACTAGTTTTCTCCATATTAGAACATCTATGCGTGATAACGATTTGTTGCTGTCTTGATATTTTTCTATAAAAATATGTTTGTTACAGAAGGTTTTTTTTTTTTTTTTACCTACACTGCTACATACCAAGATAACGATTTGTTGCTGTTTTGATATTTTTCTATAAAAATATGTTTGTTACAGAAGGTTTTTTTTTCCTACCTACACTGCTACATACAAAAACTTGTTAATTATAGATAGGAATACTTTTAACCATATATAAAAAACAAACCTGTCAATCTATTACCGCCGGCGCCATTAGATCTTTAATTTCTTTGGTATTATCTTCGTTTAGAAATGTAGATAATTTGCCATGAATTTTACGCCACTAAGTTAAATAAGTATGTATATTCCTCCTTTTAATAATTTAATACCACCTCACCAATAGAGGTGGTAAATATTAAAACTCAAACATGAATCATCAGTATTTAAATATCTTAATTTAATAAAGAAATTCAATGCAGAAAGAGAAAGGTGTGTAACCGAAAGAGTAACATAAATTCATGAATACTGTAATTATCGTGTTAAACTGAAACAATTTATAGAGAACATAAAACACTACATATAATTTGTATCTCTAAACCGCGGCATTGATTGAATCTCGTGAGTCTCTTTCGTGCAGGAAATCTCTGAATATATTTCCAAGGGGCCGTCTCAAACCGCCTTACTGTGTTTCTTATAAAACAAACCACCAATAAAATCTTCATCACTCATCATCATCATCTCTCAAAGCAATCATATTTGCTGAATACATATGGAATCATTCTACTTCAGTAAAGATAGTATATGCTCATGGAGCAACCCAAACTTAAAATCATGGGTCAACAGCTTTTCACTTTCCTAAATCCTCTCCTCAACTCTCACCACCTTCTTCATCTTAACAAAAAAAAAGAAGTAAAACGTTCACTTGAAAATGGAGGAAGAGCAACGTCGTGTTCTGTTCGGTAAATACGAGATGGGAAGGCTACTAGGCAAAGGAACCTTCGCCAAAGTCTATTACGGCAAGGAGATAATCGGCGGCGAGAGCGTGGCCATAAAAGTCATCAACAAAGATCAGGTGATGAAGAGGAATGGTATGATGGATCAGATCAAACGAGAGATCTCCATCATGAGACTCGTTCGTCATCCAAACGTCGTCGAGCTTAAAGAAGTCATGGCCACAAAGACCAAGATCTTCTTCGTCATGGAGTTCGTCAGAGGCGGAGAGCTTTTCGCCAAAATCGCTAAAGGAAGACTCAAGGAAGACTCCGCTCGCAAATATTTCCAGCAATTGATCTCAGCCGTTGATTTCTGCCACAGCAGAGGCGTTTCTCACCGGGATCTCAAACCGGAGAATCTCCTCCTCGACCACAACGGAGATCTCAAGGTCTCCGATTTCGGTCTCTCCGCTTTGCCTGAGCAGCTTCTACAAGACGGTTTGCTACACACCCAGTGCGGTACTCCGGCTTACGTGGCGCCGGAGGTTCTTCGGAAGAAAGGATACGACGGCGCAAAGGCGGATATATGGTCATGCGGCGTTATCTTGTACGTGCTCCTCGCCGGATATCTTCCGTTTCAGGATGAGAATCTGATGAAAATGTACCAGAAGATTTTCAAGGCGGATTTCGATTTTCCGATGTGGTTTCCACCGGAAGCGAAGAGATTGATTTCGAAACTCCTCGTCGTCGATCCCGATAGACGGATCTCGATCCCGGCGATTATGCGTACGCCTTGGTTTCGGAAAAGCTTCAAGCCTCCGATCGCTTTCAAAATCGACGAACCGATCAATTCGCCGAGCAATAACGACGAGAATCAGAGAAGAGACGGCGACGGTGAAGACGAGGAGGAAGAACCGCCGGTGTCGCCGAAATTCTTCAACGCGTTCCAATTCATCTCGTCGATGTCGTCGGGATTCGATCTGTCGAGTTTGTTTGAGA
Organism: Eutrema salsugineum; assembly: GCF_000478725.1. Taxonomy (NCBI): domain Eukaryota; kingdom Viridiplantae; phylum Streptophyta; class Magnoliopsida; order Brassicales; family Brassicaceae; genus Eutrema; species Eutrema salsugineum. The sequence continues at coordinate 3,452,535 of NW_006256547.1, read as the reverse complement.
GCAAGAGGAAGCTGAGATCGATGTTCACGTCACGGTGGTCGGCGTCGGAGATAATGGCGAAGATCGAAGGGATCGGGAAGGAGATAAACATGAAGGTGAAGAAGACAAAGGATTTCAAGGTGAAGTTGCAGGGGAAAACGGAGGGGAGGAAGGGACAGATCTCTGTGACGGCGGAGGTTTTCGAGGTTGCGCCGGAGGTCTCCGTCGTCGAGTTCTGCAAATCGGCGGGAGACACTCTTGAGTACAATAGGTTATACGAAGAACAAGTCAGGCCGGCGTTAAACGACATCGTATGGTCGTGGCACGGCGATAATAATAATAATAATATTATGACTATTAATAATAATATTAATATTATTAATGACCCTAATAATAATGATAACTATAGTAGCGATGAAAACTCGGTAGTGACTGCGACGGGAGAAGGTAATTAATGTAAGTAATGTGAAACTGTTAATTTTGTCATTCGGTTTGTTGTTAGATTCAGGAGGTTTTGTAAATTATGTGCATATATAGACGTTGAGGTTTTCTGACCAGAAAATGAAAAAAAAAACTATATTAAAGCAGAAGGTAATATTACGATCTAATTAAATAAAACTTAAATTAATCATCGCCATCTATGTTAGTCTTCCAATGTCCACTGAATAGCACTAGGTTTTAGTTGAGAGTGGAGAACACAGATAAACAGAACATGAGCGGAGAAAGATGTTCTTATCGAAAGACAATCCCATTGCACTTTAAAAAATTGGAAGTATAAAAACCTAATAAAAATTTAAATGAAGCATACCGTAATTGGTTTTTTATATATCTTTCATTTTATTTAAAAATATACATAAATATTCTAACATGAGAAAAGTTATCAAAAATTGAAATTACAGAGTGTCAGAAAAAGTAATAACAACAGATATTTATTTATTTTATTTTTTTACCACAACAGATATAATAACAACAGATATTATATCAAAAACATTTACATGAATACATTTTACTTTATGTATTACTCATTAAACCTTTTTTCTGTCTTCGTGTTAAACGTATATCAAAATATCTAGTATCATTCGACTTTTTGTCATTTTGCAATAACGTAAAAAAACAAGAACTTTTCTTTTGAACAAGTAAAAAACAAAAACTTCTTGGGAGATATTTTTTGTTTGACAAATTGAGATCTTACATACACAATTATATGTAACTTAGAATATTAATATTTTCACAGATATTACAGCTAATTAAATTATTATTTTCAGAAAATAAAAGACGTTACATTGAGCAAGACATATATCATACTACTAGTAAGTTGTACGTTACTGCATTATGATTACCAATTTCAATCTCGAGTTTATCAACAAATTAAGGACATATACCGATTCGACAAGTGGTTACGGTAAAGTTAGATTGCGTGATAGAGAAAAAGTAACGGACAAAACTTGCACATAATTGGAGAGATTTGAAAAGAACAGGCACGTGTTCGTGTCGTAGTCTCGTAGAGAGTCCAAAACGACCCACCTTTCCTTGTATTACAAGGTCAATTAATAGAAAGTAATTTCTAAGAACAAAGACACGATAAAAAACTATTAAAAACAGCTTTATTTTAGTTTATTTACAGAAAGATACATGAGATAAGCGAATTGTCATTGCATTAACAATTGCGTCATGCAAACATTCTGGAAAAGTGAGGTATACACAAATAATAGGTAAAATATACATCTGTGTGATGCGCTGGATTGAGTCATAAATTAAACTAAATAACCCCACGGTGTAAGAACTATAAAAGTCATATAATCATGCACGGGTTTAGACTTTAGATAGACAGATAAAAAGTGAATTGAGTGGATACAAAAATTGAGATAAAAACAAAAATGAGAAAGAGAAAGATAATGTTGGTAGGTCCATTGGATGATGCATTATTAGTCTCGGATGCATGGAATGTAATAAATCGAGCTGAAGTGGAAAGAATCTGCACTAACATTATCTCACCAGGCCACCAAACTCTATCCCAAAAATAAGGTTACTATTTTCCTTAAAAAGGAAAGCTTCTCTTCATTCAACGTTATAACCTTATTTTTGGAATGAAAAGAGTCTTAGTAAGTTTGATATATTATAGGGACCGGGCTAAAGACATTTAAAAAAAAAAAAAAAACTATTTTCAAGTCTGAATATCATTAAATTGAATCGGTCCACAAAATTTTGGTACTGCAATTGCAATATTCTAAACCGGTGGGTGTGTGTGTAAGAGACAAAAAGGACTGTGATATATAACAGATAGATTGATGGAAAAAGGAAAAAGGCAATCAATCAGTGGGTACTACCTAACTGCTACACCTGTCTGATATATATGGGACCCCAATTTTTAATCTTAGATATGTCTTTTCTTCACTTGTATCTCCAGCGACCTTCCTTTGGCCCTACTCCAACCAAATTCCTTACATAATATGCTTCCTTTCAAAATATTATCCTAAAATATCCTACTTGCACTACAATCGTGTTCTTGGATAAGCTTAATCACCGTGTTTAGTTTAATTGATTAACCAAGTCAAAAGTTGAGGGAGGTTAAGAAAGCCAATATGATGTTTTGCGCATGAGATGTGAAAGCCAATATGATGTTTTGCGCATGAGATGTTATCATTCTTCCGCTTAACGTGAATATACTTAATTTTGTTAACTTTCTTTTTGAAAAATTTGTAATCACTCAACATAGTTACGCACTTACGCTACGTGTAGACATCATTTTATTTTAAAAGTAAGATATGTATTTGCCTAATATTCGAATCTAATGTGAAATTTACACCGTATCAAAACCAACCACTAGATTAATTCGTTCCACATTGGTTATTTCTTTTAAAAGGATAATCTAACCAAGCATGAAATTTATTACACCTAATGCATTAACACCTAATGCATTAACGGTTTATAAATTTCTGCGTAAACGATTTTGCATATGAAAGTTTATTATTCACTAATCAACACATAATATAGATCTGGATTTTAGACTTCGTTAATCTATTAGGAAAAAAGATTTTCATTAAATAGTTATCAGGATGATCACTTGAAGACACTATTTTTAACAATTGAGATAATGTACTGGTCACCAAACATTTGTATGTTTATCTCAGGAATTAAAAAAAAAACATTTCTTGAAAATAATGCTACTTTGTCTCATTAATATACCTCTATGTTCAAACCCTGAAATTAAATTAAACATCTTTGTCCAAATTCTTGAACTGGAACTACATATGGAGAGTTCCAATCTGCATCAAAGATCTCCTGAAGCTTCAACACAATCTTGGTGTTGTAAGTTCCAAAACTTACACCACTTGTCGCAAAGAAGTAGTCCCAAACGAGGTTGCTGGTCCCTATGTGAGCTCTCACGTCGCTCACCACATATTTCCCGTGATTCACTCTCGTGTAATCTGGATACCGGTTTCCGGTTTTAGTCCCGTTTCTAACCGCAGGTCCTGTCTTGTTAAAACCAGGAACCATGTAGTATCTGATCTCCACTTGGCCAAAACATTTGCTTTGCATAGAGGAAGAGGAGCAAAGAACATTGGAGTAGAGCAGCGTCCTCAAGTATCGATCAGTGGCCTCAATGAAATGACCCCAATATGCTACTAGAATCTTCACTTTAGCATTCTTGGCGAAGACGACCTGCAATGTCAATTCTATGTAACTCAAATTCTGGCATTTAAGGAGAGTTAGATCATTAAGAATAGGTAAGTACCTCGGAAACCGCAGAAGAAAGGGATGACCAATAAACCTTAGGATTAGTATATTGAGACTGACCAAGCCAATCCATTGTATTGATCCTCACTGTTCCTCCTTCCACTACAGATTTGATTGTATCTATCCATCCTTGTTCATCAGATTGATGCTTCCCAAACAAAAGCTACATTTTCAAAATGCCAAAACCATATCATGTATATGATCAAAGAGCCCTGAACTGTTTTTATTGATTTTAACCTCTGGTGGTGCAAAAGATAGATAGCTCAGTTGCGGTTCTGAACAAGAATGGTTTCTAGGGAGAGCTTCAATATCGATTCTATACATCTCAGGATCAGATAGTGAAGGATAACCTGGGGAAACATTAGGTGTCTCTATGTAACTTGGAAGAGGTGACCTGAAAAGAGAAACACTTAATGCAAAGTACAGAAGAAAGAGAGTATAGTTTCTGGTTCAGTGTCACTTCTCGATCCCATTACCTGCATCTTGCTTTGTTAGGTATAAAATGGGACCAGCAAGGAACAGTTCTTTTGATCAGCCATTGTTGATCTGATACACTTCTTGTGTGAATTGAAGAGTCAAGAGATGCTAATCTCCACAAGTTATCGAAATAAGTCTTAACCTTTCGAGCAATTCGAGAACACCCACTTAAGTAGATCCCAACTTCTTTCACCTGTCAAAAATCAAAACAGCTCATACATTGCAGCCAATGTTCTACGGTGATTTCAGTTTGTATGTAAAATATTAGACATACTTGAGTTAGAGATTTCCAGTCATTATTGGCAGATCCTATATAGACGTCGCGATCATCTGAAATCCAAACCTTGGCATGAACGATTCCAGAGCCATACCATTTGCTTAGTAACAAAGTCACATTCTTGACGTTTGATCTTCCAGAAGCAAGATCAGATGGTTCTTTGGTGTACTCTGGGTATACTCCTGAATGAGACAATAGTCTATGCACAAGTATTTATCATTCAAATTCAAAAAGTTTATAACTTTCAACGATAAATCTAATAACTATTCCTGATAGAAAGACCATTCTCATCATTTCTCAATATTCCATGATCCTATACTCAAAAACAATTCCTTTCAAGAAACCATCCTAACTATGAAAGATTTGTACTAATTTACCTGATACTAACATTCCGATTAGCAGCATTGTCGATGGATTTATAGACTAGAGAACCAAGATGAGCTCCAAATTTCTGCAAATCTGAATCTGAGAAACCGAAATCGCCCGAGCGAGGATCCTTTGGGTTAGCAAGAAGCTGCCAATACTGTGCTATGATGTCTAGTGATCTTGTTGAATTATTTGCCAGCCACTGAAACACATCCCCTGCAGCACCAAACATTTCCCTCAAAACACATATCCAGATATTGTCTTTGTAATAGACTAACTGAATTACCCAACTTTTTTTCCAATGTATAAACAAAAACAGAGCTATGATAGTACAGAGGAAATAAGGCTCAATAAGTTCGCAAAAAGACACAGGCTTTCTCTGAAAACAAAACAAAGAAATGAATTTTGCAGGAAATGTTTTACTTAGAATCCAGAAACTTCAAAGGCGTATCACACAACTTGTTCAAAATAAAAAAAAATTGAAAATAACAGAGCAAAGAGTAAGTAATAAACAGTTCTTGTGCCCAGATTTTCTCGAGAAACAGTGAAGAACCTGTGGAGAGTACACCAGAGATGCGAGGAAACTCGGGCATGTCCGTGGGGATGGATTGAACCAGCCAGGCTTTGCATCGAGACGATGAGTCGACGACACGTGGCAGGAAGAGGCAAACTAGAAGCAAAACGACGGCGTATAGAAGCGGCGCTCTCTTCATCATCCTGCTCCTAGAATACGGAATCAGCAGCACTGATAGATCGTCAAGAGATCGTAAGAGAATCCAATAATCGTTATAAGGACCGACCGAATATTCTTTTACGGATAAATTAGATCTTCAAAAATTAAAAGTCAATGCACTTTTCTGTCTTGTACTGTTTCACACCCTTCGTAAAATTTTTAAGTTCAAATACGATAAAAAGGAAATTGAAGTTCAACTAGATTGGTTTTCTGTATTAAATCCCAAGATAGATTGTTGAAGAAAATTTCATTTTTTTGTCAAAATTGAAGAAAATTTCATCCTCTTCATTTTTGGAAATAATATCATGCAATTTTAGTTTAAGATAATAATAAATAAAAGGTAAATAAGATCATGCTATGAGAGACAATACTAGAGCATTTATGAATAACAAAACATATAAATCTGAATCAACTGATTCATAAATCTAAGGGGGTATTATTGGAGAATTGATTTATAAAGATTTTTAGAGTTTAAGATTCTATAGTTATTGGTTCGTGGATTTTTACATTCTTAATAGATTTCTCTGTTATTTATTTAGAAATTATAAAAATCAGTTGTTATTGATATGATGATTTTTATAATCTAATCAAAATCCATTGTTATTCAAAAAGTCTGCATTTAAATGATTCTATGATTCTGTTATAATCTAGTGTTATTGGCATAATGATTCTTTATAATTTAATTCATAAATCATGATTCTCAAAATACTACCTATATCCTTGGATTCTCAAAATCTGTCATATTAAAAAATTCTTAATAGAACTCTCTCTAAATTTTATAAATCCAACAAAACTCTTAAAAATTTGACAAATCTCATGATTTTTAAAATCAACTAAAATCTTCATAAATCTAAGGGGTGTTATTGGAGAGTTGATTTATAAAGATTTTTAGAGTTTAAGATTCTATAGTTATTGGTTCGTGGATTTTTACATTCTTAATAGATTCCTCTGTTATTCATTTAGAGATTATAAAAATCAGTTGTTATTGATATGATGATTTTTATAATCTAATCAAAATCCATTGTTATTCAAAAAATTTGCATTTAAATGATTCTATGATTCTGTTATAATCTAGTGTTATTGGCATAATGATTCTTTATAATTTAATTCATAAATCATGATTCTCAAAATACTACCTATATCCTTGGATTCTCAAAATCTGTCATATTAAACAATTCTTAATAGATTGTTTAAATCTATAGAACTCTCTCTAAATTTTACAAATCCAACAAAACTCTTAAAAATTTGACAAATCTCATAATTTTTAAAATCAACTAAAATCTTCATAAATCTAACTCCCAATAACCCCCTAACTTCCAATAACCCCCTAAGATTGATCAGAACGAAAGGAAAGAAATTGCCATTGCTTTCTTTAAAACTGCAGTTTTCATATCTGTTCGAATGAAAAATGGAATCAAACTAAACCAAAACAGTGTAATTGAATGAGTCAAAATAGATTACACTGGTATTGAATTGTTAAGAATATATATAGTTTGGACGAAACAAGTAATTTTTACCATTATTTATTGATATTTATTATTATCAATTACAAAAACTTAATATTTAACGAGAAATTGGCGTAGGAGTTTCATTTAGGTCACTACATCTGTTCCAAATTTTATTAGCCTTGAAAAGACTTTTGGGAGCAAAACGTTTGAGATTATACAACTTAAATACTATCTTTGTAGACGCCATGTGACACTCTTTCCCAACTTGCACTATCTTCAGACAACAATCTTTCGAAGTAGTTTTGTTTTGGATAATGTCGTATAACACTTCGTCATTGCACTTAGCCCCCTCTTCTTAAGGCAATTTAAGACATAGTTCATAAGTTCTGATGATTCTTTGTTCAACATATCATCATTATATCCTCTTGGAGCCGGTGTTTTTGCAAACTCTCTCTCTAAACTGGTGTCAGGATCGAGCAAGGGCTCGTCGTCATTTTTGGTGGCTAAACTAGGACAAGCAGACGATATTAAAATGGTGATTAAGAGAAATCCCATGAAAAATGTCTTGATCTCCATTTTCTATTTGTCAAAATACAATTTACTCCTTTTTCTCTTAATTTCTTTCTTACCCCTTCTATTTATATATAGGATTGGTATCTAATCTGATAGAATTTAATAAATACAATTTACTCATTGTTATTGTAACGTTTAGAATTTAATAAAATTAAGAGTTTTTTTTTTTTTTTTTTGCTTTTCTCATCGATATGGTTTACTTATTTATTAGTTCCAATACTAACATACATCTTACTTTGCTTAACGTCTCACGTCATTATAGACTAGTTCATTAAAGGTACTTGATGTTAGAGTTAATTGGTCAAAACGACCAAAAACAGTAGGATTTTTGTTTTTTTTTAAAAATAGCCATTTAAATATTTTGATAAAAAAGTTATGAGAGTGGAGTGATCAATATTTTAAATATTACTACTGAACTTCCCTTTTAAGCTATTAACACTAAAAGTTTTGTCGATAGACCGACTTTAATCATCAATCTTCTCTAAGTAGGTAAGAAAAGAACATTTTCAAATGGTTTTTCGTCCCAAAGAATAACAACCGGTTTTCGTTTCATATTTGTTTGAGTTAGAGACTTTTAATAAAAATAACTCAAAGTTCAAAACTGATAGAAATGATATATGGGCTTAAGAAATGTGGCCCATTCAATTTTCGACGTGTTAAATAGTCGCGTTTTCCACGAAATACACGTGGCGGAATATAAATGGAGAGGAATGAT